>NC_134466.1:46217751-46536084 GCF_047948215.1 Lycorma delicatula
CATCAAACCAGTCAAATGACTGAAGACAAAAAAAAAAATATATATATATATATATATATATATTACAGGTACAGATATGTATAATATCTGTACGTATAAAGCAACTTGTCCTAACTGACTGATTCATCAACGTCAAGCAAAAACTACTGAAGATAAATTGATAAAAATTTGTATAAATATTCATCTTACAGTGTAAGTGCCTACTAAGAAACGATTTTTTGAGATCCCGAGTTAAAAAGGTTACAGTGGAGTAACAATGAAATTTTTAATATCTCGTTAAAGATGTAGATAACAGCTTGATTTTCGTGTGTGTAATATTCAAATTAATATCTAAAAACGAATTTCTAGATTTTTTTTTAATCCTAGTTTAAAGGGGTAAAATGGATTTTGAATTTTTTTTTAAAACTGGCTATTTTTTTTAAATTTCTTGGTAACAAATAAAAATATATTTCATTTTTGGTCTTTATTTATGTAAGTATCTTAAAAACAATATCTACATTTTTAAAATTTGAGCTTGAAAGGGGTGAAGAAATGTAAAAAAACTTTGAAAAATGATTGTAAATTTTCCGTATTTCCGACTACACTAAATGAGATATTCATTCCATTTGGGCTTGGAAATACTCCAGATTAACAACTAAAAACCATTTGTGGGTTTATTTAATTTCATTTTTTAGAGGGGTGCAACGGTCTACGGCGCAGCGGCTTAACCAACACAGCCAGTTTTAATGCATATGCGACGCGATTGGCTGCACCTACCACTGGTTACTTGACTAAAATACATAAAATAAAAGTAACCATTTAAAAACTGTGGAATGAAGTACGGTCATCTCTTAGTGTTGTTTGTCGAGTAACGCTAAGAACTGGGTAAAATACGTTTTTACTCTTACGAAGTAAGAGTAATATTTTTAATATGGAGGCCGAGTGTTTTGAAACCCCATTCTTAGACCTCTCAAAGTTTCGAGCCCTGTACTGACCAAACTGTTGCTCTGAATAAATTACAATACACTGATATTTTTTATAAATTGAAAAGGCTTTAATTTTTATTTATCATTATCATTTTTACGAACATGAATTTAATGAACACAGCGGGATCCAATTGGTAGAGCCCTCTGGCTAGACGGGAAGAGCGAACGAAGCAAGCCAAGACCGGGTAAATATCTCCTGACTGCGACAAGAAACGCTAGTAACCGTATAGCGCCGACGAATCCGCGACGGTTCTGCTAGTCTACATATATAAAAAATGTCCATACCGACTGAAAATCAACGCTTAGTCTACTGAAGGTAAATTGATGAAATTTTTCTTTTTTCTGTTTAGCCTCCGGGAATTACCGTACAGGTATTACTTCAGAGGATGATATGTATGAATGTAAATGAAGTTGTAGTCTTGTACAGTCTCAGTTCGATCATTCCTGATATGTGTGGTTAATTGAAATCCAACCACCAAAGAACACCGGTATTCACGATCTAGTATTCAAATCCGTATAAAAGTAACTGCCTTTACTAGGATTTGAATGCTGGAACTCTCGACTTCTAAATCAGCTGATTTGGGAAGATACGTTCACCACTAGACCAACCCGGTGGGTTTTTATACATGTTCTTGTTATATTGTAAGTGCACACTAAGAAAGGAGTTTTTGAAATTCAAAGTTTAGTGGGTTGCAATGAAATAACAATGAAATTTACTTTTTTAATTTTTCGGTAAAAAATAGAGATTTTTATGTTGATATATATATATATATATATATATATATATATATAAATTTGATTTTTTATGTGCATAATCTTCATGTGTGAATATGTAAAAAAAAAAAACAATTTCTAGATTTTTTTGAAATTCGACATTGAAATTGTTGAAGAATAGTAACAAGGTTTCTAATAATGATTGTAAATTTTCCCTTTGGTCTATGCGAGACATTCATTCGATTTGAGCTTTCAAGCACTGCTTAGAATAATATCTAAAAACAATTTTCGGTTTTTTGAATTTTAATTTTTTAAGGGGTAAAAAACATAATTTTTTATACATTTTTGTGGTTTTATGTTACCGCTATTGAATCGATTTTTATGAGATTTGATAACAATGTGATGATAATTTATGTTTGTAATTTTGATTGTGTATTTTGCGACGGGAAATCTAAAAGCCAATAAGTGATTGCTGTACTGACCAAAATATTGCTCTAAAAAAATTACAGTACACTGACAGTTTTTTATAAATTGAACAGACTTTGTATTGTATTTTATCTTTATTAATCTCAAAAACATGAGTTTAATATACTCAGAGGGCTCCATGGAAGAGATCCCTGACCGGCTAAACATCCCGTGACCACGATGGGAAACGCAAGTAGTAACATATAGTGCTGGCGAATCCGCGACGGGGATGCTAATATATATGTCATAACTGAAATGCTTGAAATTAAGCACATATTTTGACAACAGTTAATTACTTGTTGACCTTATTTTCAAATATAACATACATGATACTAACATTATTTTATCATTTTAAAAATTTCTGGGTTTTTATTTTAAGATAAATAAAAAAGAAATCAGTACTTTTTTTATGTTGAGTGCTTTTCCGTAATGGTTGTATCCGACCTAACAAGAGTCACAAATCACACCCAGGAAATCCCAACCCCGCAGGGGAAGAAATCCGCCTTGTGATGCTTCCGGTCGCCACAACCCCCCCCCCCGCTACATAGTCCTGTTGGTTTTCAACAGGAGTCGTCTTTCGCTCTCTAACTTTTTACATCTCATTATAATAAGCCAGGCCTTGTTGGGATGCCACCGATGTAAATGCCTCAGTAAGCATCTACATCAGTGATTTATATCTCAGCTTTTTCCTTGGCTGCAGGCCTCGTTCGGACATCTTGAATGTCCTACATCTTTGCCCTCTGAACTAGCTAACCGAGTTCGCGGAAGCATGAACCCCGCGCCTAGTTCTCCACCTTATAGAGAAAATTTTATGTAAATGTCTCATCACTCCAAGCAAATGAATACGTAACATACCACCAAAAATGTTCGCAACAATGGAATTTATTCCTAGTTCCCTTAGTGAACTCAAGTTCAGTTTGTACCCCCTGACTTGGTTAATTGGACTCCGGTTTTGTTTACCAGAGAGACACAGACGTTGTCACACCCAGGACAACGTAATAATTTTGAAGAATAACAAAATCACTTGCTAGAAGACTTCAAAAAGTGTTTCAGCCAAATATAGGGTTACACACCAGCAGTTTCATTTCAAAGAAAAGCAGCTGATACTCAGCCCAACATGTGACATCCCAATCCTGTTCATAATACACAATGAGGGTAAAGTAGGCATTTTTACCCTCAAATAAAGCAACTTTAATTAATTGCTGTCCACTGAATTTCAAGTTCAAAATTTTAAGCATCCTTAAAAAAAAGCAGTAAATTAACGTATCCTTTTCTGTTGCGAAATAATGAGTTATGTAGTTTATACTTTCTAGAAAGAAAATATTCGTATTCTCCCACTAGATAATTTTAGAATGGCGTAATTTTGGTAATTTTAATCAAATCTGGCTTGATTTTAAAAGGTATGTAATTTTAAAAAAATTATTTTCTAAAAGAAGTGTTTTCGAAAAATATTATTTAATAAAAGGCAATACTGGGAAATTTTATAAATACGGCATTCTTTTTTAATCTCACCAAAGAGAAACTTCATAAATAAATAAAATTAAATGGTGTAATTTTGAAAATTTCTTAATAAAATATGTAATTATTGTTTAAGGTTAAAATATTTTTTAACTTCGAACAAAAAAATGTAGTTATAATTAAACATTTAATAACTTTTTTTTTTAAATAATAGAAATAAATACTTACACAGTCATTTATAAATAATTTTTTTATGTACAGCTAGAATAGCAATATTAAAAAGAAGAGTATGATGATATCAAAAAAGAGGAATCGGGTGTTTTTTGCATATCATTACGTTTTAAGGTCCAACTAATTCATCTAACCGAAAAATCGAATACTAAGTATTTTTTAGAATACTAGACCGGAGACACCGTACCAGAACGATTTTTGTAGATCACTTCATTTGGATCTTAATAATTTGCTGCGTTGTTGGTACAACGTGAGGTTTATTTGGTGGTGTATTGACTGGAGTGGTTTCGTTGAATCGTTGTCGGTCTTTCCACTAAAAATAAAGTTGTATTTGCAAGTACTCAACGCTGCAATAGCAGAAGAGAGGAATTTTACCTGGTTTTACAAAGTCTAAACCAAATTTACTCAATTCTTTCCACCATGCGCTCTCGTTCTGTTTTTTTTTTGCACATTTGTAGAAAGAGCCTGCACAAAACTAACACCGGGTTATAAAGGATTTCTCATGTTCAAGGATTTTCTGTATTCCCGACGAGCTACAAGAAAGTACGTTTTTTGCTTAGTACATATCTTCAGTACAGCTTTACTTCCTAATAAAGAGGGCATTCCCTAGATAGGATTTCTCATGTTCAAGGATTTTCTGTATTCCCGACGAGCTACAAGAAAGTACGTTTTTTGCTTAGTACATATCTTCAGTACAGCTTTACTTCCTAATAAAGAGGGCATTCCCTAGACTTTTTAGACCTTTAAAATTAACACACTTTTCAACCTGAGCGCATGTGCTATCATCATGTCCGATACGGCTGCGACGTGAACAAACTTGTTCCTTTTTGCAAATAATTTTGTTCTGATCAAACACCTGACAGTGAAAGCAGCATCTTTTGTTTGGTATATATGGTCGCTCATGGACAGAGAGGTAGCCAATTTTTATTCCCTCAGGGATAATATGAATAAAATAGATTAGAATAAATGAGGATGTTGGCACATCAACACTATTCTCCATCCTTATTATTCTCTGCACTGAAGTGCCTGATTGCGGTGATAGCTCTTCTAATATTTCTGATAATACAATACTAGCCAAGTCAAAGCAAAAGATCACTTCCTTGCTGGAATTTATTGTACTAACCCCGTAGAGGAAGACACCCTCCATGTGTCAGTTTTAGTCGCCATGCTCCCCCATCCATACCTAACTATTATGAGCTATACCGGAGGTCATCTTCAACACCTCGGCAAAAGGCATCTCTCAGCCTTGTTCTTGCATCAGTCAGGTTGCCACCGATGCGAATACCACATGTGATATTCTCATCGGTGTTCTATTACGAAATGAACTCTTTAAAACAAAACATATCTATATCGATTCTTTATCAAGGCTGAATGACATGAAGGAACTGACATTAAAAACCCAACTACTCCCCGTACACACTTAACGAATTTCAAAAAAATATGATCGATGCCCCATAAATAAAAATAGTTGAGCCAGATTTGCAGAAAATCAGTTTGGTCAATTCTTAGGTATATGGCCAAAAGTTTACGACACACATACCTACATATCCGTTCGAACATACATAAATAAATATGTATTTTTGATTGAGATGAATTACCTGGACCCTAAAACGTAAATATTTGCATAAAAACTGATCCTCATTTTTGACATGATCGTTATACGCTCTTCTTTAATGTAGCTATTCTAGTTACATATTTAAATACTGGCACACCCGGCAATGCTTCGTTATTGCTAGATTTGAGTAAATATATATATATATATATATATATATATATATATATATATATAATATAGATTAAATGAACTCAATTGAAATTTTGATAAAACATAATCAAAATGAACATTACGTAACTTCACAAAATTGAACCTTTCCATTTTTCTCTTTCTCCGTTTTCCCATTCCCCCTTTCTCTTTCTCTCTTTCAACATATTCCTTTTACCACATTACCTTCTCCCATTTTCCCGGTTCCTTCCCCCATTTTCCCCTTTTTCTTTCCTTTCTCCATTTATCTTTTCCGTATTTCCTTCTTCCCTTCCTCTTTCCCTATTTCCCCTTTTCTTTTTTCTCCTTTCCCGTTTCCATTTCTTTTTCCTTTTTTTCTTTTTTCCATTTTCCCATTTTTTCTTTTTTATCTTTTTTAATTTTCCGTTTCTCCCTTTTTCCCCGCACGTAAATCGGTCCAGTAGTTTTTTAGTCTATAGCAGACTCACATATCGGAAATATTTAAATGGAATAATAAAATATTTAGTATAGCGTGTGTTGCTTTAACGTCCAACGAACAGATAGCTCTGTTTTTAAAAAAAGTATGTTTTTACCACTTACAGGTGTGACATCTTAGGTATATAAATAGTAGATATATAAAAACACGCGTGTATTCAAATGCAACGTTGTGTCAAAATTTCAAAGCATCGGTGAAGAACTTTTGGAGATTTAAAATTTTGAATAAACGAACATTTATTTTTATTTATAAATGATTGTGTAATTATTTCTATTGATATTTAAAACAAAAAAAAAAAAACATATTACATGCTAATTATAAATAAATTTTTATCTCACAGTTTCAAAAAAAATTTACCATAAAATAAATACATATTTTATTAAGAATTATGCAAAATTTAATTCAGTTTTTTTTTGGAGGTTTTTCTGTGGTTAGATATTAATATAAAATGCCTTATTTATAACAACTGTTCCCAGTGTCGGCCGTGTATTCGATATATGCCGCAATAAAAAGTTTAAATCTGTTTAAATGGTTGTACTAAAATTCAAAGTACAGCAGGGACCGTAGCTTGAATGTAAAAACACATCCGTATGTATTTAATTCTGTAGTTTTTTAAAATTTATATTTCTATTTAATTTTTAAATACCACCTTATAAAATAAAATTAATTAAATTTGCTTGTAATAAAGATACTATTTAGATAATAGCAGTGTGATTTTCATAGAAAAGTATACTATATATAACGGTGAATAGGAAATTAGTTCAAGATTCAGTGTAAAATTAGCTAGTTTATAAAACTCCATTCCTTAGCTTTACATTCAATTTATATTTAAAAAGCTGATAACAAACGCGTTATACTATCTGGGCATTGGTTATATATTATTATGTAGTGGAAAAATTACTTAAAAATTGTTTTAGAAATAACAAGTTTTGCTTGAATTTAATCTCGATTTTTCGAGGAAAGAGATTAAGTTCATTTCGAAATTAAGTTTTTTTTAAATGAAAAAAGTTTTAAAAGATTTAAAAAATCAATATTTCTAAACTATGACGGTTTCCCCCACCCCAATATTTCCCCCCAAAGTATTTTTTGGGCCACTTGCGCTACTATAATGTTTAGGAAGACAAAAAAATATTCGGTTAAAAAATATATTATAAATAAGAAGATAGTTTTTTTTTTTCAATTTGATTGGAAGGAGGAGAATTTGGGGGAAAAGTTATTTTAAAAGGATAAGATTATACACATGTACTCGGTTTAATATAAAGTGGGATTATGTTTGCAAAATTTTCAAAAATTGATCCTAAAGAAACGATCTGCCTTGGAGATCTACCTTGGAGATATTAATCCCAAACATTTACCAACAAATTACTACATATACGTGAGTCTCCGTGCCAAATTCTTCAAAATCAGTTTATCCAGTCAAAATTTATTAAATTCAATCATTCTAATACGTACATACGTAGTTGCGAATGAATATTACCCTCATTTTTATTTGGGATTCCTGGGTCATGAAAGTCGAGAATCCAAGAAATTCATACTCAATTTTTTGACTGATTTTGATACATTCCTTCTTACAGCATAGTTCTAGAACTATGATGCAGGGATAGAAAAAATAAATATATTTATTTATTATATAAATAAAAATATATTATATAATATGTTTGTTTATTATAAACATATTTATTATGTATAAATAAATTAATTAATTAATCCAAAAAATCTTCACATAGGATATAAAAGAGATAACTTAAATTTAGATTGCCTAGGATTTGCCGGCGACTTAGCTTTATTAGCTAATAGTATCGCAGAAGCCAGAATACAAATAACAAGTATTGAAGAACTTGCGAATAAAATTGAACTTCAAATTTCTTACGAAAAGACTAAAATGATGGCTATAGATCCTTTAGTTATTAATTCTGTGAATATTAATGGAAACAAAGTAGAAATTGTAAAAAAATTTAAATATCTTGGAGAGATCATTACTTGTAATTGTAACGAAAAACAAAATTGGACTGAAAGACGTAATAAATTATTTAAAGCGCTACAAGTAACCAAAAATACTTACCGACAATAAATCACTCTCGATTAACACTGAAATTAGACATTACAAAACTGTTGTTAAACCAGTAATTACTTACGCGAGCGAGACTTTATTTAGATTAAATCAGAAAAATAGGACTGAACCTTTGCTTAAAGTTGAACGCAGGATTCTTAGAACCTGCATAAACAAAAAATATAATCACGAAAATCAGTACAGATTATTGCCTAATAGATTTCTGTACGAAAATCTGGAATCCTTAATCCTTAATACTATGAAAAAGAAGCGAATTTCTTTCTGTCCACACTTGTTAAGATTACCGCAGGATAGGATTACTAAGAGAATTATCGATCAATTTTGGTCTTTAAAAAATCCGCCATTATGGATCAAAGAAATTAAAGAAGACGTGCAAGAATTAAATTTGACTTACGAAGATTTACTTAATAAATCCGAAAAATTAATAATTGTTATTAAAGATCCGAATACCAACTTTAAAGTAAGAATTTTTAATTATACAAAAAGGGTTTATTCAGAAGAGGATCGTAAAGCAAGATCATTAAGAATGACTAAATATTGGGAGAAAGTAAAAAGCTAAGAACTTAAAGGCCAAAAGATCGGCAAAAAAGATTTGAATTATTCTGAATAAAGTGTCCTTTGCGGCCTTAAAAGTAAAAAAATAAACATATTTATTTTTTGCTTTGACGACTATTTATTATTTATTACCACATTGCAGCATTTATCTTCCTGGAGTTTGCGGTGATATGAAAAGGGGGGTCGCGAAATTAACCTACAATTTTACATGTAAACAATAATGAAATCATTTTATGTGAAAAAGAACTGGTAAAGAAAAAAATAAACGAGATGGTCGCGTTTTTCAGTGAGAAAATTCATACATATATATATAAATTTTACAATTAAAAATTAAATAATTTTGGTAATTGTTTAGAAAAAAAAACAAAAATAAAATAAACTTTACCAGAAAGAAAAAAAAACGTAGTAAAATATGTAATCATAAATGTTTACTTTGTGTGGTACGCTTTTTTTTATGAAGTTGGATTAGGATGGGTTGAGTTTGCTTCCAGAGTTATATGGGAAAAAGTCTGATGACGTGTTAAATTTAGCCAGTAGCGCGGAAATACTGTTGACGTCGACCATGTGATGGGGATGATGCTTTAGAGAGGTGCGGTTACAGTTCTAGTGGGAGAAGTAAGAAGGAAAAACTGAGCCTAGTGAGATTTTCTTCGTGTCGGCGGAACCGATGAGCTAAAGAAAAGGGTATGGGTATGAAATAGAGATATAGTTACAAAAAGGGAGAGAATGATGGTAGATAAGAAAAACTGAATGAGAACAAGTGTATGTGCGAGAAAGATAGAATGATTTAAGTTACAGAGCGCGTGTATATGAGTGTGTTTTTGTAAGGATATATGTTTGTGTGTGTGTCTGTGTGTGCATAGATGTCTGTATAAGGAAGGATACCAAACGAAATCGCTTCAGGCTGTAGTGTATTACTTCTGTGATAACACAAAGAGCTAGGCTGTTGTTAGTTGGATAGGGAGAATGAAGGGGTGATGTGCTTGCTATGTTGTGGATTGGAACTCTAAACTGGAAAGTGTCACAACAAGTAGGAAAAAAACGATTTCACGCGAACCAACAAACCAACTGACTTGAAATTACTACAACTCATTGTAAATAAAAATAACAAATGAAAAGCTAAACAATAAAGTATTATAAATATATATATATATATATATATATATATATATATATATATATTTTTTTTTTTTTTTAAATACTATAATATCTAATCGAAACCAAATTAAATTTCCTGAACCGTAAATGTTGATGACGTAATATTTTTATTTATTTATCATAAATAACGAAATTGTATCACATAATATAAAACTGATCAGGATTCGAACTTCGAGGTCAGTGATTAATATTATTATATTATAATATAGATCTCTTAAAATACCACATTAGATTAATTAAAGTTGCTTCACTACTACAGGTTTTTAGCGGATTTCCAATGAATTTATAGAAATTGTACGTTTTCTAAGGTGTGGTTGGGATAAGTGGGGACCAAACATTTACGTTTTGAAGTCTCTTGAATACGATTCTGAATTGTTTATATAAAATATGTATGTGTTAGATTTTTTCGTCCGCTCGACCGGACGCAAATCTTAACCGATTTTGAGAAATCTTAGTGGGATGATGTAAACTTATTAGGTATAGAGTTCTATTGATTTTCAAGCAAATCGATTCACAGAAACGTAAGTTAGAAGCATAAACTGGATTTTTGGGTACTATTTCAAGGTTCCTCAAGGTTTTCATGTTATAATTTGAAGGGTAATATGTTAGAAAGCTAAAATTATAATTTTCTAAGCACCACCAATTGCGAACTGGTTTCTCAGAGGTCTCAAAACATCAAAAGTTTACAGCCCAGAGCATATTTTTGCGAGCAACGCCAGGTACGAGCTAGTTTCGCTGCGGTAGTTTAGTTTCGCAATTATCCAAAATGTGATCTGATATAAAGAAAAGGAGTTGGTATCCAAAAAATCAGTTTTGAAGTTTTAATGTTTTGGGTCAATTTTGAACCTTTACCTTTTTGTGAGAACAGCTTCAAAATCATAAAATGTATGGGTAATGGTATCAAATTATATCGTTGGCAAGTAGCATTTGTTTAAGCAATTGATGGAGTTATAACTCCATCAATTCCAATTCCTCTGGAAAAGAAAAAGAAGAAAAAACACAAATATACAAGAATTAAGTATTTATAGGAACATTATACAGTACCATGTAGTATTTTATAAAAGAACACATGATACTATCTTTACATTAATTAAAACAATGCACTGTAAGCAATATTATATTCAGGAATCATTACAGTGACCCACCGAGTTGGTCTAGTGGTGAACACGTCTTCCCAAATCAGCTGATTTGGAAGCCGAGAGTTCCAGCGTTCAAATCCTAGTAAAGTCGGTTATTTTTACACGGATTTGAATACTAGATCTTGGATACCGGTATTCTTTGATGGCTGGGTTTCAACTAACCACACATCTCAGGAATGGTCGACCTGAGACTGTACAAGTGTACACTTCATTTACACTCATATCCTCATTCATCCTCTGAAGTATTATCTGAACGGTAGTTACCGGCGGCTAAACAGGAAAAAGAAATCATTACAGTAGATTAATATACTTTCTTTTTTAACTAAACCCGGAAATCCGCCCTTCTGACGCACTTACTACGACAGAATATTTTAATTTTTTTTTAATAGTTGTACGATATATTACATTTCATAAGAAGATGCAAAAAGAAGGCAGTGATGTCACTGAACTTTTCCTGAATATGCATATAACTTTACTGATTTGTTATAGAAATAGGTAATATGTATATATATATATATATATATATATATATATATATATAAAACTTGCCTTTCGACTAAAACAAAACTTAAACTTTATAACACTGTAGTTCAGCCAGAAGTCACCTACGGAAGCGAGACTCTTTTCAATATTACTCAGAAAAACCGAATTGATAAAATTCTGAAAATAGAGAGGAGAATTGTCAGAACGTGTATTAATAAAAAACACCAAAAAGAAGGCCGATGGTGGATTGTGCCAAATGAGGTGGTGTATCGAGGAATATAGCATGTTACTGATACTATGCGGAAAAAAAGAATCTCTTTCTTTGGTCATCTCATAAGGACACCGGAAACAAGACTGTCAAGAAATATCATTGAAAAGCTCTGGTTCCAAAAGCTAGAAGTAGAATGGATCAAAGAAATTAGAGAAGATATGAAAGAATTGGGAATTTCCCTGACTGACCTACAGAATAAAACTGGAAAAATTACAAAGACAAAAACATTAGATTTAAACAAAAGACAGACAAACGACAAAATACAACGAAGAGGGTGTTTACAGATGAAGAAAAGAAAGCAAGATCTGAACGGATGAAGAAATACTGGGCAGCTTTGAAGAGTAAAATAACACGCTTCTCTCAGAAGATCTAACTAAAATTGACTTAAGTGGTCCCATATTGGCCGTAAAAGCATAATAATAATAATAATATATAAAACTAATATGTATATATATATGTGTATATATATTAAAACTAGAATAGTAGTCCAGCGTCAGAATGCCTATTCACAGTAATATACATATCTCTAAACAATAAAGATCAGTTAAAGAAACAAGAAAGAATTAAAGAATGATCCTCAAAAAAATCTTAGGTATAAAAAGAATACGAATAAAAGGACTAATGAACAGCTATACCAGACGGTAGAAAAATTTACACCTTTACGAAAAGAAGACTAAACTTCTAAATTCACATCAAGAAAATGCCAACGGAAACAATAGTTAAAAAAAAAATCTTACAATTAAAAAAAAATATGAAGACACAAACTGCTTCAAGAAAGTAGTCTAGGACATAAAAGAACATAAAATACAACCGGAAAGTGGTTAACAACGAACAGGAATAAGGGATAATGGTCCAGTGCAATCTCCGATCCAGCTTTTTCGCTACCCTTTACGTATTATCATTTTGAAACATAATTTTTTGACAGAAAATTTTTGTAGGTATTTTTAAAAAGTAAAAACGTTATATAGACAAAAAATTATGTAAAAAATAATATCAAAAATACAATACAAAATTTAAATTTTCATTTCAAAGTACAATAGACAATATACGTAATTAGGGGGGAGTCTACCCGTGATACAGTAATAAAAAATTAATTTTTATTCTACGGAATGTGCTCTTTTTAACTATGTAATTATTTCTTTCTCCGTTGATCACAAAACTTTAAATAAAATATAAGCCTGTCTGAATAGCAATAGTTTTTTTATTTTCTCCGTGTAAAATATAATTCAATAGCTTCTATCTCACGAATGAAAAACGATAGAAATATGAATATTTCGCCATTTTAAACCTCGTTCTTTGTTCTATTTAGTTCACGTTTCATCCTACACGTTACGCTACTGTGAAGTTTGTAGGACATTCTAAAATCATGCGATACAATTGGCAAGTTCTATGGTAGATTGCAGTCTTTAATCTCTCTCTATTTTCTGAAAACTTTAATTTCTATGTTTTGTTAACACTAAAACAATCATAACTTTAGTTGTAATTTAGATAACTTCATGAATTTATTGTTTCTTGTAACTTTATATTTTATTTATTGGTTATTTATTAGATATTTATATAATTTATTTTTTACTTTTTAGTGCATTTTTATATTTGTTAATATATTATATTTTTTTGTTTAAACTTCTCAATTTAATTCTTATTTTTACTTTTTAGAGGGTTTTTCTAATTTGTTTCCTTTTTTCACTTGAAGAGCTGTTAAAATTAAATTAGCTCTGGCATCTATATTATATTCTGGACCAAAATGAGATGTAATTTTTTTGTCATTGTTTTCATAAAAGTTATAAATTATTCTTTCAGTATTTTTAAACGATTTTTTTTTAAATATTTTTGTTACGGATCATTTCCTAATAAGTAAAATTTCACCATAGTGTAAAGAAGTCCCTATAATACATATATATTTTTTTTTAATTTTGGGAATATCTTTACTTAAATTTTATTCTGGTGATCATCAATTAAAAAAACCCACTTCATTTTTTGGCTCACGAATTTTAAAAAATAGGAAACTTTTTTTTTAGTTTTTTTAACCTCAACATTTATAAAAAAATTTTTTTGTGAATGTTAGGATTATTAAAAAAGTATTTTTAATACGTAAAAATTGTGTAAAAACATACAATGACTTTTTAAAACTATTTTTTTATTTTATGATTTCATAGATTTTTTATGATTTTATTTTTTACAACTTTGTTTTACTTTTTTATTTTACTATTTTTTTTTTAATTTATACAATTTTTATTTTGAAATTTTTTAACGATTTTATAATTCTTTTTTTGACTGACCTAGTCAAAAACTAGGAAAGTCATTCATTTATTACTTCCCCAAATTTTTTTTTGATAATTACTTAATTTCTTTAATGGTCATCTCATTACTATTGTTTGTTTTTTAGAATTTATTATTCTAATTATTTTATTAGAAATTTCCATCTTAATTTATTTTATTTTGATTTCCTCTAAGCAAGTTAATACAGTTTTAACTTGATTCTCTCGCAAACTTATATATTTGTGGTAGTCACAGTATATAATTATAATTATTATTGTAATTATATGTAAACTAATAACAAAATTGATTATATTCGAAATAACAGGGTATACTCGGGTCTAAAATTGTTGATCCATTTCATGGAAACAAGGAAAGAGCTTGGAGACTTAGATTTGAAGTTCATTATAGATTACATTACATAATTCAAATTAATCGAAAGTTAACATAACCCCGGTTCGTTCACTTCAACTCTATACCTTCTACAAACCTACATTCATTCTATCCTTCAACCTTTAACCTTATCACTCCTTCTCCTTTTAGTTGCAACCACTATTATCCTAACTACTCCTGTTGTTAGCCTTACAAGTTTAACCCTACATCGTCTTCCAAATCCCTTTACTAAACTTCACGATATAACTAGCAAATTGCAACCATCATCGCCAGTGTTATATTGTGTGTTCTGTTGTCAGTGTTACGTATATATATATATATATATATATATATATATATATATATATATATTTGCACAACCGGCAATGCTTCGTTATTGCTAGATTTGAGTATATATGTAGATTAAATGAACACAATTGAAAGTTTAATAAAACATTAACATTATGCAACTTCACAAAATTTAAACTTTCCCTTTTACCCCTTCACCCTTTTCTATTTCCCCTTTCCCCCTTTTATCATTTCCCATTTCGTTTTTACCATATTCCCCTTTCCCCATTTCTTTTCCTCCTTTTTTCCTTTTCCATTTCCACATCCTTTACCCCGTTTCCCCTTTTTATTTTTTCCATTTTCCCCCTTCTTCCATTTTTACCTTCTTCCCATTTACCTTTTTCTATTTTCCTCTATTTTCCTTTACCGATTTTCTCCCTTTCTCCTTTTTTCCTCGCGCGTAAATCGGTGTAGTAGTTTTTTTAGTTTATAGCGGACACACATATCGGAAATATTGAAATGGAATCGGTAATATATTTAGTATAACGTGTGTTGCTTTTTTCTTCCGACAGATAGCGCTGTTTTTCATAAAAAGGATATTTTTATCTGTCATGTGACAGTTTACGTATATAAATAATAGGTATATAACCCACCGGGATGGTTTAGTGGTGAACGCGTCTTCCCAAATCAGCTGATTTAGAAGTCGAGAGTTCCAGCGTTCAATTTCTAGTAAAGTCAGATTTTTTTTAAACGGATTTGAATAATAGATCGTGAATACCGGCGTTCTTTAGTGGTTTGGTTTCGATTAACCATACACCTCGGGAATGGTCGAACTGAGACTACACTTCATTTACACTCATACATATTATCCTCTGAAGTATTATCTGAACGGTAATTACCGGAGGCTAAACAGGAAAATGAAATACTAGGTATGTAAATAGTAGGCGTATTCGATTGCAACGTTGTGTCAAAATTTCAAAGCAATCGGTGTAGAACTTTCGAAGATTTAAGATTTTGAACAAATGAGCATGTATTTACATTTTTATTTATATAGATTATAAAAGAGGATCAATTTGGGATTTGTACATTCGGTTCTGAGTTGTGAAACACTCACATAGACTAGTCAGTAACAATCAATATTACATTCACAATTATAGATTCCTTATATAATACAAAATTTTATCTCTATGTTCTTTTCTTGTTAAGTTTTCTTTCTTGTTAGTCGTTCATCAATATCTGTCGATATTAATCTTATACTAAAATAAAACTTTATACTCAAACTTGAAACCAAAGGCAGAAGACCGGAGGTAAAGACAATTTCCGGGATAAAAATCGAATAAAAAACATTAAAAAGGGGGACTGACTTTGATCATGATAAATTATTTTTTTCTTCCTGAAATGTTACGTAAATGGTATGTCTAACGTATTAAACTACATTCTATATAAGAGAGAACAGTATTCTCTCTTATATATTATATTAGAAAAATGTAATAAAATTTTAGGACATGTTTACTATTGAGAAAAAAGAAGAAAGTTAATATAGACATAGATTCGGAAACACTTCATTAGCGTTGTCTGGTGGCGAAAGAATTCTCCTTGATCTCTGCATCGTCGGTAAAATTAAGCCAGACTATAATTTATTTCTGGTCCAAATTAAGGGGAAAATGGAGTTGTTTTATGTGAATTCTGTCCAGAAAAATTGAAAAAATATGTCCCACAATTGTAAATTTTAGTCATTTTTACCAGAGAGATTTCCTGCCAGACGGTTCGCAACTTAAGATCATTCATTATACATGAGGCTATTGCTTATGTACTGGAATTGCACGCCCTACCCGACAATTCAAGCCCGTAAGTCCAAGCGAGCTTTATAACTGATTTATAAACCAATAATTTACTTTTTACTGAAAGCCGAGATCTATGACTTATTAACCAGTACATGTTTGTAAACTTCAAATCCAACTGTTTCCGCTTAGATTTGATATTTTCGCCCGTGTAAGTCGTCGGTCAAGATCAAAACCTAACATAACAAATACGGTCCTGAGAATTAAATAAATGAATAATATTTAAAGTGTAAAAAATTAACTCGTTCTGGCTGGGTCCCGAACTCGATCGCCTGGTTGACTTGGTATCTGGTGCGTTAATTCTCGCGACTACACCAGTCTGCCGAACGTATAAGCAAAATTTGTTTTATGTAGGTTGTGAAATTACATTAGTTATTGCCGATAGTTACTGCTAGTACCGTCACACCCGCGCGAATTAAATAGGGTATGCGCGCGCGCACTTTAATTAGAATCATTGAAATAAACAAATAATATTATATTTAAATAAAATGTTAAATATTTTTAATTAAATTATGTCTATAAGCCGTGCATCAGAAATAACCCGGACTTTCCCGGAACTGTGTTGTCACAGAATCCTACAACTATGTTGTCAGGTGTGTTTTAACTTTTACTCGTATTAATGGTTTACAACATTCGATAATTTTGTAAAAGTTTAACATTTATCGTAAGAAATATTTTTTAGGTCTTTTTTGTTTTTGTAAAACTGATATTTTGAACATTTTGTTGTCATCTTTTTGTAATATTTGAAAATTTTCTTAATTTTGCACATTCACCAGCAGAAGTATTTTCATTTAGTTTTTTCTTTTAAAATTTAAAATAGTTACGTACATTCTATATTCTCTATTCTACTGTGATATTAACCGTATGAAATAAGAAAATTAATTTAAATATTACGGTTTTATACTCTACTTTACCAGTAATTTATAATTTTGGGTATGCACTGTTTTACGATTCCTTAGTTTTTGTCGTTCTAAACGAATCAGAGCTTGATTTCTGCACACATTTTAAACTTTGGTTAATTTACAAGAACAATTCTTAAGAATAAAACCTATCTGGTTGGTCTAGTAGTGAACCCGTCTTCGGAAATCAGCTGATTTCGAAGTCGATAGTTCCAACGTTCAAATCCTAGTAAAGGCTGTCACTTTTATACGGATTTGAATACTAGATCGCGGATACCGGTGTTCTTTGGTGGTTGGGTTTCAATTAACCACACATCTCAGGAATGGTCGACCTGGGACTGTACAAGACTACACTTCATTAACACTCATACATATCATCCTCATTCTTCCTCTAAAGCATTGATTCCCAAAGTGGTCCAATTGGACTCCCAGGGGTCCACGGGAATCTCGACGGGAGTCTACGTTGGCGTGAAAAATAAATGGGGGTTCACAATTCGTAAGCGGGGGTCCACGAAAATTCATCTGGTTTCGATAGTGAAGAACTAAAATGTTGGCTTGACTTTGCGTATCAAACTAGGCAGATAATGTTTTGAGAAGCTCAGCCACTGTAACTTACAATTACAAGGGAACAGTCTCAATTTAATAAAAACAAAGGGTGTAATTTCAGATTTTCTTGGAAAATTGAAATTTATGAAGAAAAATATTAGTCGGCGCGTATTTTCCCAGTTTTCAAACTTGTCACAGGTAGAATGCCTTGATGAGGATATTCAGACATACGTTCAACATTTAATTACCCTGCATGATGACTTCAAAATCAGATTTGAAGATATTCTGACGATGGAAATACCACCACGGATCATAAATCCATTTGATGAAACGGAAGTGGGGAATGTGATATTGCAAGAGGAGCTACTCGAGCTTAGCACTAATGAGGAGCTGAAGGTGAAACTTAAAAGAGGGTATCAAGCATTTCGGCTGCAGGCAGAAATACCAGAAAAATATCATGGACTGTGGGGAATTGCGAGAAAGCTTTTGATAGCGTTTCCCTCGTCATATCTTGTCGAAAAAAGTTTTAGTGTCGTTACAAACCTTTTATAAAAAAAAAAAAGGAGCAGATTCAGTATCACAGAACAGGGAGATTTGCACTTATTCCTAACAAAAATGAAGCCAAATATTGGTAATTTGCTGTCAATCCATCAAGTTCATCCCTCCCATTAAAATTGTAACTATTTTGTGATTGTCATTGTAGAAGTTACATTACGTTATTAATGTTTAATTTTAATTATATTACGACAATTTTATTATATTACATTGCAATATGATAACAATAATAATTAATAGCGTAATGATTACATATTTGAATAAATGCAACACAAAAAAATAGACTATTTTTCTTTTGCTTTTTACCACTCTGAATGGGAAGTTTTCTAAATAAAATAAGTGAGAATTGATTGCTTTCTTGTGCTGTGAGTTGATGTCAAAAATGTAAAGTTGGATGGAAGCATTTTTTTTGATCGGCCAACTTTACTTTTTTGAAATCCTCTCACAGCACAGTCAATCAAAAATTAACCAATCAATTCTCACTTTTTTTCGGAAGCTGTTAGTTCGTGGAACTCAGCCGTAACGCAAATTTTCATAGTTAGATCTAATCTTCACATTTTCCGTCGACTGGAAATATGGTAGAAATGTAGCTGCAGGGGGTCCACCAAAACTAGCAAAATTTTGAAAGTGGTCTATGAGAAAAATAAGTTTGGAAACCTCTGCTCTAAAGTAATACTTGATAGTGATTCCCGGATGCTAAAAGATGAAAAAAAGTCTTAAGAATAAGCTTTTGTTTCGAACAAATTTTGTTTTCGAAGTTTGTTTCCAATATAAATATGTTCTTGTAATAATAAAGTTTTATATTATATAATTTTATTTATTTTTCAGGTAATTTGGAGTAAGCTGTCATTTAATTAATAATTTTACGGATGCAGTTAGTTATTTGTAAGTAATAAATTAATCGTTAATTAATTTTCTTAATTAAATTTATTATTATATCAAATGTAAATGCCTAAATGATTAAATTTTTAATAAGTTTATTTATTATTTGTTCAGATAAAACAAATTTTTGAAACGATAAATTCATTGCGTGTTAATTGTTGTTTAACATAGCGTGTTTAACTGTTTCCATATAAAAATCAAATTTACTGTTAATTAAAACAAACGAAACAAATCAAATTTTAAATGACTATTCATTTAATTTTTTAAAGGTAGAAATAAATTCTAATGACATCATAAAAAAATTATATTTTCATATCAATCTACGTAGGACTATTACATTATAATAATTGTTAGCATGTCATATGAACCATAACAATTCCTTCTACACCCTGTTGAATTATTTAAAAGTTATTAGTACGAAATTATTGTTTGACAGATTCGATAAACTGTCTATTATGGAGGTTTTCCTCGCTTATATGTATGAAATTGATTTTTATTCATTATTAATTTAAAACTAATTATTCCTTAGAAAATAATCAGTAATTTTTGCAGGGTATCAGAAATAATCTTTATTTTAAAAGCAGATGTAAATTTTGTTAAATGTATGCTAATTGATTAATGTAGGAATAATACCGCAGAATTAATTTATTTTTTTGCAAATTAATATTTTAATTTTTTATTGCATGATTCTATAGAATTATTTAGCGTAATTTAATATATATCAATAATAAACTATATTATATTAATTATGCTAATATATATATCGCTTCCTGGTCGTGGCTTTGCGCGTTCAGTATGGTTAATTTGCCTTTCTTAATCAATTTTTATTTTTTTATTTTATACTTTTTAATCAAGTAACTGGAGAAGGTGCAGCCAATCGCGTCACACGTACGAGTTCAGTAACAGTGACAATGGCTGTGTTGGTTGAGCCGCCGCGCCATACACCGTCGCACCCCTTAAAAAATTGAAATTCAAAGAAATACGAAAATGGTTTTTAGATATAAGGTATAATCATAAAGTAAGAACCGTCAACGTATACAAATATTAGCGGCTCTGAACACAGTTTCACGCATGCAGAGCCATCTATCGTCTATTTCCAAAGCCACTGCAGTTGTTTTGATTATGTAGTCGTTTGCCTATGAGTACTTATTAATATGCCTCGTATTTATAGGAAGAGTATTTGTAAACTCCAATCTAATGAATATCTCGTTTTGTAAAATCGAAAATGTTAAAAATTTGCAATCATTTTTCAAAGTTTTTGTTAGCTTTCTTCATCCATTCCAAGGTTGAACTTCGAAAAATCTAGAAATCGGTTTTTAGATGTTTAAATGAAAATTACACATACCAAAAATGAAGTTGGTTTTCCTACCGATAAATTAAAAAAGTAGTAATTTTAACTGTTAATCCATCTTAATTCTTTTTAAACTTGGAATTTGAAAAAATCCTTTCTTAGTGTATACTTGCATAATAAGAAGAATTTGTGTAAACGTTTTCATCCATCTATCTTAAATAGTTTTTTGCTGGGCTTTGATGAATAAATCAACCAGGATAAGTTGTTATAGAAGTACAAATATATATATTGAGATTTCCCATTATACTATATGAGATATTCACTAAATTATGACTTGAAAATAATCTTCAGATGAATATCTAAAAACCATTTACGCGTTTTTTAATTTCAATTTTTTAAGGGGTTGCAGCGGTGTACTCTGGCGGCTGCCTCTGGTACTGTATATGTGGCGGGACTGACTGACATCTACCTACGGTTACTTGACTAAAAAACATAAAATAAAAAATATTGATCGCTACGGGAAACACAAGTAACCATATAGAGCGGGCGAAGCCGCGGCGGGGATTCTGGTATGTATATATATATATATATATATATATATATATATATACTTATATATCGATGATTAAAGAGATAAATGATTGCAGAAAAATTATTTATACAATGACAATGAAACTAACGCTACTTTCCATCATACTTCCACTACATTTTTTTTTTATTTGCTTGGCATTTCTCCCGCCACCACCCCATTCGGTCGCCCTAAATCATAAGACCGAGTATCTGTGCTACAATCGGCAACTAAGTCCCGAACAGTTTTTTTTCCCCGGGCCGGATCCTGCAGTTAAGTATTACACAGTCCAGGAAAGTGTCCTTTAACCCACCGGGTTGGTCTAGTGGTGAACGCGTCTTCCCAAATCAGCTGATTTGGAAGTCGAGAGTTCCAGCGTTAAAGTCCTAGTAAAGCCAGCTATTTTTACACGGACTTGAATACTAGATCGTGGATACCGGTGTTCTTTGGTGGTTGGGTTTCAATTAACCACACATCTCAGGTATGGTTGAACTGAAAATGTATAAGACTATACTTCATTCACACTCATACATATCATCCTCATTCATCCTCTGAAGTATTATCTAAACGGTAGTTACCGAAGGCTAAACAGGAAAAAGAAAGAAGGGAAGTGTCCTTTACTCTAACGCGCCTCCACGTCTCGGCCCGCCGGTCGGATCTCACTTTTCGCCACCTCAAACCCCAGATTAGGATCTACCAGGTCCAGCTATGCCGTCCCTGGGTCCCCACTCCGGGAGCCGGGACTCGGTCTTAATGCCAATTTACGGTCGGTTAAGTAATTTCGGGCTGGCTAACAGGTTCCTCAAGATGTTATTAGGTGCGTATGTGTTCCTGCGCACTACCGACTAAACCTCCACTCCTGGCCACCCCTCTCCTGATATTGCTAATGAAGTATTTCATCAGGAAGGGAGCAATACGCTGTCACACACAGCCATACACAGAAAATAGGAACACAGTAGATCACACAAAAGAAGATGAAAAAGTGTTAAAGAAACTTTAAAATTTCATTTATGGTACTTAGAGGAACGGTATACCGTTACTTTCCCATTTTACCATAACGGTAGAAGCATTCATTATGACAGCACGTTAAGTCTACGCAATTTTAATACATGACGACTACCTTTATATATTTGATACACTTTACATATTCTACTTATGACGACAAAGTTTTAGTTAATAAAAAAAAATTAGTCCTTGAAGATGGAATTCGTTTCCGAAAGCACTAGAACGCATTAAAAGATTGTTGGTAAATGGGCTTTGATATTTTAATTATTTATTATAAAATCATACCAACGGGCCGTGTTTGATAAAATTATTACAAAAAATCTTACATCATTTTGTTCAGAATTAAATTCTCGACAAGTTTTGTTTAAATTTTTTATGTATTTATTAATCATTTAACAAATTTATTGTACGTCAAACATAAAAAACAGTGTTATGTACTCCATTTTATTGTTTTTCACCCGAGATTTCTCAAAGACTACTGCAGATATGGTACTAAGACCTGTTTTATTCGAATTTTCTTGTCAAAACAATAAGAAATCACTAATTATGTTCCTTAATTAATGTCTTAAAAATTTCAGTACGGTCTCATTTCACCGGGATAGCTAAAATCCGAGCGTAATCTTTCACTAGTCGTAATTCGCAAACGAAGCGTTTTAGGACATATGTTATTTTGAACTTTTTCATTATTTTCACGAGCAGAATAGGTTACAAAAATCCCGGGAGAACTTCATGATACACTCTGCATACCCCCTTAGTGTGTATGTTGTTAAATTGTTTCCCTTGTTTCATTTTTTTTTTACTTTAATTAGTATTGCGAAAAAAATAGTTTTTACACTTGAAAAATCAGCCTATCTACGAAATACGTTGTAACTTTAACTAAACAAACAGAGAAATTATAGCTTTAATATTAATCAATGTCTGAAAGCTCTTCTTCCCATTGAGACTTTTTTTCGTTTAAATGATATAATTTAACTTTTACAATTAAGTGATTTGTTTTATGTAACTAGTGAAATATATACTGAATAATGCCGTTATATTTATCACAATACATGAGTTATTTTTACTTCTTTTTTTTTATTTACCGATATTCCTTTAAATCGAAAGTGATTACTGGGTCAATTTGAATTATTTTTTTATAATTTTATTTATTTCAGTTTGATAAAGGTTTTAGAATGTTGATTTATGTAAATAAATCCATTAATTTTTAAGAAGTACGGATTAAAACGAAAACGTATATAATTTTTCCTGTACGTTTTTTTTTTTTTGTTCTTATATTCTGACTCTGTGAATAAAACATGATTTTCAAACAATAAAGTAGATACCAAGAAGTTCAACAGAACTTCGCCGGTAAGAGTCCACAGAAGTGGATACGGCGAAGTCAACGAACTAAATTTACAATTCTAAACATGACCTAACCTAAAAGTGAAATGAAAATGGAGGAAAAAATTATAAAAAATAAGCATGAAAACATTATATTTCCGTTCAATTAGATTTGTAATAAAGAATACTTTCAAAAAATATTTCGAATTTTTATAGAAAACGTTTTTCTTACATTTAATAAACCGCCGCGGGACTTGATTATGTCACTATTTCCTCAAAAACGTGGGTTTACGAATCACGCCGCTAGGTATCAATATTTGTGGGGGGATATGCAGAACCCAAGCAAGTTAGGAATGGGAAGGGTAGCCCTCCTGAGGAAACCCACCGGGTTAGTCTAGTGGTGAACGCATCTTCCCAAATCAGCTGATTTGGTAGTCGAGAGTTCCAGCGTACAAGTCCTAGTAAAGTCAGTTATTTCTACACGGATTTGAATACTAGTTCGTGGATACCGGTGTTCTTTGGTAGTTGAGTTTCAATCAACCACACATCTTTGGAATGGTCGATCTGTGAGACTGTACAAGACTACACTTCATTTACACTCATACACATCATCCTCTGAAGTATTATCTGAAAAGTAATTACCGGAGGCCAAACAGGAAAAAGAAAAGAAAAAAGCCCTCTTGAGGAGGGGTATCTCGGACGTACGGAAGAGAAAGTCGGGATACTCTGATTTAGGAGGTACCGATCGGACGTCTAGATGGAACTGGAGACAAGTGGACAGTCTACGCCGTGACACACGGATGCGATCGAGACAAAGTCTTTAGGCATTTAAAAAGCTTGTTGCGTTTACAAAATGGTCCAAAAAAAGGGTAGCAGTACTTTACTAGGTAGCGTACAGAAACTTGATAATGTACTTGAAATAATGAAATTTAAATGAAAATATACTACAGCTTGATTTAATAGTAAATGCTCTTATGTAGATGAAAGTACTGAAGATGACACAATTTATTTAATTCCCATCCACTTAATTTAAAAAAATAAAAGTATTAGTTTACAAGAGATTAAAGTTGCTAATAAAACACAAAAAACACGAACAGTAGGAAAGTGTTTCAAATGTGGCAGCAAACATTTAGTACGTTAAACAAAAATAAATTCGATCGGTAAAATTTTTATTCTACAATTTGAACTATTTGAACTAATTGATGGAGAAATAAAAAAAAACTTCATTTAATAATAAAATAAAAATTGTGTCCACAGATACGATAAAAATTGAAGGTTATTCTTACTGAGTAATAAGTGCAATATTACACCACGGATCTTCGATTCGATACGAGTTTTATTAAAAAAGGAAAATATGGTATGAAGTGAATGATATCAACAAAAAATTTCCCGAGAAATTAAAAAAAAATATATTTTTTGTTTTAGAAAGGCAATAAAATTTTAATAATAAATCTATAAGATAACAATCAGTAATTCATAAAAAAAAATAAAAGAATCATCTAACAAAACGCAGTGATATCCAAAAAAATTACAATGAAATTGTAAACCGTACGAACCTCGAATTGTAAGAACCTCGTAGTTATTTCTTCCTCAGAAAAAATAAACATTTCTGTAATGTAAATAAAACTGTTTTTAACAAAATGATAGTGATACCAAAAAAGGTAAGACATTACATTTTTATTACCAAAATCTGTTATTAATTTAGAATATTCTTTAAAAAAATACATGTTAAATGTGTGTAATAAGCATTAGATATGCAATAGTAGCATTCCATCTAATAAGGAAAAAATAGAAAAAATTGCTACAAAATTCTTACCGGCTCGATTTCATTTATATATAATATCTATTACATTTACAGAAATAATTCAGTTCTTATGATTGATTATTCGTTGTTTAATAAACGAAGTCGGGCCGGTAAGAGTTTTTTAACAGATTTTTCTATTTTTTGTTTATTATATGGAACGCTTAAACATTGTTTATTATCTATTGTATATTACATATATTTAACGTGTAATTTTTTTTAAAGAAAATTCTAAATTAATAACAGATTTTAGTAATAGAAATGTAGTATTTTACTTATTTGATATCATTATCGTTTTGTTAAAAGCAGTTTTATTTATATTCAAAAATTTTTGTTTTTTTAACGGAAGAAATTATATATGCGAGACTCTTACCGTACGGTTTACAATTTCATTGTAATTTCTTGGGATACGTTATACAAATAAATAATGCATATGAAATTTTTAAAGTAAACTTCATATTTTGATATATCATTTAAAATAATAAAAAATGCCAAACTGTTTTTGAAATATCAAAAATCTATTTCAAATTTGTTTTACCGTTTCATATTTTACGTAAAATTACGTCCAAAGGATTTGGAAATCGCTAAAGCGCCTGCTCATCGAGAAGCATCGCTAGCACCTCCTCTGCAGTATGAAAAATTGGCAGAGAGGCGGCCACGTTACCTACATATTTGGAAGGATGTAGAAAACCCCTTAAAAATAGGGGTTTTCGACATCTTTCGTACGTTCAAATTCATTTTATTAAATAAGAATAATTTTCTATATATATGAATTGTATTTAAGAATTCGGAATAAAAATGTAATTTTTTATGGAAAACAGTTTTTCGATTCTTGTTGTTTTTTTGTTTTTTCATGGAGCGAATCATAGTACCAAAATAACTACTTTAAAATTATTCATACTTTAGAAGCGGTCCGATCGAGATCAGTTGATCCTGATCGGTGAAGAATGACTCAGGAACGATTTAACCAGTTTTCATTAAATTTTAACATGCATATTTAAATAACTTTCAAAGAAACTGATGTAGTAGTTTGGAGATTTTTGAGCCTCAATATTTTACACATAAGCATATATATATATATACGAGGGTTATTTTATTTCAAGTTCCGATCGGTAAGGAAATTAAAACCACAGTGAAAATAAAAAGTTTTTTATTTGTAACAAGTACTTACATAGTTACGCTATTTCTCTACATAGTCGTCACTCCGATTTAGACATTTCTCGTAGCGTGGTACTGACTTTCCAATGCCCTCGTCGTAGAACGGAGCCGTCTGTGTTTTCAGCCATGTTTCTACCCCGGTCTACAGCTCGATGTATGTGCCAAAATGTTGTCCTCCTAGCCAGTGTTTCATGTGAGCAAAGAGGTGAAAATCGGATGGAGCCTAGTCCGGGCTATATCGTGGGTGATCAAACACTACCCAACGAAAACGCTGCAGGAGCTTCTTTGTTACAGCTGCAGTGTGCGGCCGAGAATTGTCATGGAGAAAGACAATCCCTGATGCCAACATTCCTCTCCGCTTATTCTGAATAGCTCTTCTACGTAGATGTTGAAGAGTCACGCAGTATGAGGCTGCAGTGATGGTCGTGCCACGTTCCATGAATTCCACCAAGAGATCCCCATTCCGGTCCCAGAACACAGTAGCCATACACTTTCTGTTGGAGAAGGTTCGCTTGAACTTCATTGGTTTACTGGGAGAATGAGAATGCATCCAATGTTTGGATTGTTCTTTTGTTTCTACAGTTTCGAAATGGACCCATGTCTCGTTCCCTGTCACAATTTTGTTCAAAAAATCTTCTCCTTTATTGTGTTAGCGCTGTAGAAATGTTAGGGAGGCGTCCATTCTCATTGTTTTGTGATTGTCGGACAGCATCTTGGGAACCCATCTCGCACACAGTTTTCGGTACTGAAGTCTCTCACTCACAATGGTGTAGAAAGCTGACCTTGAAATTTCAGGAAACGAATAACTCGATACAGAAATTTTGAACCGACGATTTTCTCGAGTCGCCTCATCCACTCGCTCAACGAGATCATCGGTTGACACTCGCTTCCTTCCCTGACCGTCTGAATCATGAACATCTATCTGTACGTCTTGCTGTAAAGTTCCTGCACCATTTTCACACTTTGCTGTCACTCATTGAAGTTTCACCGTACACATTACTTATTCGTCGATGAATTTCAGCCGCATTACACCCTTCAGCCTAAAGAAATCGAATTACCGCACGCACTTCACACTTGGCGGGAGATGCTATTGTTGTAGACATGTTTACGTGCTAGCTGCGTGTTCAGAACAAAACGAAGTGACGCGGCGTGAAAGAAGGCCATAGGAGAGACAGTGCATACTGGACGGTAATTCCTAACCTGCAGTTAGGAATTACACAGTCCAGGGAAGTGTCCTTTAACCCACCGGGTTGGTCTAGTGGTGAACGCGTCTTCCCAAATCAGCTGATTTGGAAGTCGAGAGTTCCAGCGTTCAAGCCCTAGTAAAGTCAGCTATTTTTACACGGACTTGAATACTAGATCGCGGATACCGGTGTTCTTTGGTGGTTGGGTTTCAATTAACCACACATGTCAGGTATGGTCGAACTGAGAATGTACAAGACTACACTTCATTCACACTCATACATATCATTCTCATTCATCCTCTGAAGTATGATCTAAAACGGTAGTTACCGGAGGCTAAACAGGAAAAAGAAAGAGATGGTGCGCAACACATAGGCGCAAAGGTTCATCCGATTTTTGCGCGGGTTGTTTTTTATTTTGCGACCGATCGGACCTTGAAAAAAAATAACCCTCCCGTCAAATATTTTTTTATGATTAATTTAATATTTATATTGCACACTATTCACGCATAGAACCAATACAACCACATTTTTTCAAAACAGAAATTTGTCTTCGAATTTATTTTCTAAATTAGTGTTTATTCTTTTTTTTTACAAAAAAGATTATTTATGTGCAAGTATGACTTTATGGTTCGCACTAGTACGTGATATTAAATTTTGATTCGATAATTTGCCTACTACGTAAAGTGTTTTTCATTTTCATTTCAATATGGCATTTTTATCATTTTTATTAATATTTCAGAAGACTGTATGGTCAATGTTTTTGTGCTAACTTTAAACTTTCGCTTAGGATTACCCAATGCGACAATAGTTGCCTATGTATATATATATATATATATATACATATATATACATAATATATATATACATATGTATATATATATATATATACGTATATATATATATATATATATATATATGTATATATATATATATATATATATATATATATATATATATATATATATATATATATATATTACTTTATTTTATGAAAACTGAAATTGATGCATTATTAAAGTGTTTCCTATATTTTTTTTTATTTATTAATTAAGTTATATTATTATATGCTATTTCCTTTATAACCACTGATTATGATGTTTATAAATAATTAATAATCAAAATTGCCGTTCATTTTTGAACAATCTTTTTTAAATTTATTTTCCAAATCGTTTAACATTCAACTTTCTAAGCCATTTTAATTTATTGTTATTTTAGTAAAGCCTTTAATATTTTTTTCCTTCCTGCACTACAAAATGTATGTAGATGAATTTTTATCTTTACTTTAATTGTCTCAATCGGCTTCAGAAGTTCACAATACGGACTTGGTCTAGATTATTAGCGCCTATTAAGTGGATTTTCACTGAACTTGATTTTAGCTTGAACCGTTCGACACTGATTGTTTGATTTTCAGTCTCGAAAGCTTTGGATGCTAGTTGAAATTCAATTTCCGGTTTTTTTTAGGCTATAAGTTTCTCTATTAAAAAATGAATAAAAAAAACTGGTAATGTATTTCCCGGTTATCCCATGACTTTCCCAGTTATTAAAAATAAAAATTAAAAGATATATATATATACAGAGTGTTTCTAAAATGGTGGACTGGCTATAATTTTCGGATTCTACTTGTAATACGAAACAGAATATATCCTTAGGAAAAATGGCAATTTCTGCTTCGTTCCCCTGTCTGCTATCCTGTTATTTTTATTTTTTTTTTGTCTTCAGTCATTTGACTGGTTTGATGCAGCTCTCCAAGATTCCCTATCTAGTGCTAGTCGTTTCATTTCAGGATACCCTCTACATCCTACATCCCTAACAATTTGTTTTACATATTCCAAAGGTGGCCTGCCTGCACAATCTTTTCCTTCTACTTGTCCCTCCAATATTAAAGCGACTATTCCAGGATGCCTTAGTATGTGGCCTATACGTCTGTCTCTATATATATTTTTCCAAATGCTTCTTTCTTCATCTATTTGCCGCAATACCTCTTCATTTGTCACTTTATCCACCCATCTGATTTTTAACATTCTCCTATAGCACCACATTTCAAAAGCTTCTAATCTTTTCTTCTCAGATACTCCGATTGTCCAAGTTTCTCTTCCATGTAAAGCGACACTCCAATCACACACTTTCAAAAATCTTTTCCTGACATTTAAATTAATTTTTGATGTAAACAATTTATATTTCTTACTGAAGGCTCGTTTACCTTGTGCTATTCGGCATTTTATATCGCTCCTGCTTCGTCCATCTTTAGTAATTCTACTTCCCAAATAACAAAATTTTTCTACCTCCATAGTCTTTTCTATTCCTATTTTTATATTCAGAGTTGTCCATTTTCGTTATTTCTACTACATTTCATTACTTCCGTTTTGTTCTTGTTTATTTTCATGAAGTAGTTCTTGCGTGGGACTTCATCCATACCGTTCATTGTTTCTTCTAAATCTTTTTTACTCTCACCTAGAATTATTATATCACCAGCCAATCGTAGCATCTTTATCTTTTTACCTTTATACTGTTACTCCGGATCTAAATTGTTCTTTAACATCATTAACTGCCAGTTCCATGTAAAGATTAAAAAGTAACGGAGATAGGGAACATCCTTGTCGGACTCCCTTTCTTATTAGGGCTTCTTTCTTATGTCCTTCAATTGTTACTGTTGCTGTTTGGTTCCTGAACATGTTAGCAATTGTTCTTCTATCTCTGTATTTGAGCCCTAATTTTTTTTAAAATGCTGAACATTTTATTCTAGTCTACGTTATCGAATGCCTTTGTTGGTTTGTATAATGTTGGTTTGTTTTTCTTTAACCTTCCTTCTACTATAAATCTGAGGCCTAAAATTGTTTCCCTTGTCCCTATACTTTTCCTGAAACCAAATTGGTCTTCTCCTAAGACTTCTTCCACTCTCCTCTCAATTCTTCTGTATAGAATTCTAGTTAAGATTTTTTATGCATGACTAGTTAAACTAATTGTTCTGTATTCTTCACATTTATCTGCCCCTGCTTTCTTTGGTATCATAACTATAACACTTTCTTTGAAGTCTGATGGAAATTCCTCTTTTTCATAAATATTACACACCAGTTTGTATAATCTATCAATCGCTTCCTCACCTGCACTGCGCAGTAATTCTACAGGTATTCCGTCTATTCCAGAGCCTTACTGCCATTTAAATCTTTTAATGCTCTCTTAAATTCAGGTCTCAGTATTGTTTCTCCCATTTCATCCTCCTCAACTTCCTGTTCTTCCTCTATAACACCATTTTCTAATTCATTTCCTCCGTATAACTCTTCAATATATTCCACCCATCTATCGACTTTACCTTTCGTATTATATATTGGTGTACCATCTTTGTTTAACACATTATTAGATTTTAATTTATGTACCCCAAAATTTTCCTTAACTTTCCTGTATGCTCCGTCTATTTTACCAATGTTCATTTCTCTTTCCACTTCTGAACACTTTTCTTTAATCCACTCTTCTTTCGCCAGTTTGCACTTCCTGTTTATAGCATTTCTTAATTGCCTATAGTTCCTTTTACTTTCTTCATCACTACCATTCCTATATTTTCTACGTTCATCCATCAGCTGCAATATATCGTCTGAAACCCAAAGTTTTCTACCAGTTCTCTTTATTCCGACTAAGTTTGCTTTTGCTGATTTAAGAATTTCCTTTTTAACATTCTCCCATTCTTCTTCTACATTTTCTACCTTATCTTTTTTACTCAGACCTTTTGCGATGTCCTCCTCAAAAATCATCTTTACCTCCTCTTCTTCAAGCTTCTCTAAATTCCACCGATTCATCTGACAGCTTTTCTTCAGGTTTTTAAACCCCAATCTACATTTCATTATCACCAAATTATGGTCGCTATCAATGTATGCTCCACGGTAAGTTTTGCAGTCAACGAGTTGATTTCTAAATCTTTGTTTAACCATGATATAATCTATCTGATACCTTGCAGTATCGCCTGGCTTTTTACATTGTTGGCAATTACTAAATTATACTTCGTGCAAAACTCTATAAGTCGGTCCCCTCTTTCATTCCTTTTGCCCAGCCCGTATTCACCCACTATATTTCCTTCCTTGCCTTTTCCAATGCTTGCATTCCAATCTCCAACTATTATTTAATTTTCATATCCTTTTACGTGTTTAATTGCTTCATCAATCTCTTCGTATACACACTCTACCTCATCACCATCATGGGCGCTTCTAGGCTTGTAGGCATATAGACGTTATTTTTATATAAAATTTATATCTCAACTTCAGATACACGAATCACATTAATATTTGATAAGCGTCTTGGTAATAAAATTCTAAAATTATCAAAAATCAGGATTTAAATACCTTCGCAAATTACAAAATGGCGGCCATGTTTATTTTTCAATCTGTTATATCTTCATAAATATTAGTTTTATCAAAATTTATGTTATTTACTAAAATATTAAGCCTTTAATTTTGAACAAAATAACTTTTTTTTTAATTTAAATCGGTTGACAAATAGTTGTTATGGCAGAAAATCGATGTTGTAATTTTGTGTCGTAATTAAGTATATTATTTTGAGAAAATTATTATTAATTTCATGCTAATTTACAATACTAGAATTAACAATAATTAAAAACAATATTTAATCGAATTGAACGTAAAGAGGAGGACATGAAAACCGATACATATGTTATAAATATAATATTTATACAGACTGTTTATACAGTATGTTTATTACAGACACAAACTTTTCATAATATCTATGATAATTTTATCATAAATTTTGATAAAACTAATATTTGTAAAGATATAATGGATTGAAAAATAAACATGACCGCCATTTTGTAATTTGTGAACGTGTTCAGGACTAAAACACGTTCACAAATTTTCTCATTTTAAAACTCTATTACCAAGACACTTATCAAATATTAATGTGATCCGTTTATCCGAAATTGAGATATAAATATTTATATAAAAAAATATTTTTAAAAAATGGCGGACAGGAGAGAACGAAGAAGAAATTACCATTTTTCTTAAGGATATTTTTTGTTTAATTTTACAAGTAGAATCCGAAAAAGTATAATCAGCCCATCATTTTAGAAACACTCTATATATATATATATATATATATATATATATAAATAATGAAGTATAAATTTTATGAAGTATATTATTCTAAAAAAAATTTGTAATAATATTTAAACCGAAGGGAGATAGAGTAAAAGAACAAAAAAACCATTTCAATTTTAAGAGGTGGGGGTTAATGTTATGCAAACAGTTTGTTTTTATTGTTTATATATGCATTTAAGCTAATGTAATTACTTTAAAGTTTGCTCTAAAATGCCTCTGAAGAAAATCTAAATTGCTTTTTTTTTTTGTTTTATCACCCCACTCCCTCAACGAATTTTGAAAGTCAAAAAATAATATTGATCAATGGCCCACAACATATTGAAATATTTGAGTGAAATATTATTTGAAATCGCTTCAGTCAATCCTGAGATAGAAGGATATGCGAATCATACATCATACATATATCTTCTTTTTTTTGTCTAGATGATCTTAAACATAAAGATTTGCAAAACAACGGACCCTATTTTTGATATGATTACTATACTTTTCCCTCCTTTAAGAGAGCTATTCTAGTATATTTGCCAGGAAAATATAAAGATTCTTCAAAATCAGTGCAATAGTTTTTGCGTGATTGAATAACAAACAAACTTCCAAATTTTTTATATTAGTAGGATAATATTAAACTCACTCTACGGTAGTTGGTTGGGGAATCAGTGGGAAATAATAACCACCATTAACCTCATGCGCATGAGCGACTCTCACTTCAGGTGTACTAATATTATCTCTATTTTATTACCTTTCTTTTTTCCTGTTTAACCTTAGGTAATTACCGTTCAGATAATACTTCAGAGGATGAATGAGGATGATATGTATGAGTGTAAATGAAATGTAGTCTTGTACAGTCTTAGTTCGACCATTCCTGAGATGTGTGGTTAATTGAAACCCAGCCATCAAAGAATACCGGTATCCACGATCTAGTATTCAAATCCGTGTAAAAATAACCGACTTTACTAGGATTTGAACGCTGGAACTCTCGGCTTCCAAATCAGCTGATTTGGGAAGACGTGTTCACCACTAGACCAACTCGGTGGGTCACTGTAATGATTCCTGAATATAATATTGCTTACCGTGTATTGTTTTAATTAATGTAAAGATAGTATCATGTGTTATTTTATAAAATACTACAAGGTACTGTATAATGTTCCTATAAATACTTAATTCTTGTATATTTGTGTTTTTCTGCTTTTTCTTTTCCACATAGTTGTTGAGTTATAACTCCATCAATTGCTTAAACAAATGCTACTTGCCAACGATATAATTTGATACCATTACCCATACATTTTATGTTTTTGAAGCTGTTCTTACAAAAAGGAAAAGGTTCAAAATTGACCCGAAACATTAAAACTTAGAAACTGATTTTTTGGATACCAACTCCTTTTCTTTATACCAGATCACTTTTTGGATAATTGCGAAACTAAACTACCGCAGCGAAACTAGCTCGTACCTGGCGTTGCTCGCAAATATATGCTCTGGACTGTAAACTGTTGATGTTTTGAGACCTCTGGGAAACCAGTTCGCAACTGGTGGTGCTTAGAAAATTATAATTTTAGCTTTCTAACATATTACCCTTCAAATTATAACATGAAAACCTTGAGGAACCTTGAAATAGTACCCAAAAATCCAGTTTATGCTTCTAACTTACGTTTCTGTGAATCGATTTGCTTGAAAATCAATAGAACTCTATACCTAATAAGTTTACATCATCCTACTAAGATTTGTAAAAATCGGTTAAGATTTGCGTCCGGTTGAGCGGACGAAAAAATCTAACACATACATATGTTATATAAACAATGCAGAATCGTATTCAAGAGACTTCAAAACGTAAATGTTTGGTCCCCACTTATCCCAACCCCACCTTAGAAAACGTACAATTTCTATAAATTCATTGGAAATCCTCTAACAACCTGTAGTAGTGAAGCAACTTTAATTAATCTAATGTGGTATTTTAAGAGATCTATATTATAATATAATAATATTAATCACTGACTACCAAGTTCGAATCCCGATGTGTATGGTTAATTGAAAACCCTACCACCAAAGAACACCGGTGTCCGAGATCTAGTATTCAAATCCGTGTAAAAATAACTGACTTTACTAGGACTTGAACGCCGGAACTCCCGATCCAAATAAGCTGATTTGGGTAGACACGTTCACCACTAGACCAACCTGGTGATGTCTATTTTATTACCTATTTTAATTTTACTTAAACTACTTATTAATTGGTTAATAATTGGGGTTAATAGGAAGAACTTCTTGACTTTTTTAGACTTAGAAAAAAGTCTTATGTCTGGGTTGTTCTAACGTATGGATGTGAAACATAGACGCTTGGAAAAGCAGAAAGAAGAAGACTGGAAGCAACGGAAATGTGGATTTGGAGGAGAACAACAAGAACAAACTGTGTGGATAGGAAAATAAATGATCAAGTGTTAGCAGAACTGAGTGAGAGACGGTCCTTCCTAGATGTTATATGAAGGAGAGCAAAATTGATAGGACACGTAATACGACATGACCAGTTCTTGACGAATATATTTGAGGGCAAGGTTTTTGGTAAAAAACCTAGAACAACAATCATCAATAATGATAAAGAAGAGATGGACCTTGGTTCATATAATGACTTGAAGAGAGAATCGGAGATGAAAATGACGCGGCTAAATCGACAAGGCGTAGCCTTTAGTTAGTGATGATGACTTATTAATGTATTGTATTATGTATTAAATGTATTATTTATGTTTCTTGTAATATCACTTTTTTTCATGTAATTACTGATAAACAATCCTTAGCTCAATTTAATCAATCTGTCCTATGGATTAATTGAAATATTATATCGTTATTATTGTACTTGGTAACGTAAGTAGTGAGTAGGTTAATAAAGAGGTCGGTCACATTACAAAGGGATATGAAGAGATTGTATGAAAAGGATAGTTATACCGAAAGCACGTTGAAGGGCGTTAAGGGAAGATTAGTGGACGAAGTGGTGAGTAAGGGTGTTAAACGAGGCCGCTGGAGAGTAACCCCGGATGACGCTAACGCTGCAGACAACGCAATTAACAGAGGACGGTACGTGTTTATATATATATATATATATATATATATATATATATATATACGTGTCTGTGTGTGTGTGTGTGCTGCAGATACAGTAAATAAGAAAAGAGTAGTCTAGTCTCCTTTTTACATCCTTTAAGAGAAAAGTTATAGTCAGACACCTTCCTTATCATTTCTCATGTCCTTTATTACAACTAGTCAACCAGTTAACAGCGGTGAAGGTCTGCATAATTTATTTGCTTGAACATCATCGAGTTAATAAATCGTTAAGGGCTACATTTTATTTATTATTTTTATAAAAAAAAAGTGTGCGTTATTTCCTTGTTAAGTTGTTTAATTTATGTTAATTTACCAACAATTGAATTCGTTCAAGAGCTTTCGGAATTAAATTCCATCTTCAGGAACTCTCATATTCGTCCTACTTGTAATAGTAATTAATACTTCACAAATAAATTGTAAAAAATCGTGATATTTATTAAAATGTAACAGTTGGTTGTCATATGTTAAAAAATTATGTCCTGTATATAAACGTCCTGTCAGTTTGGTGGTCTCCACTGTGTGTTAAAATGAATGTGGATCAGTCTGGTCAACATAAACTATTACTACTATTTAATACCTGTTTGTATAAAACGTCGTTATAAAATTTTATCTGTTATTTTATTAATTTATTATTATATAAATATATATGGTATTTTTCTAAAATATTAGTATTATATATGTTATTAGAGTAATCGAGTATGATAATAAATTTGTCTGGGTCATAATTATGGTTTTTATTTGTAATATGCTAAGCAAAATTTGATTTACCTGAATGAACATTGTTTATACAATTTATATGCTCTTTTATTCTTACTGAAAATGATCTTTCGTTCATGTCAATGTATTTTAAATCGAAATCTTCGCATTTCAAACTATATATTCCATATTTTTCTAAATTGACTTTGTTATTATTTTTTAATGTTTTTGCATGATCTGCATTATTTATATACATTTTGTTGTTAGTTATGTATTATATTAATAAAATTATTATAAATTGTTGTGTTTATGAAATCTTAACACATTTCTTTTTAAATTAAAATTCAAGGAAGAAATTTGAAAATCTTTCAAAATATGAAACAAAACTATGGTCTCGCCCCATTTCTATTTCAGTATATTTTAGATAAAGTAATCTGTAAGATAAATTAAGTATCTGTCAGATAAAGTAATCTTAACCCACCGGGTCGGTCTAGTGGTGAACGCGTCTTCGAAAATCAGCTAATTTTGAAGCCGAGAGTTCCAACGTTTAAATCCTAGTAAAGGCAAATACTTTTATACGGATTTGAATACTAGATCGTGGATACTGGTGTTTTTTGGTAGGCTGGGTTTCAATTAACCACACATCTCAAAAATGGTCGGCCTGAGACTGTACAAGACTACACTTCACTTACACTCATACATATCATCCTTTATTCTGAAGTAATACCTGACGGTGATTCTCGGAGGCTAAACAGGAAAAAAAGGTAAAGTAATCTGTATATCGAAAAGAAATTAAAAGCTTAAAACTTCCATTCACAAAAACAGAACAAAAAGACTAAAGAATATTAACTGATCGATTGGCTTTTTCAAATGATCAATCGATCTTCACCGATGATCTAAATATAACCCAAAAACAAATCGAAATTTTGAATAGAAGTCATGTGGTATCCACATCAGATTTTTTTTGTGAAAAGCGACGAATTATTATGGTGTTATGCTAATGATACTAAAATAAAATCTTCATATTTCAATCAAAACTAAACTAAGTTAATTTGTTTACCTGTTTTTATATGAAATGAGACAAACTGTTTTATTTTTTTTAAATGTTTTCTTGATTAATCTTCTTAATCTTGATTAATCTTCTTAAGTGAAGAAACCTTAGCTATCGTCTAGATTTATAACAAAAAATTTAATATTAACTATCTTTTACCTACAAAAGAATATATAGGAAACAATTTTAAACTAACAAAATTAAATTTATTGCTGTTTTTGAAATAAATTTTATTTTTTAATTTGATCCAACCGTCTTAAAATACAATTTTTTAAGTTTAATATTCATAGAAAATTGATTCTAACATAATGTTTCATACTCAAAATTGAAAAAAAAATACAAAACAATATTTAATTACAAATAAAAAATTATTTTTTAAAAAAGTTTTTATTTAATTAATATTAACGTTAATAAAAAAGGAAACAAATTGGAAAACCCCTCTAAAAAGTAAAGAATAAGAATTAAATTAAATTGAGAATATTTAACAAAAAAATAAAGTATATTAACAAATATAAAAATGTACTGAAAAGTAAAAAATAAATTATATAAATATCTAATAAATAACCAATAAATGAAAAATAAATAAATGTAATAATTATTAAATTTTAAAATTAAAAGTAATGAAAATATTTAAATAAATAAAAGCGTGGCGCAGTTTTTATAATTTATCTAAAACAACACAACATTTATTTTTACAACAATTAATCTTCATTTTCATTTCAATAACGACGCGAGGAGGCGGAAAGGTCTGCTGGAACCTCTCCAGTTGAGACTGACTAGCTATAAGTAACTATCTGGGAAAATGCTTTCTTTGTACGTGTTCTCACATAGTTGAAGTTCATCTTCGAATTCTGCTTGTAATCTAAGCCTTGAACGCACTCTTTCCGCTAAAAGTTTCATTTTAATTAATTATGAATTTTTATTTAATGAATTCATAATTACGATTACAATTATAATAATTAATAATTTTTCAGATTACCGACAAAATGTAATAACGTTGTGCAAGATTTCTAAATTAAATTTTTATTTTTAATCTTATTAACCCTTAAAGGTCATCTCGGTGTAAATTTGAACCATCAAAGAATTAAAACTTGAGTTATTTTATTACAGATAAATAAAGTATATATATATACTAAACAACCTCATTAAACAAAAAATATATTTTAAAATACAGCAAATGTCTAAAAATACTTATTCGAAAAGATTGTTATAAAAACTGCGCCACGCTTTTATTTAACTAAATATTTAAATTACTTTTAATTCTAAATTTTAATAATTGTTAGGTTTATTTATTTTTCATGTATTGGCTATTTATTAGATATTTATATAATTTATTTTTTACTTCTCAGTGCATTTTTATATTTGTTAATATATTATATTTTTTTGTTTAAAATTATCAATTTAATTAAATTTAATTCTTACTTTTTACATTTTAGACGGATTTTCTAATTTGTTTCCTATTTTATTAATGTTAACATTAATATTAGTTAAACAAAAGCTATTTTAAAAAATAATTTTTTATATGTAATCAAATACATTTTTGTAATTTTTTTGTACTTTTTTTAAGTTTAAAAAAAAGTAAAAATATTTATTTTTATACATCATAATTACATACGTGTACCAAATTTCAATCCTTTTCATACGGTAGTTCATGAGAAACGAAAAGTTTCAACTAAAAGCATGAATTTAGCGTAGGAATAGCGCGTGGGGGGCGTGGGGGTGGGTCATATCAAATTCCGACACCGTAGTACTGTATTGTCATCGAAGTTACATACGTGTACCAAATTTCATTGATTTTCATACGATAGATCAAAAGATATAGCAGTTGCAAGATTTCATTATTCCTAAAGCGAGTTAAATAAAAGGTTCGAAAAAACATTTTTATTATAATTTCAAATTACGATACAACTTAATCCTGATAAAACATTCTTTCCTTTCTGATTTATTATTGAGCAATTAGAATTTTATCTGAAAAAATTCAACAAATAATTATTAAAAAAATTACAGTATTTTTATTTTGATAAAATTTTTCAAAAATGATGAATTTCACAAAAAAATTATATAAGGGGAAAAACGAATAAAATATAAAATAGATTACTTGTAAACATATTTTGAAAGTTACATTTGAGTTTTCAAAGTTTTGTTTTCCTGGCGTCAAAGCTTTAGAGCTATACTGCAAGAAATAAAATATGATAATCAGTTAAAAAATGGGGTATGGATTTGTTTCATTTCTCGACGTTTTATTCGTAATCAGTATATTCGTTATATAGGTGGTTTAATTAGGCAGTGTCCTTACGTAATTGTAATATTTTTTGTTTCTTTAATTTGTTTATGTGGGTTTCCTTTTTTTCACTCCCTCAAAAAAATAAAATAAAGGTTAATGTGTATACCTGTGTTGGCGACTTAGAAGCTTAATAACATTTCACTGATGAAATTGATTTTGATGAAATTTTATACAGTGATTCATGTATATGAGGCAATATATTGGTAAACGTTTTGGGTCAATATCTCTAAGGAGCACAATTGATAGTTTATTTGGAGTCAATTTTCTAAAAATTTTGCAAACATAACACCTTACTTTTTCCGTTTAGCCTCTGGAACCACTATAAGTTATTGCTTCAGAGGTAGATGTATGAATGTAAATGTAGTGTAGTCTTGTACTCGACCATTCCTGAGATGTACGGTTAATTGAAACCCAATCACCGAAGAACATCGGTATCTATGGTATAGTATTCAAATCCGTATAAATCCAGCCTTTACTAGGATTTTAACCGTAGAACTCTCGATTTCGAAATCAGCTGATTTGCGATGTTGAGTCCACTACTAGACAAACCCGATGGGTTGCAAACATAACCCTTTTTATATTAAGCGCAGTACATGAATACATGTTTATCTTGCAATTTTTTTTTAATTTTGACCCCTAATTTTATTATTTTTCCCAAAATTGAAAAAAGCTATCTTTTTTTAATTGCATCTTCGTAGTCGTCGTTGTTTTTTGTGGCGTTTGCACTACTAATTAGTGCAAACGCCCTAAAAAATTACTTTTTGGGCAATATGTTGAGGGGGGGGGTGTTCAGCTCCATATGTTGTTTATTTATATTTCTTATGTTTTATTTGTTTACTTTTTTACATATTTAATTATATTATATTTTTTTTAAATTGTTGTGTCGTATTTTATTATTATGAGATGAGATGAACATGTTATATGTAGTTATGAACTTGAAAGTGAACAATGCAATAATCTTTATGAAATGCATATATTAACATCAGTTGTACTTAGGCTAACTAGATATACAGCTGTAGTCCGCATGCTAATAGTGGACGTGTGATAATTAAATATGGCGTATTAATTCCGTGCAGGTGGCGGAATTAGGTATGTCAAGAGGTAACCCTTTGTGAAACGCTGTGTTTGTCATCATTGTGGAAAAAAAAGCGGAGACCAACGAATCGTGGTGACGATTAGGGCCAGGCAGGCAGCAACCTTGCCTAGGACAGTCTGGCTTGCCAGCACGTAAGAGCTGGCGGGTCGGGCTGCTTCTAATGATGGCAAGGTGGACCCTGAAGGTGTGATAGGGCGCGAAAAAAAGGAGAAGGGCCCGCGAAACGCGTGTATGGACCCTGGTAGGTTAAGGACGGGGTGGGTAGCCTCCTTGCGGAGAGCCATCGGGACCATCCACAAGCGGAAGGTTTGGATGACTCGAGGATGCACGGAGGACCCCGATGGGGGCCTAGGCCAAGCTAGGGGTGGAATCTGCTTCACGTTACTACGGGTGTAACGTGAGGTAATGCCGTAAGGTGATGCCAGTTACCCCCGGGGTTATCATTTTTTTAAGAATGATAAAAAAAAAAAAAGAAGATATACAGCTGTAAAAAGAAGAAAACGAAACAATATCAAAATATATCTAAAGAAATATAAATAAATAACATATGAAGCTGAATAGTGGGGAAGCCGATTAAGGTTTAAAAATATCAGTTTTTTGAGTCTTGAAAACTATTTTTGGTTTAACTTTTAATATTATTAAAAGTTTAAAAAATAAACTCTTCTTAATAATCTATGTAATTAAAAATGTAAATGTTCGTTTTTTTCAAAATCTTAAATCTCCGAATGTTTTCCACCGATTGCTTTGATATTTTGACACAACGTAGCATTCGAATACGCGCGTGTTTTTGTATACCTAAGATGTCACACCTGTGACAGGTAAAAACATGCTTTTTTTTGAAAAACAGCGCTATCGTTGGACGTAAAAACAACACACGCTATACTAAATATATTACGATTCCATTTCATGCGGTTTCCGATATGTGTATCCACTATAGACTAAAAAACTACTGGACCGATTTACGCGCGGGGAAAAGAGAGAAAGGGAAAATCGGAAAAGGAAAAAAATCGAAAAAGGTGAAAGGTAAGAAGGGAAAAAAGAAAAAAGGAAAATGGAGAAAATTAATTGGAAAGTGGAAAGGAGAAAAAAGAAAAATGGTAAGGGATGAAGAGGAGGTGGAAGGGAAATTAGGGAAAGAGAAATTCGGGAAGAAATGGTGATGGGTGGGGCAATGGGAAGGGAATATGATTAAAATGAAAAATGGGAAAAGGGAAAGGTTAAATTTTGTGAAGTTCCGTAACGCCTATTTTGTTAATGTTTCAACAAACTTTCAATTTTGTTCATTCAATCTATATTTATATATACTCAAATCTAGCAATAGTGAAGGATTGCAGGGTCTACTAGTATTAAATAAAATTAATCATAATTTACTTCTACCCTCAAAAAAAAAAAATTTGGTTACTTTTTTCATGTAAGTTATAATACAGTAAATAGCTGATACAACATAAATAATTGCTACGAGCACCTGAATATCAGTGAATTACAGGAAATTATAACGCTCAGGAATATATTGCAGTTGCAGCCTTTGTCGTTGTAATTAATAATTTCTTAAGTTTCTGTCAAGAACTCATTTAGATAACATGTAAACTTCACGTTATTCTGTCCAGTACTCGTTCGATTTCTATCGTCCTATTTAAGTTAACATGTACATTTAACTTAACATTAATTATTAAAATGAATATTTGTAATAATATTTATATTATAAGATTAGTATTTGCATGCATATCAAAGAAAATTGTATAATATTAAGTGTTATTAAGTATAAAATATTTTTAAAAACACGTTCGGTAAATTCAGAAACCTGCATAATTATTTTTCTACTATATTAAAATAAATAACCAATTCCAGGAATGCATTAAAACTTCGTTGTCATCCCGTTTTTTTACGTACTGTAAATAGATTTTAACGCATTTTTTCGTGGAATATAAGAGAAACCTTTTTCCCGTAATATTTATACACACTTAAAAATAATATTTTTATAATTTTAAGTAATTTTTTTTTACGAGCCTTTTACAAAAAATAAGGGTTAAAGAAGAATAAATTTTAAAAAGCAAACGTTTGTTTTAATTTATTTACTGTTCTATTTACACCAAAAAAGCTAAAGTTAATTAGTTATTCTGTCACAATTTCATATCTTAATTATGAAATATAATGTCGTGACTAAATCATATTAAATATACCTTTTTACACTTTTTTTCTTAACCGCTTCTGTTTTATAATTATACCCGTAACACGGTAATAAATTTATGCAAATGGTTTTTTTATTTTTTTTAAATATGTAAAGAACTGATCTAAGAAGCACAATTATTTATTAAAAAAGTAATAAGTAATTTATTTATTGTTAATAAAAATATTTTTGTTAGTAAGGGGAGACGTTTTGTAGTTTCCAGGACGTTTGGTTACCTTACAATGTAACCAAACGGTAAGGTCCATCTAAATTACAATGTCCATTAATTATATAGTCCAAATTCCTGTTTCGTTCATCGTACTTACGTCCGCTCCAGGTAATGTCTATTTACCGTATTGTCCACTAGAAGATTTTTAAATAAAAGTTCATCGCATATTTGTCTGCTCCATTTACCGAGATAATTAACTAAAAAGATAAATATAATTTTTTTTTTGTGTATGTATCCCAGAAATGATTATGACATATACCTATTAATTAGTTGTTACAGATTTCATTCATCAATCAGTTGTGCAGAGTTCACCTTTAGTCTATACGCGACGGCCGTCAGGTAAGTTTTCACGCATGGTTCGTCTTTATATTGTTGATATCGTTGCACAACTTCAGCAATGTGTGTTTGGTTTGCTAAACATGTTTTGTTCACAGACGGTCTTATGTTAATGTTGTCTCCTATCAGCTGGGTGATATCTTGTTGATTTTGTTACTGTTCATCTATCATTGTATCTATCTCCCATTGGGAGATTCATAGATACAATGATAGATAGATAAACGTTGTTTTTTGATGAATTATTCCAAGATATCACCTAAATCAACTCTGCCATAATTCTTTAAAATTTTTCCAAAATGATATCGCCTAGCAGCGTGGGCAAGCAATGTTTTAATTTCCAATTATGGAAATGTCTGCCTTCTTATTATAACTCGGTGGGCTAAATCTAAATGTAGTAAATCTGTGGGGACCGAAAGAAAGTGGACCAAAACTAACGGTGGACAAAAATACCAGTGAACGTTAAATAAAATGGACGAACAGAACAGTGGACATTGGACTTTTTATGGACCTCAGCGTAAGTGGACTTCACTATGCGGTTCAAACGTCTGCTAATCCATTTTTTGGGTTATATAATGTGAAAAATCGAAGTGTTTATCGATATAAGGATGTTTTAGTTTAATGTATATGATTAAATTATTTTAATAAATGTTATAATACACCACGCTCTACCAAAATTGTAATGTAAAATTACTGACGTAAAAAGCTGATTGTTTTTTTTTTTCTTTAGTTGAATTGATAATTAATATATAATAACTCGTTATTATTATTATTTTATAACAATTGTAGAATACTCTAGAGGTAATAAAAAGATTTTTAAATAAAAATTTATGTAAAAAAATTTTTTAAACGCTACTCTTAAATTAAACGCACTAAAATATAAAAAATAATTTTAGGACGGTATCTCAGAATGGATTTGACAAGTTTTGATGGTGATATATAAGATTATGTGAAAATCACAGCTTCAAATTAAAAAATTGATATTTTTGTTAATTTTTTCATACGCGTGATGAATGGTTTAAAGAGTGGCGCGCATGATCGAGTAGGGGACTTTCAAGTAATCTTACATATCACCGAAGCTTGTTGTCAAATCCATTCTGAGATACCGTCCCAAAATAATTTTTACCTTTTAATGAGTTTAATTTAACAGTGGTGTTTTTAAACATTTTATTTTTACATATTTTTTATTTACTAAGTTTTAGTGTATTTAATATAAGGTGATTTTAAAAACGGTTTTTTTAAATATTTTTTATTTTCTACTTTTTAGTCTTCATAAGTTTATACTTTACAGCTGTGCAAGCGCACAGGTTTGAGCGATCTTTTGAAGTTTTCATGCCTCCAATTTGCAATACCGCAGACAATCATACGCAACTTTAAAAGTTCATATATCTAAAAATATTACTGTATATACTCATATACACTTGACTGGAACAAGATGGAGAAACTGTGTTTTTTTTTAATTTGATTCTTGCCACAATCTAGATGTGCACGCAGCAATTTGTTTTTGTCTTCAGCATATCCTGCTCACGCACGGCACTTTCATATTTTTAATTCATACATTTTCATACAAATTTTCTTTTGTCCAGACGGAGTGTGTTGGAGGCAATTTATTTTTTTCGTGTGTGCGGTCACGTGTTCAAGTTCTGTCGACAGCAAAATTACTTTTTTTGATTTTTTTTTTCGCAATTTTAAGGTAATTTTGATCTTAGTTTGTAATCTACGCGGGGAAAATGCGCACTTCTAACGATCGAAGAGGAGTATTGTCACTTTTATTTACTATCTCATAAGTATCATGAATTATCAGACATAAATATTGAATATAATGGTTATATGAAATTTGAATTTTTACCTCAGTCATAGAAAAAATACTTATGTTTAATTTAATCAGTTGAAACGACAATATCACAAAAATGGACAATTCTTTCACTATGAAAATATGCATGTAAATGAGGTTGCATAAGTTGGGGCATCTTCGCGACTTGAAAATATTGCTAAAATGTGTTATCATCAAGAAAAAACCTGTATGCAAAATTTCAGAGCGAATGGATAAGCGGAAGTGCTTCAAAATTCGACTGAAAGGTTCCGTACCATGAATCTCACCTATATAGTCCAAGGGCGACTTAATATATAAGCGTGGTAATAATAAAAATCCGGTAATAAATTGGAAAAATAAAAGAAAATTGTATCTTATATATAAATCGTTATGCCGGGTTTATGAAAAACAAAATTATTATCGCGAAATAAATAATTCAGTATAAATTATAGAATAATATTGAAGGTCATTACGTAGAATTTTTTTTGTTGTGGTTATTTAACATGAAGTGATACTGTATTATAATACTGCCCATAGAATTAAAAACACGGGTACAATACCGGGTGTATAGAAAATAATATCGAGGTTTTAATTTGCTACAATACTTTTTGGATGAGGTGTACACTGTTGATTTAAGGTTAGAAACAAACAAATAGTACTGATTTAATTGTTCGGTTGGCAATAGATTGATTCCTTATCTTTCCGTTTGACAGCGCTACTAACAAAAACAGCGACTCCTGAACAAAAAAATCTTCTGCGTTTGAAGTTTGCTAAATGTAAATCTGTAGTTACAGTTTAAAGTACATTGATATCGCACTGCCACTTTTTTAACTTTTTTTTATGCAACTTCTTCAAATTTCACGAGAAAATGAATAGTGACCTTCATTTAGGGTGGAAAAGTTACGTTTTTTAATGACAAATAAAAATTACAAAATACTTTATATTATATTGATTTCATGTTTCTTTTTTCGTTGAAGCAAGCGTAAGAGGAATTGCTGATTGATATGGTGCATATTATTTAAATATTTCGGATATACAAGGCTCTTTTTCCAACTAAAGAGTAAGATGGCTTAGAAAAATTGTATGGTGGACTAGAGAATTTCTTCTCGCCGGAATAACTCTATACGGGATTGGTTGAATGAGGTTTTCCCCCACCACTGGACTGGTTAGTGGGTTCCAATGTTACCCGATCTGATCCCGTGTGAATTTCCCTTAGGGATTTTATAAAGGATCTTGTTTGTATACCTCCGTTACCTACTGATTTACACGATCTGAGGGACTTAAAGATCTGAGAGATTTTGAAGGATAAAGCGGTTGTCGCTTTCATTACTCCAGACTTGCTGGTTAAAGTAAAAAATTAACTCGCCCATAGGGGTATGATGTGTACCGTGAAAGGTGATCATTTGGGAAATACTTACATTTTATTTGCGATAAATTACGAGGGATATCTCTAAAGTAAAGAACGCTGGGAAATTTCTCTCCTTAAGGTTGGCAAACCTGTGTCGTTCATTGCCACGCTAATAATGTACACACTGCATGGTTATCTGTAATTTTTTGTGTTTTAGTATCTTTGATTACGTGTGAGTTATTACGTTACAAAATTAATAAGAAAATCGATGTTGCCGCCATCTGTGAAATACGTGGTCATAAGTTTTTTAACCATAAAAACGTTAAGCCGGCTGAAATTCATAAGAAGTATGTTTCTGTGTACGATGATAATGTAATTGAATGAAATAAACGTCCGAAAACGGTGTGAAAGGCTTATAAATAACATAATTGATGTGCACGATGAAGAACTTTGGGGGAACCCATCGATAATTATCGAGGACTTGTTGAAACGCATTGATGATGAAATCAGAAAAGATTGTCGCTCAACGATTTCTGAACTGGCGCTACTTATTCCTGATGTTTCAAGTGCCGTTATCGGTCGCATTGTTCATGACCATTTAGGCTTCAGAAACGTTTGTGCACGTCGAGTGCCGCACGTCTTAACGGAACGTCACAAATAAAATCCGAATAAGATCCGCTTTGGAATTTTTGATTCGCTATACAGAAAAAGGTGATGAGTTCCTTAATTCAATTGTTACCGGCAATGAAACATGGATTTCGTATTACATTTTAGAGAGAAAACGGCAGTCCAGTGATCGGCGTTATTCTCAATCATCAACCAGACCAACAAAGGTCAAGTCACAGTCACTTGGACGGAAACTCATGACCACAGCCTTTAGGATCGGTTTGGCATACTGCTGATTAATTTCATGCCGCGTGGAACGACTATAAATGCCGAAGCCTACTGCGAAACTACGTACGTTACGGTGCACCATCTAAAATCAGTGACGTGGGCGGCTGACCGACGGCATCGTCCTGCTGCACGTGAAGTCCACATGTTGCGAGTCCGACACGTAATATACTGAGGACGTTTGGATGGGAAATTTACGATCACACACCATGTAGTCCGGACCATTTGTTTGGGAAATTGAAAGAATTTTTGAATTGGAAGCGATTCGCGGATGACGACGAACTTAAACATGCTGTTAATCAGTGGCTAAATGGACTGGCGGCAGAAGAATACGACGAGAGTATATTGAATCTGGTGTATCGCTGCGATAAATGTCTTAATTCATATGGCGATTATATAGAGAAGTATTATAAGGTATGAAGTTTAAGAGAAATAAAAAAATATTTATAAAGTTTTCAGAATAATCTTTTTGCAATGAAACGGTCTTTACTTTAGAGATAACCTCTCGTATTTTAAGTCAAAGTTGAGAGATAATAAATAGCTTTAAAATTCGATATTCTTTTTTGTACACCCTGTAAAACGGGTGTTAACGGTGTCATATTTATCTTATTAGTTGCGATTCAGTGTCGTACTGTAGCAATGAATTGCAATGTTGGCTATGTTACGTACTTTCATAGCGTTAATTTAAATGAACATTGTATAATTAATAATCTACAATCAATCTATGTACTGATAATGTGAAAGAAATCGATTATTAATGTAAGAATTAACAAATTACTGTAATCGTCATAATAGCATTCTCAGATCATACTACAAATATACAGTGGAATACCGATTATTCGGATTGACTTTTCCAAGGCCGAAACCGGATAATCAGATATCCAGAAAATTGGAAAATTAAAAATAGGTTTATCATACGTACTGGAGATTTTAATGTTTAATGGATAACATCACACTTAATAAAAAGACAGATATATAAAAAATAAATTTATTTCAAAAAAATTAAAATAATTCTTCCAACTCTTAAGTGCTAAACTTCATTAAAAAAATATATATATCAATTAAAATCATATTAAAAACAAAGATCGATAAAATTATATTTTCTGTTTAGTTAAAGCTTTATTATAATAACACTTTTCTAGGATTTTTAAAAATATTTTATAATTTTTTTTTAATTACGTAGTCCGAATAGACAGATTTCCGAAACATCGGAGTTCGGATAATAGAAGTTTCACTCTAGTTTACTGAATCGTTGATAAGTTTCTAGGAAGATTTTGTTTCCTAATTACTATAAAACGGTGCTCCCGGGGTTAAAAAAAAAGAAACAAAATTAAAAAAATCGTTTTTTTTACTTGCAATATTTTATATATGTATATAATAAAATTAAACATTTGCGAGTTTTAATTTTTTAAATTTATTTATTTCGTAATAAAGCACACTCAAATAAATAATAATCGGAGTGTATTATTTTTTTTATTAAAATGCTGTTATGTACGTATAAACATCTTTCCACCGATGGTCGTCCGCGCAAAAGTTAATTACTGATACTGTTTTATATATTTATTTTAATATGTAACATTTGTTCTTCTCTAGAAAAAAAAAATTAATACGATGGTTGAAATGAGTATTATTCCGTTACAGTATGATGACCAGTTAATTATCAATTATTGAATCAAGTCACGTTCCTACAATTATTTTATGTCGTAATGTAATGAGTTATAACAACACATGTTTGAAACGTAAATGTTCGATATAATGATAAAGGTCAATTCTTATTGAATTTTTCCTTTATATGATGTAATATAAAATTCTATTACACTTAAATATTTTTAAGTAGAATATTATTAATAAAAAATAAAAACATCCTTGTTTTTTTTTTTATTAAATCTTTTTTTTTTCTTTTTCCGTTTAGCCTCCAAAACTACCGTTGTTTTTTATTAATTCAGAGAATATAAATGTAAATTAAGTGTCGTCTGTTAGAGTCTCAGGTCGATTATTCCTGAGATGTGTGGTTAACTGAAACCAAATCACCAAAGAACACCGGTATCCACAATCTGGTATTCAAATCCGAATAAAAGTAACTGCCTTTTTACTAGGATTAGAACCTTAGAACTCTCGACTTCGAAATCAGTTGATTTGCGATGACAAGTTCACCACTAGACTAACCCGGTGATTTTTTTGTTTTTTTAACTTCCGGGATCACCGTTATGTATTGCTTCAGAGGATGAGATGAATGATTAGTAGCGTGTATGAAAATTCCATGCCTGACAGGGATTCGAGCCCGGGACCTCCGGATGAAAAGGTTGAAATGTTACTCTTACGCCATGGAGACCGGCTTACCCGGTCGATCATATTGGGTACCTATAAATAATATTGGGTATCTAATCCTGGTTTAAATTCAAATTTACATAGAAAAAAAAAATTATTATATAAATTTCACCTAAATACGAAATATTAAAACTAAATAAGACTAAATTCTAAAAAAATTAACTTGAACCTGAAGAATAATCGCAAATGCTGGCACAACATTGTTTGGTTCTAAAAGATATAACTTAAATTTAAAATTAAATCTAAAAAATTAAATTAAAAAGCTTTAACACTGAAAATAAAAATTAACCATTAAGGATATTTAACCTAACAAAAATTTACATGCATTATAAATTTAAAGCCAAATTTAAAAAAAAAAAAAAAAACAATTTTTTTTTAAGATATTAAAAAGGGACCTTAAAACCACATTTATAAATAATAATACCACATTTATTAATAATTGGGTACCTATAAATCATATTGGGTACCTATAAATGTTCCTTTTTTTACAACTATCTATATTATTGAAAATATCCCATGAAGAAACTGAAAGAATTTTAGGTCGTGTTCTAAAAGTGAATAAAAGTCGGTAATATTTTTCATTACTTTTCCAGCGAAAAAATTTCGGGCTCATACATGCATCAGGCGGGCTTTTTACTCATTAAAATATTCACTTAAATGAATTTTAAATAAATCATAATCGAAATAAATAAAAAAAAACATAGATTTCATTTTTAGGTTTGATGCTTCCTATCAGGGGAGGATATTAAGTTATATTCGTGACTTTATTGTTTAAAAAAATTCTTTTTGAGGCCACAGGGCCAAGTTATGTTTTAGCGCAGACAGAAGCGGCCATTGTTTTACATGTGGTACTGACCATTTACGCAAAAACTGCCAGCAGGAAGGTAGGTGCTTATCCTGCATGTTATATGGTCATGCGCCTGGGGATTGGGGATGTAAGATGGCTCCATCGGCATCGGGAACTGCTTCTTCGTAGGAACAACATGGTGTCTGTGAGGGACAGCCCCATCCGGGAGGGGATGGAAGGCCTCGGTCTGTCGGTATCGATGATCGGGTGGGGACTCTCTTGCAGTACCGTTGTGGGGAAAGTGACATAGTCCCTGTGGGGGATCCTTTCCGGGGGGTCCCCATTAGAGGCAAGGCATAAAGACCTAGTCCCGCTGGGTAATCCTTTGGGGTCCCCTCATTAGAGGCATTGCGCCTAAAAGACCGAGTCCCGGCTATCTTGCGGGAACTTTGTTCCCGACGAGGTAGTTAGAGGTTACGGCACCCCTCGGGGCCGAGTTTATGTTTAGTTGCGGATTCGGCTCCGGGGAGGGGGGAGAAAGAAGAGAAAAAAACTTTTTGAGCATTAAAAATTTGAATTTTGGAAATTTTTTGTTTAATTTTGCTGCCATACTCAAGGGGAAGCGTTCTGGTAAAATTAATTTTTAACAAAATGATTTCTAAGTGGTAAAAATAGATTTAAAAACAGAGCTTTTTGAAATTGTTTAAAAAAATACAAATATATAGCCATAGTAGCAAATAAACAATTTTTTTAGGATAAACATTTTTTTTTAGGATTTTCTAGGAAGTGATGAATATTTTTGGTTTTTTTTTTACAATAAATACTAAAGATTAAGAGCTATTAAAAAATTTAGATTTTTATGTTTTAAATGCAATTGGTAACTTCCGAGGTGGATTTAAATTTTTTTTAAACATTTAAAAACTGAAAAATTTTTATTTCTTACCACAGGACAATGGAGTGGTGGATTCGGATGGGCAATTTTTTTTTTGTCTTCAGTCATTTGACTGGTTTGATGCAGCTTTCCAAGATTCCCTATCTAGTGCTAGTCGTTTCATTTCAGTGTACCCTCTACATCCTACATCCCTAACAATTTGTTTTACATATTCCAAACGTGGCCTGCCTACACAATTTTTCCCTTCTGCCTGTCCTTCCAATATTAAAGCGATTATTCCAGGATGCCTTAGTATGTGGCTTATAAGTCTGTCTCTTCTTTTAACTATATTTTTCTAAATGCTTCTTTCTTCATCTATTTGCCGCAATACCTCTTCATTTGTCACTTTATCCACCCATCTGATTTTTAACATTCTCCTATAGCACGACATTTCAAAAGCTTCTAACCTTTTCTTAGAAAATTAGAGCTATTAGTAGCTCATACTTTGTCCTACTCCTTTCTAAAGAAAAAGCTTGCTTTCCTACACATTTTAATTTTATAACTGCTATCCTTATACAAATTTTATGTACTTTTTTCATATATACTTATATCCAAAATGAATTGTAAAAAAACAAACGGATTACAAAACTAAATCCCTCTATTAATATAATTGCGTTCGAAATTTTGTTTTTATACTTTTTTGTTTTTTCTTCCCTGCTCCCCTGGCTGGCTCAACAAAGGACCAGGGGAGTGTCCTTGCGACTCTGATGAGCCTCTCCACCTACGGCATGGCAGGTTGGTTCACCGGTTCCGGATCTTTTCCTTACTTTCATCTTGTCTCTGTTTCTAACCGTTATAGGTCAGGGATACCGGTCCCTTGGCTATGCCGTTCGCGAGCCCTCGGTCTTGGTTTTTTTTTTTTTTAAGTAACTTCTCCCACTTCTTGTAATCTACTAATCGTTTTTATATTTAGTTTGGATAACTATTTTATATTTTTGTTTAGGTAGGTCATTCATTATTAACCCACCGGGTTGGTCTAGTGGTGAACGCGTCTTCCCAAATCAGCTGATTTGGAAGTCGAGAGTTGCAGCGTTCAAGTCTGTAAAGCCAGTTATTTTTACACGGATTTGAATAGTAGATCGTGGATACCGGTGTTCTTTGATGGTTGGGTTTCAATTAACCACACATCTGAGGAATGGTCGAACTGAGAATGTACAAGACTACACTTTATTTACACTCATACATATCATCCTCATTCATCCTCTGAAGTATTATCTGAACGGTGGTTACCGGAAGCTAAACAGAAAAAAGAAAAAAGGAAAGGTAGGTCATTATTTCGCTTGATCTCATAAATTAACGAAGAATCTTCGTATAATCAGATTTTCTTCAACTTTCATCCAGGTTTCTAATCAATTCTATTCATTATTGATCAAATTTTTCGTATGATGGATCATTCAGCAATAGTTCTGCATCTATTTTGTTTAGATGTTTATTTTTTATTTTTTAATGGAAATTTCACACGCAAATATACAAACCTCTACTGTTTTTTCCTAAATTCTGTTATCAATCATCTATCAAATCAAATCTATCCTCAAATCATTTATCAATTTCTTGGTGAGATTTTAATTAGCTAATGCAGTAAAATTACTCTCTTAGGCTAGGACAGGGGTCGGCAACCTTTTGAGTCAGAAGAGTCAAAAATTAAAATTTACAAAATTTCAAAGTTTTTAAAGAGCCACAAATTTTTTTTCGAAAATAGGTTTATTAAATAACAATTTATAGGTGCTTATACTTATAATTTTTATTTTAACTCTAATTTTTAAATAATAAAAGCTATAAAATAGATAAATAATAAAATAGGTAATTTATTAAATATATATTTTAATAAAAACACTTTCGCGGTAATATCCAACAGTAGTACTTTGTTTCTTTTTTTACAATTCTTATCGACTTCAAAAAAGTAGTTAGGTATCTTATTTGGAAAAAAATATGTATTATATGTATTTTAAAAATATAATACTTATTATGTTACCTATCTTTACTTCGGTTTTTTTATTATTATTTTACATATGTACATACATAACTTTGAGAAGATAATTCGCTTCTAACTCTTTTACTTGAAACAACAAACTATACGTCACAGCCAAAGCACTGGTGAAACGCCAAATTGTTTTGCGTCGAAAGCGAATTAAAACCTACATAGAAACATCCGACGACGGCGTCATTCAGGAGCTTCTGACGGACTGACGACAGTGACGACGTGTGTCACTGGGGAGGGGTGCGGTGAAAACGAGTACAAGCGGCAAAGCGATAGAATCGGTTCCTAATCCTCGTTAATCGGTTCAGAATGATTTTTAAATGTTTTTTTTTTTTTTTTTTATAAAATAAACAATATTTGCGTATGGAACTACGGAGCCGCAGCTTCACATCCAAAGATACGCAGGTTGCCGAGACCCCTGGGCTAGTCTGATTCTCTTCTTGGCCAAGATAGCTTCTTGATTATTAACAAAAAAAAAAAGAAATGAAAACTCAATTTTAATTTGTTAATTTATGATGTATTCATAATTTTAGTCCAGTTGGACTATATAAAAATATACCGCTCTGAAAATTCCTACAGTATTAAGCGATAAAACAAAATGATTCTTTTTATACGTCATGTTTTTCAGTATAAATAATTTTAATTTTTTTTTAACAAAAAATTTTAATTGTGTATATGAGCGTTTGTGTGCGCGCGCGCAGTGTGTGTGTTTGTGTGTATAAAGGGATGAGAAAAATGTCTTCATATTTTAACTAAAAATTACAAAAATATTTTCTTTTATATAAATTAAGTATATTAAACCGTGTCCCGTTTTCATCGATAATATTTTGCAATTTTTGAGGTAAAAACAAAATCGCATCATTGTAAAACTTCTTTGTTTATAGGGTGGAAAACTGTGATAAATCATTTTTCACAAGTCTCTTTTAAAACAAACTTTATACTGTTAAAAAGATTTCTCACTTTTCAACCAAGCTCACTCAATTTTCTACGATGACCAAAATTGTATAAAGTCTCTGACCATGTCGAGATGGAAGAAAACACCTTTTCTGTTGTCTGAATTTTTGTCGATTTATTTCTTTTGCTTCGAATAATCTTCGTAGTTGTTAACAGTAGATATTATAATCAATCGTTAGATCGGGCGGCAGTAGCTCATACGGTATATATCCGTATCGGTTACTCGATACATAGAGCATCATTTTTCTTAGCGTCCATCTTGGATTTGTCATTGTTTGTGAAGGTTCACTTTTGATTCGATCACTATACTTTCCATACATTATTATCATATTTGATCCATTTTTCTTCATAAATAATGTACCGTTTGAAAAATGGTTCAATTTCGTTACGTTTTAGCAACGATTTGATTCATTAAATTTTTCATCGTTAACTCATGCGACAGCCAAACATCAAGTTATTTTTTTTCATATACAGCCTTCTTCAAATAAAGTAAAAATGTTTTGTTTTCGATTTTTCGTTTAGTATTAAATTTTTCCATGATTTCATCAATTATTTCAGTCAGTTGACCAGCGCTAGATGCATTATTAAGACCAAAATTTTCAGATTGACACGCTTGAACCGGCTTGTGCCAAATGTTCTGATACTGACATAAATAGACATCATAAATTTTTTTTGGCAGCCCTGAATCGCATTCTTTGCTTTTGTTGTAATCAAATGGCTGATAAACTTTGCACTATATGCGTATAATGAGAATGAAAAGAGGTATTGGAATAAAATAAAAAAATAATATAAGTGCAATACCTTAGCTACATAATGCAGTATTTATTTGTCAATATAATCACCGTTTACACTGATACACTTTTCCCAACGTGTGATAAATCTTTGGATTCCATCACTGAAAAATTCTGGCGGTCTTTCTCGAATCCAAGTGGCTTCACCTCATCATCGGTGGTGTAATAATTACCTTTGAGATCCCTCTTGAGATGAGGGAAGAAGTAGAAGTCGCACGGAACAAAATCAGGCGGATACGGAATAGGCTGAAACTTCTTCAGCTGGCAGAGAGCCATCAGAGCATTTGCGCAGTACCCATTGTGCACAGATTTTACGGTATAATTCCTCGATATTGTGGCCTACTCGTTCATTAGATATGCCTAACTGTATAGCAATGCGTTGCTGGATTTTTCGCCAGTAATTTTGAAACAAAACGCCCCATCTTCTTTCGATGTTTCTTGTCAGTCACAGAAACGGGTCGTCCGCTGCGTCCTCAATTGTCGCTTTATCAGCTTCACATTCGCGAAATTTCAACGCCCACCTATTCCTGTCAACAGTTTCACTACTACAAACCGCTTTTAAATTATGAAAAATATTCGTTTGATTCACATTTTCTCCTGTTAAAATTTCGATCACTGCGTCCTGTTTTAACCGTGTTGACATATTGGTCGTACTTGATTTCATTTTAACTTCTACTGAAAATAAACTGGTAAACCGATTTCAACGCATTATCGCAGGTTTGTAAAGGGGAATTTTAGCTATCATGTGCTGCCATGCCCAACTTGATAGTACCTTTTGCCTCCGTGTTGCACGCTAGTATGCAAAATTTATCAGCAGAGCCTCGTAATTTCGTTTTATTTTTACTCATTTTCATGACGCAATAAATTTTAAATAAATTAACTAATATAATCCTAACTTTTTAAAAATACTCAGTGATACGTAAGCTTTCAAAATCAAGCCAGATTTAATCAATATTTCCAGACTAATATGATCCTAAAGCCATATACCGGTAGAATGGAAAGAAACGATTTTCCAAACCCCAATAAATAAATATATATGTGTGTGTGTGTGTGTGTGTGTGTGTGTGTGTATGTGTGTGCGCGCGCAAATTTTGAGGTACAACATACAGTTATTTAAGATTGTACATACCCACTGCTTACAATTTAAATTAACTTGCTTTAATATGTATGAATATTAACAGAAAACTTCGAAGTGTGTATTACTATAGAAGTCAGTCTTCATTCATGTTTATCTACCATGTACAATAAGTACTAAATAATAACAATATTAAGTCTAAAATTCTACTAATTGAAATTATTATTATTATAATAATAAAAGTAACAATAATAAATAGTCAAATTAATAATTAGCAAAATCTTTTGTGACAATATATCTACCTAATGAAGACAAGAAGGTGGAGCCAAACCGGTGCAAGTACAATCAACAAATGAATAATATGGTGTGTGTGGTATTTCTCATCGCAAACAGACACAACATTTATGAAACATATAGATAAGCTTTTAGAATCTCAAACGCAAACGTACAGTTACAATTAAAATTAATCACATCCTACTGTCAAAAAAAGGATACGTTTTTTAAACATTTTTCCCAAAATTAAACCAATTTCATGAATAAAGAGTAATTTTATTTATTGATTACTTTATATGACATTGTAGGTTGAAAAAAAATTGGATATCAGTTACCTTCATTAACAGATAGATATTAATTCTAAAATTACGTGATAATGCAAACGTGTTCGATTACGTAATGGGCATTTCGAATATCTCCAAAATCATTTAGTCTCTGCTATAAATATATTCTAAATCCACTTTTTAGCCGATATTGTTTTTTATTAGAATCTCTTTTTAGAGCAGCGCAATGAGGTACACGGAAAAAAGTATTAATTTTCGGTTGATTTTATGTGCCGATAAAAATAAAATAATTTTTTTTTTCTTTTGGTTAAAATAAAACAGTATATTTTAAAATTTCTGTTTTCTTAATGATTCGAATCCGATTGTCGAAAAGGTGGTTTGTTATATACAAAGTGTCTTACGAAGAAACTGAGAAACTTTCAGGACATGTTTTGCTGGTGAAAATAATGAAAAACGTTCACATAAATATAGATATGGAAACGCTTTGTTTTCGAGTTACGGCTAGCGAAATATTTCGCCGGGATTTCAGCTTACTATAATTTTTGGTACCCGAATTAAGAAGTAAAGTTGAAAATTTATTTTGTAATTTGAGCTGGGAAATAGGTTGAAACAAGTTTTAAAATGGAGTTAGTAAGTTGAGATAGAAAATTATATTTAAAGCAGTTCATAAAAGACCTAAATTTAAATTCATTTATTGAAGCAATTTACCAACTTACTCAACATTAAATTAACTAATTATTTTAATGTACATCTACTTACGCAAAGAGAATAAATCAAATTCATATAATAAAGAGAATATTATAACAAAATAGCGTTAATATTGTTTACTAAAAGAATGGCTTTTATCATGTAAAGTATATAAATTTTATTAAATTAGTGTTTTATGATGGAAAACATTTATTTCTCTTAGGTTACTTGTTTTGTATTTTACCTTTCATTTACTGACAAAAAGTAGTCGACCAAGGTGGAAAGTACGTAATACGTATAAAGCAAAATAGTTAGCTTTTATGTAAATAGGATTATACCGTTAACTATAAATTTCATGCTTAATAAATTGCTTTATAAAAAGTCTAAAATATTCTTAGTTTATTATTTAAGTACTTATCTCTTGATTTATATAACTTAATTTCTTTACTAAAGTGTTTTTATCAGTTCAAAGTAAAAAAAAAAAATAATTTTTTATGTTTGTTTTTTTTAAATTACGTATTTTTTAAAGAATTTACTACTAATCCTTAATTTTACTCTATAAGTTTGTCTTCTCAAAGAAGAGACAGACTGTCTTTGGCCAAAACACAAAAACCAACGAGGTCCATGTTTATATATATTCAGGCCTAAAAATCCACACCAGATAATTTCTTTTAATAGAGGGCATTTCTTTCAAAATTTTCACCACCCCTGCGCACGGGTGCCTGAAATCACGCTGCGTATAAACCCATCTCTCCTGCCTACGCTTCCAGCAAGCCCTAACCGTTCTCAGAGAAGTGTCGCGACTAGTTAAATCTATAATAAAATACTAACACCCGCGCCAAAATCCGCTGGTGTCATTTCCTCGCTTTCCTTCCATCCCTAATAACAAGAAGAGTAGAGCAAGAAGACAAAAAGAAGAAGAAGAAGGAAGAAAGAAGATCCAAAGAAGGCGGTCTATTTCCTCTTCCGTCTAGCTCTTCTCAGAACTACCGGATAACTTATAAGATTAATCAAAAATTCATGAGAGACTGACGTGAAAACATCACATCAAATTCCTTACCTACCATCCAATCCAACTTTCCCACTGACTGGGCTAGCTCTGGGACACTACGCCCTAGAACTGTCTATCCAGATCACTTTTTTTTTTATAAATAAATAAAATGAAGTACAGACCCAAAAATCGCCCCCGGCGCCCTCTCCTTACCAGAGCACTACCCCTTAAACAAAGGATTGAAGCCCACTCTGGGCGGAAAAGGAGAGCGTCACGGAAGACAAGCTGATTAGCTCATCGTTCCACCGGATCCCTACCTTTAAAAACCTCCATTAGATCGGAACGCAGTCCAAATTTCACCAATCGAATCAACGCCATATTTCTATTAATAACCCGCCAATCCAGTAGCGAAGGACGCAAGTTCGTATATGCGATTAATAAGAGGGTATTGCACCCTCCGACATACTTGCACTCCATTCCAAGAGACTGACTTAAAAGGAACATATTAAGGCATGCTGGAATAGCCGGTTTGATATTGGTGGAACAGATTGATAGGAAAAATTGTGCAGGCAGGCAACGTTTGGAATATATAAAACAAATTTTTAGGGATGTAGAATGTAGGGGGTATACCGAAATCAAACGACTGGCACTAGATAGGGAATCTTGGAGAGTTGCATCAAATAATCAAATGATTGAAGACAGAAAAAAAATTACCCATATATATGTAAGAAGTCGGACAGATAAAAAATTATCTAAAAAAAAAAATATTGTATTTTCCCATATTATATACTATACACCCATGCAATATTCTATACAAGGGAAAGTATGAAAATTGTGTCAAATTTTGAATGTCGGGGTCTTTACAGATCTTAATGTTTCATGACGCCTTTTTAACAAATTCCACAATTTTGGTATTAAAATTTTGAGAAAGATTTATTTACGTACGTATGAGGTAGTATTAAAAAGTTTTTTTTTTATAATTCCAGGGCTCAAAATCACATTCTTCTACAAATTACGTAATTCCACTGCATTAGTATGTTACTTCAGTTATATATTTGTGCAATTTCATTAAAAGGCAGAGAATAACAAGCCTATTTTTATTTCCTTGTACGAAGCAAAGGAAGTACTGTGATCGCGAAAGATTTCGCTTTTCAGATTTCATCGAAAATATCCATTTTGACCATCCCTGAATCCATTTTGAATAGTTTCGGCGTGACGTATGTACGTATGTATGTATGAACGTACGCATGTACCTCTCATAACTCAAAAACGATTAGCCATAGGAAGTTGAAATTTTGGACTTAGGACTGTTGTGACATCTAGTTATGCATTTCCCTTTTTGATTGCAATCGACAGTACCGAAAGTTTTCAAAAAGGTTCAAAATTCCAAAACATTCAGATTTTTTACTTTTTCTTAACTGCAGTAATAGCCCTAATTGAGAGCTTTTCAACGATATGTCATAAGTGTACTTTTTTCATTGGTTCCATAGTTATAGCCAAATAGAATTTTATTAATGAAATATTAGGATCTTACAAGGGACGGCACATTGGTTCGAATTTGACTTTATCATCTTTTTTTAACAAAATTTTATGTACTTTTAAAAATGTGTATATGTAATTTAATACGCATTATTACATGTGTGTATATGAAATAGATTTGGTGAAACATCTGATTATTTAATATTAATTGAAAATTATAATTTAAAATCGTATTATTTTGTATTTTATAGTTTAATTTTATTTAATTATTTTGGAATTTATGTTTAATTTTATCTACATTAAATTTAACTTCAGAGCGACTGAAAAATAGACCCTCACACGAACAGCATATTCACTAAGACATACATGCCCGATCTTTAATAAATTGCAAAAAAAATTTTTTTTTTTGTTCATTACTCCTCTAATATTGTCGGACAATATTCTCCATAAGTCTGAGTTGATCATCATTTCATTTATTTGTTTTATGTTGCCGATCATTTATTCGCTCTTTGGTTTGATATAATTCTTCTGATCTTAATTTGTGTACACGTTCACTAGTCTTCAAATTTTCTCTCTCTTTACATTCATAATCTTCTCTTAATCTTTTTATTCTTTCTTTTGTTTTAAGAATTTCGTCCTCTTTATATTCATCATCTTTTCTTAATTTTTTTTATTCTTCTATTGTTCTTAACATTTTTTTCCTCTTCATATTCATCTTCTTGTCGTTCTTTTGACATATCTTTCTTCATGTTAACTTTCTTTTTCCTGTAAGATTGTTTCTTTTTTATTTTTGATTGTTCATTAAATAATCCAATAATAAAAACTGAACATTTTACACCGTAAGGTCAAAATTAACATTCGTAACCAGTATATAGGAGTTCATTAAACAAAATAGTTTAATTATTGTTAAATTTTATTTATACGTCACACCAGAAACCTGAAACTTTTGTTAATCAGCAACTCACGAAGTTACGACTGATCTAGTAATACGAGTAATAAAGGGACTTTCACTCTATCTTAATATTTCATGTAAAATTGTTGGAATAATAACTGAATAAATATTTGATCAAAACTAATATTCCAGCAATTGTGTAACTGTCCACTTTATTAAAGAATTGGGGAATCGTATCTCACTTTCAAATGAAATAAGTTTAAATGAAGTCCAGCAAAAATGTGTGTACGTAATTTAATTGTAGGGCAAGGAAGTCATGTAGTGTCCACATCAGATTTTTTTTTGTTACTTATCGTTTTAATCTTCGACTGGATAAACCTATTTTTATGTGATTTCGTACGATGGCTACTTAATATGGATTATTTATACGGCTTTTCCGACAAAGTTATGCAAATCTTGATTTTTTATTCGTTCAACTCATCTATGCCGACGTTTCCATAATTGCTTACTTTTTCACCCAAAATTCCTCATTATCTATGCTTATTCTTTTCTTTTTTCTTTGTTCCACTTGAGATTTCTTTTCAGGTTTTTTCATTTCTTGAAACTTAATTTTTTTGTTTATTTTTAGTTTCTCGTGGTCTTTTTCGATCTATTTTTATAAATTTGTTTTTTGTATTTTTTCATTAATAAAATTAGAAGTATTCTTTTTTAGTCTGTTATTGTTCATTCAGTATAGATATTTATTCTATGTAGATGGTCATAAAATTTTATCCTTTCTTTTCTCATTATCAATATTTTCTATTTGTTGATATAACTCATCCTGTTTTTCTTAGTCAGTACATTCCACCTCATTATATTTCGGACCATATATTTTTATGAGGATTCTTTTTTCAATTCTGGTTATACAGAGTGATTTTTTAGTCCTGTTACCCAATTGTTAATGTCTGGTAATTTTTTTCTAAGTAAGGGAAATTTTGTTTTGTGACACGAAGTTGGTAGCGCTACTCAACCGGTATAGATACGGCAGTGTGAGTTGATTCTCCTTGAGCTGTGTAAACTTTTTTGCCGTTTCCGGTCGTGTTACGAACAGAATGTCTTTTACCATAGAACAACGAGGTTTCATTATTGAACAATATTTTGCTACGAAATCGTACGCGAGTGTAAAATAATCATTTCAAATTAAATTTGTTGGTGTTTCTCCGCCAGAAAAAATGCCAATTTCTAGGCTAGCAAACCGATTTCGAGAGACAGGTAGTGTTTGCGACAGAAAACGTAGTGGTCGACCAACTCGCTTGACAAGTGACGTTTTAGAGAATGTGAAAACAAGATTGCTTAATTCTCCACGGAAAAGTTTACGAAAACTTTCTACTTAAGTCGGTTTGTCATATTCGAATGTTCAGAAAGCTGCTAAAAAATTGAAATTGTATCCGTATCGCGTACGATTAGTTCAAGAGCTTCAGCCTCCAGATTTAAACAAGCGATTGCAATATTGCCGTTGATTTAGCTCTCTCGTAAACGATAACGGAATCGAATTTTTAAACACAGTGTTCTTTAGTGATGAAGCTTAGATCCATCTCGATGGTTATGTGAACAGTCAAAACTGTCGAATTTGAGCGGTTGAATATCCTAACGCTTTACAAGACAAATCTTTGAATCCTGAAAAAATTGGAGTGTGGTGTGCGATATCTCGTCATCGTATAGTCGGACCCATATTCTTCTAACAGACAGTAAATGGTGAAGTATACAGGAATATTGTGCGCCAATTTGTGTCCCTCCTGGGACCTCAAGAACGGTATTGCTGGTTTCAGCAAGACGGCGCTACATGCCACACGTCTCAAGAAACCGTGGATTTTCTGCAAGAGTTCTTTGATGATCGAATAATAAGCAAGGGCTTATGGCCTCCATGGTCCCCAGACAACACATTCTTGACTACTTTTTGTGAGGCTATATTAAGTCCGAGGCCTTCAAAAATAATCCTCACACTATTGATGAACTTAAAGTCAATATTACAGACTTAATCACGAATATTTCCAATGCAACTCTTAAAAAGGTTTCTGCTAATATGCTGAAAAGAGTCTGTGCGTGTATAACCGCAAGGGGGTGAGCATTTTAAGCGTATTCTTTAACAATTGTTTAAGTAATAGCTTTTTATTAAATCTCTTTTGTAAGTAACAAATACATTTTTTTATTTCACCTAAATTTCCCTTTCTTAAATTACATTTAAAATTGGGTTATAGGACTAAAAAATCACTCTGTATTTCTGCCAGAGAATGTCTTTAGTTTTTCTGAACTATATAAGGCTTCTGGAAGGATTACTGTATTATAATGTTTTAATTTGGCTTTTTTGGTACGGATTTTTTATTGTACAGGTTTCCAGTTACTGACAGGCTATTTCCAATTTTTGTACTCTACCAATCATTTCTTCTTTTTCTAGTCCTGTTGTACTTATTACTTCTCCTAAATATTTTAATTTATTTACCCTTTTGATTGTTTTATTTTATGATATTTAATTTCTTTGTATTTAAATTGAGTGTTGGATAGCCAATTTTTTTTTTATATGAAATTTGTAAACCTATTTCATTTGCGGTTTTTCTAAGATTTGGATTTTTTTTTCCTAAAAGTATTAAATCATCTAAAAAATCCGTAATATAAATTACAACTCCTTTAAATTTTATCCCTACTTTTACTGTTTTTGAAATATTTACATTTTTAATTTTTTTTTTTTGTTCATTCTCGTACTTCCTTTTCAAGATTCAATTGAATAGTATCGGAGAAAATCCATCGCCTTTTCTTACACATTTCGATTAGATCTAATAATTCGCGTTAAAGTTTGATTTATAAAAATCAATGTTTCTTTAATTAAATTTATTATTTTAAATTCTTCAACAACTTTAGAGATTCATTACCGATTTATTTTTTAAGTTAACCTTTTTTTTTTAGTTTATTTTTATTTAAAATATGGAAAGGCTTATTAAAAATATTCTTCCTTTATGAAAAAAAAAGTTCACAAGAAATGTAAAGACTATAAACTTTCATGAAATAAAAAAAAAAAGAATTCAGAGAAGCAACGTTAAATATTTACTAAAGAGCGTGAATTAAGACTGTATGTAATACTGGAATATGTAATTTATTAAATTTTTTTACCCAAGTTTTTCAACTAATTTTCTTTAATTCTTTATTCATGAATAATTTATGTATAAAAATTATGCAAGATTATTTTACTAAAACATTATAAAAAATTCCAATATTAAAAAAAAAGGTAACATCTATTTATACAGTTGATTTTAATTTTTAAAAAACATTTAGTTAAGTTACATGAATAAAATTATGATGCCACTAATGAAATTTTCCCCAGAGTAATTAAAAAGTAAAATTTTAAAACTACTGATAATTAATAAGTTTTTCTTCTCTTTTTAAGCAGGTTAAAAACTGAAGAATAACCAATGAGAAGCACCTTTTCTGATTACTTAATTAACAGTAATTAAATAATTTACATGCCTTTAAAGCAAGCAAACAAAATCTGATGTGGTCACCACATGATTTCCTTTTACGCCTATTAAATTACATATACACATTTATTTTAAAATGAAAAGTACATAAAATTTTATTTCATTAATAAATTCTGGTGTTTTACCTTTTTTTTTATATTGTTATTATTGAATTATTATTTATCGTAATTTTTTCTTACAACCCCGGGTTAATAATTATTAATAAATCAATATATTTAAATTAAACAAAAAGGAGATGAAGTTTGATTTGAACCGATGTACTTTTCCCCTAAGATCAGAATAGGAAAGCCGATAAAAATTAAATCAATGACAACAGTTATTCACTCTTCAGTATCCCAGATTACACCTAACATTCACTGACCTCAATGATTTAATTAGTGGCACCGATTGATAAAAGTATATAAAATTTTTATTAAAGTATGAAAATGAGCAACAATTAATAAACTTCTTAATTTTACAGCTATATATTTTGTAACAGTAGATGACTGTTTTTTTTAAATGTCCTTGTTTTTAAATTAGATGGGATCAGGTAACAAAACTTAATTTGTAAGGAAATTAAGCTTTTACGACTATTGTGTATCTAATGAACATGAAATAAAATTTCAGGATCTAATCTATATAACGAAAAACCAGAAAAGGGTGAATGATAAGAAAAAGTAACTTACCTTTTTTCCTCTTTTTCTGTTTACCCTTTGGGTATTACCATTCAGGTATTACTTCAGAGGATGAATGAGGATGATATGCATAAGTGTAAATGAAGTGTAATCTTGTACAGTCTCAGTTCGACCATTCCTGAGATGTGTGGTAATTGAAAACCAACCACCAAAGAATACCGGTATCCACGATCTAGTATATCTAGTATTCAAATCCGTATAACAGTAACTGACTTTACTAGTACTTTGGAACTCTCGATTCCCAAATCAGCTGATTTAGGAAGACACGTTTATCGTTAGACTAACCGGGTGGATTAGAGTAACTTACATTTTTTTCTTTTTCTATTTAGCCTCCGGGAATTACCGTTCAGGTATTACTTCAGAGGATGAATGAGGATGATATGTATCAGTGTAAATGAATTGTAGTCTTGTACAGTCTCAGTTCGACCATTCCTGAGATGTGTGGTTAATTGAAACCCAACTACCAAAGAACACCGGTATCCACGATATAATAAATTCGTATAAAAGTAAATGCCTTTATTAGGATTTGAACGCTGGAACTCTAGACTTCCAAATCAGCTGATTTAGGAAGACGCGTCACCTAATAGATATAATCAAGACGGGATCATCTTACTCGCCTAAACTTAACAAAAAATCACAGTATTTTTGATCAGAATGGAAACAAAATATTACGATTTTGGCCAGCCTATTATAAAGTAACCTACTAACAGTTACAGCCTTTTCTAGGAACATTTTATAAATTAATGAAACTATGTAGTAGTATGTAACGGAAAAATAAACCATTCAACCAGATCTCTATTGAAGTATATAGAAAACCCTTTTATAAAAATAAAATAATAACTATAAGATAATTATATGTGTTGATTAATTGATGTCTTTCATTTAGTGAGTATTTTACTTTGTTCCATTTTTACTTGTATAAATAATATTACCTTTATAATAATTAAAATAAATTTTTAAAACTACTGATAATATAATTTAGTTTTAAAATTTGATAGGGATATTTTACTGTAAAAAAGTTTCTAATATGTATTTTGTTAACTGTTAGTCCATTCTGCATTCAATACCACAAACCACAGACACTATTAAGTTTTGTACTTCTATATAAGAATTCTTTGGTTAGAAATGTTCTTGTTTTAAACAATACAGTTTTCATATCACGTTTAATAACGTATAAAGTCAAGTTGGGATCAAGAAACTAATGTAAAGTTTACTTAAGCTGTTTTGAAACAAGTAATAATAGTCTTAATAATACAAGAAGAAATAATAATAAAACTACAACGAAAACATCACTTATTTAAAGATTCTATAAATAATTTCATATTCTCTATGAAGAAATTGTTTTCTATAGAAAAACAAATTCTATTAAAATTTTGTTTTAGAAAGATCGAATTTAATTTTTTGCTTTTTTATTTCTAGTTTTTTTCTAAAATCCATCTACTGAAGTAAAACATTTATGTTTTTTTTTTTTTTAGAAGCTTTTATTTAACTTGCTTTAGTTATAATCAAATCTTGCAACTGCTATATCTTTTGATCTATCGTATGAAAATCAATGAAATTTGGTACACGTATGTACCAATACAGCACAACGGTGTCGGAATTTGATATGACCCACCCCCACGACCCCACGCTCTACCCCTACCCTAAATTCATGCATTTAGTTGAAAATTTTCATTTCTCATGAACTATCGTATGAAAATGATTGAAATTTGGTACACGTATGTAACTTCGATGTGTAAAAATAAATATTTTTACTTTGTTAAAAGCTTTTATTTTTAGTCTTAAAAAAAAAGTACAAAAATAAATATGATTACATATAAAAAAATATTTTTTAAAAAAGCTTTATTTAACTAATATTAATATTAACATTAATTAAAAAAAGGAAACAAATTAGAAAAACCTTCTAAAAAGTAAAAAAAAAATTATATAAATACCTAATAAATAACAAATAAACAAAAAATAAATAAATGTAATAATTATTAAATTTTAACATTAAAAGTAATGAAAATATTTAGTTAAATTTTAAGCGTGGCACAGTTTTTATAACAATGTCTTCGAATAAGTATTTTTAGACATTTGCTGTATTTTAAAATATATTTTTTGTTTAATGAGGTTGTTTAGTATATATATATATATATATATATATATACTTTATTTATCTGTAATAAAATAACTCAAGTTTTAATTCTTTGATGGTTCAAATTTGCACCGAGATGACCTTTAAGGGTTAATAAGATTAAAAATAAAAATTTAATTTAGAAATCTTGCACAACGTTATTACATTTTGTCGGTAATCTGAAAAATTATTAATTATTATAATTGTAATCGTAATTATGAATTCATTAAATAAAAATTCATAATTAATTAAAATGAAACTTTTAGCGGAAAGAGTGCGTTCAAGGCTTAGATTACAAGCAGAATTCGAAAATGAACTTCAACTATGTGAGAATTACTTGTAACTAGTCAGTCTCAACTGGAGAGGTTTCTGCAGACCTTTCCGCCTCCTCGCGACGTTATTGAAAATGAAAATGAAGATTTATTTTGTTAAAGATAAATGTTGTGTTTTTTTAAAATAAATTGTAAAAACTGCTCCACGCTTTTATTTAACTAAATATTTTCATTACTTTTAATTTTAAAATTTAATATTTATTACATTTATTTATTAGATATTTATATAATTTATTTGTTACTTTTCGGTGCATTTTTATATTTGTTAATATATTATATATTTTTTTAAATTTTCAATTTGATTTAATTCTTATTTTTTTACTTTTTAGAGGGTTTTTCTAATTTGTTTCCTTTTTTTATTAATGTTAATATTAATATTAGTTAAATAAAAGCTTTTTTAAAAAATAATTTTTTATATGTAATCATTTTATTATCATGTTACAGTAACTTTACAATCTGTTCAGAGATAAAATTGAACAATAAGTAAATAAGCTAAATTTGGAATGAACATTAAGAAGCTACAAACCCAATGGTTTGTTACATAAAAGTTAAAAACGAAAAGAAATGAAATTGAAGAGAACTTCGTAAAGCTGGATTATAAAACCACTTAACAGAATCGATATATCAAATCAAGAATGTTGAAAAATTTCTGATAGTATTATCCAATAAATTGACTGCCATATTATTTGGATGCCGTTCCGAACGATTTTGATATCGCTGACTGATCAGAGAGATTTCTTACCCAACAGTTCGTAATTTGAAATCAATATATATGAGGTTATTGCTTGTATACCAAGTTATGTTTAAAATTTTTCGCGTAGTTTTTTTACCTGATAACGTTCAATATCACAATATTGGAATTCCTTGCTGTACCCCACAATTCAAGCCTATAAGTCCAAATTGGTTTCAAAATGGATTTATCAATCAATAATCTATTTTCTACTGAGAGCCAAGATCTGTGTTCCCTATCTTCTTGTTCATTATGAAACCTACTCCTGCCTTCCCATTATTTGAAGCTGAGTTAATTAATCTAAAATCACCTGACCAAAAGTCGCCTTCCTCTTCCCACCGAACCTCACTAATTCCTACTACATCTACATTTATCCTATCCAATTCCCTTTTTAAATTTTCTAGCCTACCAACCTTTTTTAAACTTCTAACATTCCACGCTCCGACTCGTAGAATGTTATTTTTTATTTTCTGGTGACCCCTTCCTTAGTAGTCCCCACCGGGAGATCCGAACGGGGGACTAGTTTACCTCCGGAATATTTTACCAAGGAAGGCGCCTCCATCATTGTTATATGAAAATGCAGAGAGCCACATTTTCTTGGAAAAAAAGCAGCTGTAGTTTTCCATTGCTTTCAGCTGCGCAGTACTCAGAGGACTGAGTGATGTTGATATGGCAGTTTAAGTCATTCTGACTCACGCCCCTAACAACTACTGAAAGAGCTGCTGCCCTCTTTCAGGAATCATTCCTTAGTCTGGCTCTCAACAGATACCTCTCCGATATGGTTGCACCTTCGGTCCAGCTACTCTGTATCCCTGAGCACTCAAGCCCCCTCACCAACGGCAGGGTCTTATGATTCATAGAGGAGGATTTAAAAGTTAACAACGAAAAAAAATGAAATTGAAAAGAGGATTTCGTAAAGCTGGATTATAAAACCGCTTAACTGAATCGATATATCAAATCAAGGACATTGTTTCTCATTAACCTTGAAAAATCGCTATAGTGTTATCCAATAAATCGATATGATTTGGATGCCGATCAAAACAATTTTGATATCGTTGATTGATCAGAGAAATTTCTTGCCTAAAGGTTTGTTATATAAATTATATTATATATGAGGTTATTACTTATACACCAAGGTATGATGAATATTTTTCGCAGTGTTTTTTTCTAATAACATTCAAATATTTGAATATTGAAATTGCTTGCTGTACCCTACAATTCAATCCCGTAAATCCAAATTGGTTTCAATTTGGATTTATAAATCAATACTTTATTTTCTACTGAGGGGCGAGATCTGTGTCCTATTAGCCAATACTTGTTTTTAAACTTCAGAACTAACTGCATTTGCTTAGATTTGATATGTTTTACCCAAATAAGTTGCCGGTCAAGATGAAAACCAAAATATATACATTATTGAGAACTTGGAATTGGAATATTAAAGGTAGAAACAGTTGGACAGTTTTCCTTTCGAAGGGTTAATGTGACGTGCTTCGACTTTGTTTCATTTATCTTTATTTTCCAACTTTGAAGTCAGGATTTCGTCAAGAGTGAGGTAATCTTGAATATAATAAGGTATAGTTGCTGGACACCAATAATTGTAGTATCGTCAGCAAACGTTGCAACAGTTGCAGTGTAATTGGCAAGTCGGCAGTAAACAGAACGTATAAGATTGGTCCAAGAACGCTTCCTTGAGGTACCCCTGATTTTATTAGGAACAAGTCCGTTAAAACTTCTTTATATTTATCTTGAAAATATCTATATTCTAGGTAAGATTTTAGTACTACATAGAAAATATTCGGTAACACCTTTTTAATTTATAAAGCAACCCTACGTGCCAAAATTTGTCAAAAGCTTGACTGACATCGAGGAAAACCGGTGAACAGTATTTTTTGTTGTCTAGAGCATGTTTTATAACGTTAAAAATTCTGTTTGCTTGCTCCACAGTAGCATGTTTCTCCCTAATCCCAAACTGGTGGTTTGGAATTCAATCATTTACGAACTGCTTCATTTTTTCAAATACTTTAGAGAGCCCTGGAAGCAGTCTTATAGGCCTATAAGAGTTAACATCTGTTGGTTCTTTACCCGGTTTTGGTATAACAATTATTTGTGTAATTTTCCACGGACCATGAAAATGTCCAATTCGAATAACAGCATTAAAAATGAGAGTGACTAAACGTATCGCTTGTCGAGGTAACGCTTGAAAAACCTTACCTGTGATTAAATCATATCCCGGCGCCTTTTTTGGATGTAGGAAGTAAACATAAAATAAAAAATCTGATGTGGACATCACATGTCTTCCTTGCATGCCTGTTAAGTTATATATACACATTATTTTTCTTTTTAAATGAAAAGTTCATAAAATTTTATTTCATTAAAAACTTCTGATATTTTTTCACTTTTTTTTTTATTATTGAATTATTAATCGTAAAAATTAATAAATCAATACATTTAAAAAAATAAGATGGAAGTCTAATTTGAACCGATGTGCCTTCCCCTAATAATCAAATATTTCTTTAATTAAAATTTAATTTGTCTATAACTCTGGAACCAATGAAAATAATTATCACATATGATATATCGTTGAAAAGCTGTCAATTAGGGCTTATTACTGCAATTAAGAGAAATTTCCAAATCCATTTTGTTTTTTTTTGGATTTTGTTTTTTTTGGACACATTTGGTTCAGTCGATTGCAATAAAAAGTGCAGGTGCACAACTAGATGTTACAACAGTCTTAAATTTCTTTCTAATTTACTTCGTACGAAGAAGTAAGGATCAATTTTTCCAACAACAGATTTTAATTCTTTGAAATTATAAATTTTAAAAAACGTATTTAATTTCCGAGGTAACTTTAGAATTTAGTTGGCTGGAGATTACATCGAAGAATTGCTAATTTTATTCTTTTATTACATTTTAATGAATTAATTAATTATTGTAACTGCAACTGTTAAAATAAAAAAAATAAAAAATTAAGTATATATTTCCAGAAATTTAGTTACAAAACAAGTTTAATATAATTAGTAATCTTTTAATTCCGTAAGGTATTCTCGTTTCTTTGATAAAATAAAAAACAAATACGAGTGAGTTCAAGAATTTTTAATTTAAAGGGAAATTTCTGTTACAAAATTCCTATTTAATTGTGAACATTTTTCTAGTAATAGAGATGAAGTTTTTTGTTCCTTTCTGCAATAATTAGAAAAAAATTTTAAAACACATATGAAACGATTTATCTTTACGTCTCAAATGGATGGTATTGTTAGAAATAATTTAATAAACCAAATTCACCCTTTTGTAAATATCCTTTGATCGTATAAGGAAATGTTATGTAGGATTGGAAGTAAAATGGTATTGAATAATCTACCTCTATCTCTAACAAAAATTTACACGTTTTTAAAAACATTTTTCAGTAACAGTATGTCGCGCATTTAATGAAATAAGATAATCTCTTCTAAAAAAAGAAATTTTTAGATAAATTATTTAATTAATACGGCTAACGTCAGTACTCTAAAGCTTCTTGCCTCTTATTTCATCTACTTGAACATTTTTCATGCGTCATTTTCTAGTACCAGTACGATTTGTTATTTGTAATTCTAAAATATCATTACGTATCTTCATGAATAACAAGCGGACCAGTTCAAAAATTGCTTAATTTAAATTTTATAAAAATTAAAAAAATTATTATGTTAACTGCAGCAACAATTTATTTTTAAACAGAGGAAAAGTAAGTACAGAGTGTTTAACTTAAAAGAGGTCCGGTCACTTAGTTTAGTCTATAAATAATAGTTTATTGACAAATACTTACATAATAGTTTACACAAAATGTTGTAAAATGATCTCCATCCACTTCTGTGCACTTGTCAACACGTTTGATCATGTTCTGGCTATTGTAATTAGCTGTTTCCAGTCCTGGATGGCATCGGTAACGTTTATCTTCAACTCCTACAGGATGTGGATTGCTTGTCTAAATAATCTCTTTTACGTAACCTCACAGAAAGAATTCTGGATTAATCAGATCAGGAATCTTTATGGGAATCAGGAATCCTTTACAAATGATTATTCTACAAAAAATCCTGTAGTATTTCCATAGTAGAACAAGCTGTATGGTAAATGGTACTGTTCTGTTGCATGCTAATTTAATAATTATCTGATCAGATAATTTCTTGGTAGACGACAGCATCCAGAGTTTTTTTGTTTTTTTTTTAAATACAAGGTTCCTATTATTCATTGCCTTGATACCGCATACCACACGCCTATATTTATGGCTATAGGGAAGATTGAAAAGATACTGGGGAGATTTCAGTACACCAGGTCCGATAGTTCTGACTATTAAAATTCCAGCAAGATGAAACTAAGCTTCATCTATGAAAATTGCTGATGATTAATAGAATTTTGGTAATTAAAGTTTAGAATTAAATTAGAATAGTGTTCATTTATTTTTATATGCTTTTAAAAAACGGTTTTTATTTTAGGTTTGGTACAGTCAAAATTATACGAATATTTATTTGTAAATATTGAAACATGGAAATGTAATATATACAAATTAAGATACACACTTGACTTTTGGTATGGGTAATCTTCATGTAAATATCTAAAATCCTATTTCTAAACTTTTCAAAACTCTACCTTGAAAACTGTGAAGAAAGATAAAAATAATTTGAACAATTATTACAAATTTTCCCCATTTCCGTATATATTAACGAGATATTCACGATGTGGACTTGCAAATATTCTTCAAATAAATAACCCATTTTTTGGTTTTTTAATTTCGATATTTTTAAAGGGTAGACAGCGCGGCAACTCAACCAACACAGCCACTGCCACTGATTACTGTTTATGATATGTGAATAGCAGCACCTATCTGCAGTTACTTCACTAAAAAACTTTTTAAAAAAAAAGAGAAACGAAATACGGTTTCTTCCTAGGGTATTTTATCTGGTAACAATAACAACCGGACACAATACATTTTTACCCGTACGAAGGACGAGTAATCAGCTAGAAATAATATTTTTGAGATTGAAAGTAACAATTTTGTAACTCGCATTCTTCAGACCACTCAAAGTTTCGGTCCTTTACTGACCAAATTGTTACTCTGAAGAAATTACAATACACTGGTAGTTTTCATAAATTGAACAGGTTTTAAATTTAATTTGTACTCACATAAGCATGAGTTTAATAAATACAGGGGATTCAGGGAGCAGAGCTCCTAGCAAAGGAGATGGGCGAGCGAAGAGAGCCATGGTCGGTTAAAGATCCCCTGATCGCGACAGGAAACGCAAGCAACCGTATAACGCGGATGAAGCCGCGATGGGGATGCTAGTATATATATATATATATATATTAGAGTGGTCCAAATAGGGCTAAATTTTTGTCGAAAAACGTGCACCCCCTGATTTAAAAGTACTCTCAAAAACAAACTTTTGACGCGTTGATGAACCCTTTCCGTTCGAAAAAAGTCATCCCCCACTCCACTTGAATTTTAAAGGGGATTTAACATGAGTTTTAGGTTATTTTCAAGTCGTTACGATATAGCGCTTGCATGTTTCATCACAAAACTTCAAAAATAACGTATATAAGGGTTTTTGGGGTCGGAGAACACGAATTTGAAGTTAAAAACTTATTTTGACTCATTGCAACTGTCAAAATCGCTGTCAATCAATTGACAACTAGCGTTTTTATGTATAAAAATCAATGGTAGACATTACAAATAACGTTAATAAGGGTTTTCGAGGTCGGAGAACACGAATTTGAAGTGAAAAAATTATTTTTGACACATTAAAACTGTTGAAGTCGTTGTCAATTAAAAAAAATCTGAAGGATAGATTCAAAAAGATCAACTCTCATTTTATTTTAAAAATTTTATATTCATGTATATAATTATTCAAATAATGTTGTTAAAATTTTATGATTTCTATTTCTATTATTATATTACATTACATATGTAATGTAATTATATACATTTGGATGTTTTTTGCGATGATCATTTACAATTTGTAGTATATATTGCAATTGACTTTCATCTCTAGTGAATTTACATCTAAATTCTTTCACCAACTTAACCATTCTTTCTGAGCAGTCATTGACGACCTTTAGATTTTTAACACAATTCAAAGCAGCCAAATAATCTTCGTTTTCGCTCCACTTACATGGATCAATTTCTAGAAAGCTAGTCGCAAGTTCGAATCGTTTGAAAAAATTCAAGGACTCCGTGTTGGCAAAAAAGTCGATTACTTTGTTTAACAATTCGTTAACATTTTTAGTTTCGTAGCGTTTCGTGTGAGCAGGTTCGTTATCATAATCACAATCATCATCTGTCGCAGATAATAAATTTTCGTAAGTTTCACCTGAAATTGCTAGTTTTTCAACCATTTTCAGTTTTAATTCAGTTGAGATGTCTTCATCAAAAAGAGCCAAAATCGTAGCTAGCCAAAATGAGTTTTTTTACTTCAAATTCGTGTTCTCCGACCCCAAAAACCCTAATTAACGTTGTTTGTAATGTCTAACAATGATTTTCCTTCATAAGAACGCTAGTTGTCAATTGATTGACAGCGATTTTGACAGTTACAATGTGTCAAAATGAGTTTTGTTACTTCAAATTCGTGTTCTCCGACCCCAAAAACCCTTATATACGTTATTTTTGAAGTTTTGTGATGAAACATGCTAGCGCTATATCGTCAAGACTTGAAAATAACCTAAAACCCATGTTAAATCCCCTTTAAAATTCAAGTGGAGTGGGGGATGACTTTTTTCAAACGGAAAGGGTTCATCAACGCGTCAAAAATTTTGTTTTTGAGAGTGCTTTTAAATCAGGGGGTGCATGTTTTTCGACAAAAATTTTGCCCTATTTGGACTACTTTAATATATATATATATATATATATATATATATTAATTATAATAACAATAGTAATTATTAAACTATTATTATTAATATTAATGCAGTATGCATGAATATTGTACGTGAATTTCCATTAGCGATCATGCTGTAATTTAATAATATAATCCTGTAAACATTACTGCACTTAAAATGTAATACTTACTTATAGATTTTACTTAGTGTTGTTGGATTTTCCCTAAACATTTATTGTTAAAAGCCTGAACGATATTTACTTAAAAACAAAATAATATAATTTTATCCTTAACAGAAATTTTTTTCCGTAATTAGTTAAATTGATAAAAATGTATTTGTTAGATTTCGAAAAAGATGTATGATATGTGAATAATAAATAATTAATAATTTTTATAATTTTAACATTAATTAATAAGTTTAATCATATTTGAATTAAATACTTATCTTTATATATTGTAGTTTTATCCATTGATAAACCTTTCTCTTTCACGCGAACACACACATACACACGTATGTATTAGTATATATTTACTTTTTTTAATCTTTATATTTACTTTTTATATTGAAAAATTCTGTTTCGTTAAATACATAGTTAAAGTTTAACACATTTTGATTCTTTTTAATAAACTACAAATTTCCTGTGTTTTCATTTAGTTCTGTGGATTTTATTCATTATCATTTTATTCAAAATCAAATCCTCTACAAGTTTTATTTAAAAATTTTGTGTTTATTACTCGTATAACAGTATACAGTAAAAATTGTTTTTTGTCAATCTGAATAGCCTTTTGAGTGGTGGGGATTTTTATAAAACGTAGTTTTCTGAATTAACTTTCACTTATACTAACATATGTTACTAATCTGTGATTTATGACACGGGTTTTTCATCATATTTTCCCCAATTTTCAACCGATTTGCTTGAAAGTATTATTTTTAAAACAGCAAACTATGTTTCATAAACACAGAGCAAAAAATTCGCTAATAAAAAACGCGGTAGAAATCCGCAAAAAAATTCTGCAATAAATTATCGTAATTTTCGTACTGTTTCAATTTTGTTGTTGTTACAGGCATTAAAAATATACAATCGTAACGTTTTTGTTGTTGTCAAAATCTGTTAAATCTCTTTAATATACTGTAATTTTTTTTAATTTTTTTCACTAGAGGGTTGCATAAGACTATGAAGGGAGCCAATCAGATACCAACATATTTTCGCGGAGCGCTAATCAAGCGCGGATCATTGTGATGGGAGAAGGTTAAATAGAATTATATTTTACAGCAATTATAATTAGGTGTTTTTCGAATCCAATCTTCTCTTTTAACTCAGATTTCTCTAAAATTATTAAAATACAGTTCTGGGTTCAATGTTTTTTGTTTTTTTTTTTAATTTTTCAGGTCAGATTTCATATAAAATTTCTAAATTTACCCAATAATTTGATCTCAAGAATTATGATCTGGCTTTATTTTACCTAAAGAGCATAAAATCAGGGCGACATTTTTTTGCAAGCCGACATTCGCTAGCAAAGCGTTTTCGAACGTGTTTATATAAATTTTCTTCTTTATTTTCAATAGTATAACATGTCTACTGATTCCATACGATTGAAGTGAGAAAGTTAGTTTAAGAACATAACTTCCATCAGGAACTTTGTTGTTTTATCTTAGAGTCATTGCTTAGCATTCTCCCGCCACCACACATTTTGGTTGCCCTAAAGCATAAGACTGAATGTCTGTGCCAGAAACGACCACTGAGCCTCGAAAACAGTTTAGCGACCGGTATCCTAATAGCTTCTAGAACTTTCCTAACAAAAAGGTGTCATAAATCACCGGCTTACGTATCCCAGTTGCTCACTTGTCATATATAACTAAAATGGGTAGGCGCACCTCGTCAACTACTAAAACTATATACGACTTCAAAATATAAATTTATATCGTGAAGACAGATATTCATTGCCAAACATAGGTTGCTGAATTCCAGCGAGTACCTGTCCACCATTTTAAAGCGCTTGGAGCTTTAGTTGGCTGGTGGCCAGCCGTAATTCTAGGGTAACTTCCCACAGCAGCGAGGTAGAAGTTTTTCCCTTAGATAAACTACTGATGTCGGTTGAACAAAGCAACGGCATCAAGAAAAGCCCATTCGGTGTGCGTTTCTTGTCACACTGACTCGCCGTTTATGAGTGGCCAATTTTCCCCTTGACCTCTAAGTTTCAGGGTGGCCTGAGTATTAGCTACCCCAAGAGTGGGCAGTCGAACATCATGTGTTCGTTCGACTGAACCTCTCGGCAGACGCACAGCTCATCAGCAACCAGGCGGAACCGAAACAAATATTGGTTTAAATTAATGTGGTTGGAGAGCATTCTTGCTCCCGTTGCCCTTAAAAACGAAGGAGAGGCATACCATCCCCAAGTTCTGTATAAATCTATACAAGGACCTACCCTTAATCGTGGCGTGCCATTCTTGCTGCCATGCATCAATCGCGAGGCTGTAAAGTCTCTTCCGCAAGCGGGAGATGGGCAACTGTTCGATTTAGAACCGGTGCGTTGCGATCACCGTTCCGCTCCGGTACTGGCCCGGCTCAAAACCGCATCCCAAATGCTTCGGCCTCCATACCTCTTCGCAACTTCTACATGGCTGCCCAAACTTTCATCGCTAAATCGATTAGGAGAGCCATTCCCCCAAACCTCGCAGTAGGTTAAAAAAACCAGTACATACAATTAAGGCTCTGCTCTGGGAACTCCTTAAATTTTGAATAACTCATTTATCTCAGGCTAATAATCGAACGTCAAATATTTGTCAACGATTACCACATATGCCAAAAGTGTGTTTCTTCCTTCTTATAGCGAACAATTCTTTGCACATGATTACGCGGTACTCCATTTGGTCATGCGTACCCAACGATACGCATCACATTTTATATGCGCATCCCATCGCTATGAAAGTTTTATGTACTGTTTATAGAGATGCACAGCAGTTCCTCCAATTACAGCACACCGATATGACGATTTTCTCCAGTTACGTTGCTCGCTATCTTGTTATTTGATCTGCTTAGTCGTCTCATTATTTTTTGGATTGTCCTTGTATTTCTTGAATAATGGAACTTTCCAATTCGTGTAAAGAAATATTTTTAAAATTGGCCGCTGTGTAGCATATTATCCAACTCAATTCAATCTTTAATTTCCCCTTTTCTGTTCACCAAACTTTCTTTTTTCTGTTTAGCCTCCGGTAACTACTTTTCAGATAATACTTCAGAGGATGAATGAGGATGATATGTATGAGTGTGAATGAAGTGTAGTCTTGTACAGTCTCAGTTCGACCATTCCTGAGATGTGTGGTTAATTGAAACCCAACCACCAAAGTACACCTGTATCCACGATCTAGTATTCAAATCCGTGTGAAAATAGCTGGCTTTACTAGGACTTGAACGCTGGAACTCTCGACTTCCAAATCAGCCGATTTGGGAAGACGCGTTCACCACTAGACCAACCCTGTGGGTTCTGTTCAACTGGATAAAGGTTCTTTACATTCAGGTTGGTATTATATATTTTTACCAATCTTCTTAATCCTTTTAAAATTGTATTCTTATTTTAAAATAATGACACTTCATTAACTTTTTTCGTGTTTCTAACGTATTATCAATCATTTCATTCACAATTTTCTCATATTATATTATATAAATGTATTTATTTTTTCATCTTTACTTATATAATTGTTTTATAAAAATGATGTTTAAAACTAAAATAATATAAACAAAACAAAGAAGATATTACTTGGCGTTGAATTAAGTTTTAAAACAAAAGTATGAAGAACAGAAAAAAGAAACATACATATAAAAAATAACTGTAACGAAAGTTTAAAACTTAGAATTATTTTTTTTAACAATAGACAACATACCCTGCATGTTATTATATTCCCCAACTGAATTACACGTATTCTTACTACTTTTTGTACGTTATATATATATATATAAAACTTATATAATATCTTTATAACTTTATAAAACTTTATAACACCTATCTTTATATTATAACTTCTTCCCTCAAATTGAAGTACAGTGCTTGCTTACAACATTTTTTCTTATATTTTGAAGTATTTTTACGTTTCTGCATTATAGTTTACTTGTGTTTTTATGAGTTATGAGTCAGGACTTATTTCTTATAACATAAATTTTTTTTTACCAATATTTCGAAGAAAACCACGGTATACTTTCGGACACATTATGGGTATGGAAGGTGAAAATAAGTTTTCTTTACGTTTATACATATTTTATCATATATTTGTGGCTTGAAAATCTCCAAACTAGTACAATCAATTTCATTGAAATTTAGATATTTTTTAGTAGTTATCTGAAATTGTTCATGTGAAAATTAGATGAAGGTTGGTTGAGACTTTCCTGAATTACGCTCAATTTAAGGTTTTTTTTTGTTTTTTTTTTTATTGGTGTTGCGGAGAAATACCATTTACATACCCACCAAAAGTGAAGGAGTGTCGGACACTCTGTGGTTCGGCTGGATGTTATTATTAGACCCTATGTCTGTCCGCACCATACGGACTACAACTCCTATTTCACCGTTCCTTTTCACCCGCTCGATCTAAAGTTGACAAATGATAACATAATCTCAATTTGAGGTTTTTTTTTCGGTCTTATCATAAGTTTGGTCCTCCTCTATGAATCATGAGACCTTGCCGTTGGTGAGGGGGCTTGAGTGCTCAGGGATATAAAGTAGCTGGACCGAAGGTGCAACCATATCGGAGAGGTATCTGTTGAGAGCCAGACTAAGGAATGATTCCTGAAAGAGGGCAGCAGCTCTTTCAGTAGTTGTTAGGGGCGTGAGTCAGGACGACTTAAACGGCCGTATCAACATCACTCAGTCCTCTGAGTACTGCGCAGCTGAAAGCAATGGAAAACTACAGCTGTTTTTTTTTTTTCCAAGAAAATGTGGCTCTGCATTTTCAAAAGCAATAATGGAGGCGCCTTCCTTGGTAAAATATTCCGGAGGTAAAATAGTCCCCCGTTCGGATCTCCGGGTGGGGACTACTAAGGAAGGGGTCACCAGAAAAGTAAAAAATAACATTCTACGAGTCGGAGCGTGGAATGTTAGAAGCTTAAAAAAGGTTGGTAGGCTAGAGAATTTAAAAAGGGAAATGGATAGGGTAAACGTGGATATAGTAGGAATTAGTGAGGTTCGGTGGGAAGAGGAAGGCGACTTTTGGTCGGGTGACTTTAGAATAATTAACTCAGCGTCAAATAATGGGCAGGCAGGAGTAGGTTTCGTGATGAACAAGAAAATAGGGAGGAGAGTGGAGTATTTCAAGACGCATAGCGATAGAGTCATTGTAATAAGGATAAATTCAAAACCTAAACCGACAACGATTGTTAACGTCTATATGCCTACAAGCGCCCATGATGATGATGAGGTAGAATGTGTATACGAAGAGATTGATGAAGCAATTAAACACTTAAAAGGAGATGAAAATTTAATAATAGTTGGAGATTGGAATGCAAGCATTGGAAAAGGCAAGGAAGGAAATATAGTGGGTGAATACGGGCTGGGCAAAAGGAATGAAAGAGGGGACCGACTTATAGAGTTTTGCACGAAGTATAATTTAGTAATTGCCAACACCCAATTTAAAAATCATAATAGAATAATATACACTTGGAAAAAGCCAGGCGATACTGCAAGGTATCAGATAGATTATATCATGGTTAAGCAAAGATTTAGAAATCAAATCGTGGACTGCAAAACTTACCCTGGAGCAGACATTGATAGCGACCATAATTTGGTGATAATGAAATGTAGATTGGGGTTTAAAAACCTGAAGAAAAGGTGTCAGATGAATCGGTGGAATTTAGAGAAGCTTGAGGAAGAGGAGGTAAAGAAGATTTTTGAGGAGGACATCGCTAGAGGTCTGAGTAAAAAAGATAAGATAGAAAATGTAGAAGAAGAATGGGAGAATGTTAAAAAGGAAATTCTTAAATCAGCAGAAGCGAACTTAGGCGGAATAAAGAGAACTGGTAGAAAACCTTGGGTTTCAGACGATATATTGCAGCTGATGGATGAACGTAGAAAATATAAGAATGCTAGTGATGAAGAAAGTAAAAGGAACTATCGGCAATTAAGAAATGCTATAATCAGGAAGTGCAAACTGGCGAAAGAAGAGTGGATTAAAGAAAAGTGTTCAGAAGTGGAAAGAGAAATGAACATTGGTAAAATAGACGGAGCATACAGGAAAGTTAAGGAAAATTTTGGGGTACATAAATTAAAATCTAATAATGTGTTAAACAAAGATGGTACACCTATATATAATACGAAAGGTAAAGTCGATAGATGGGTGGAATATATTGAAGAGTTATACGGAGGAAATGAATTAGAAAATGGTTTTATAGAGGAAGAAGAGGAAGTTGAGGAGGATGAAATGGGAGAAACAATACTGAGATCTGAATTTAAGAGAGCATTAAAAGATTTAAATGGCAGAAAGGCTCCTGGAATAGACGGAATACCTGTAGAATTACTGCGCAGTGCAGGGGAGGAGGCGATTGATAGATTATACAAACTGGTGTGTAATATTTATGAAAAAGGGGAATTTCCGTCAGACTTCAAAAAAAGTGTTATAGTAATGATACCAAAGAAATCAGGGGCAGATAAATGTGAAGAATACAGAACAATTAGTTTAACTAGTCATGCATCAAAAATCTTAACTAGAATTCTATACAGAAGAATTGAGAGGAGAGTGGAGGAAGTGTTAGGAGAAGACCAATTTGGTTTCAGGAAAAGTATAGGGACAAGGGAAGCAATTTTAGGCCTCAGATTAATAGTAGAAGGAAGATTAAAGAAAAACAAACCAACATACTTGGCGTTTATAGACCTAGAAAAGGCATTCGATAACGTAGACTGGAATAAAATGTTCAGCATTTTAAAAAAATTAGGGTTCAAATACAGAGATAGAAGAACAATTGCTAACATGTACAGGAACCAAACAGCAACAGTAGCAATTGAAGAACATAAGAAAGAAGCCCTAATAAGAAAGGGAGTCCGACAAGGATGTTCCCTATCTCCGTTACTTTTTAATCTTTACATGGAACTAGCAGTTAATGATGTTAAAGAACAATTTAGATTCGGAGTAAAAGTACAAGGTGAAAAGATAAAGTTGCTACGATTTGCTGATGATATAGTAATTCTAGCCGAGAATAAAAAGGATTTAGAAGAAACAATGAACGGCATAGATGAAGTCCTACGCAAGAACTATCGCATGAAAATAAACAAGAACAAAACAAAAGTAATGAAATGTAGTAGAAATAACAAAGTTGGACCACTGAATGTGAAAATAGGAGGAGAAAAGATTATGGAGGTAGAAGAATTTTGTTATTTGGGAAGTAGAATTACTAAAGATGGTTGAAGCAGGAGCGATATAAAATGCCGAGTAGCACAAGCTAAACGAGCCTTCAGTAAGAAATATAAGTTGTTTACATCAAAAATTAATTTAAATGTCAGGAAAATATTTTTGAAAGTGTATGTTTGGAGTGTCGCTTTATATGGAAGTGAAACTTGGACAATCGGAGTATCTGAGAAGAAAAGGTTAGAAGCTTTTGAAATGTGGTGCTATAGGAGAATGTTAAAAATCAGATGGGTGGATAAAGTGACAAATGAGGAGGTATTGCGGCAAATAGATGAAGAAAGAAGCATTTGGAAAAATATAGTTAAAAGAAGAGACAGACTTATAGGCCACATACTAAGGCATCCTGGAATAGTCGCTTTAATTTTGGAAGGACAGGTAGGTATACTGAAATGAAACCACTAGCACTAGATAGGGAATCTTGGAGAACTGCATCAAACCAGTCAAATGACTGAAGACAAAAAAAAAAAACATAAGTTTGGTGTGGGGGGGGAGTGAAAATGAATTTTCTTTACGTTTCAAGATAAGAGAATTACAAAAATATTTGTTCCTGTGTAAAATTTTATGGCTCGAAAATCTCAAAATAAAATTCATATATAAACTGTTAAGACTCGAAAATCTCTAAAACTACAAGATCAATTCACTGGAATTTTAGATGTGTTGTAGTAGTATATTTGATGTTGTGCTTGTGAAAATGGTCCTTTTTTTGTAAGTGGGTGTTCCGATTCGAGTTGAGCCGGCTTATCCTGCGCTCTGGTGTCTACTAGCACTGGCTTGTGAGTCAAGCTCATACATTTTTTCAATCGAGAATCCCGCCAGGTACGGTCACGTAAATTTAGTCTAAGGTGACTAAACCACCGGGTTGGTCTAGTGGTGAACGCGTCTTCCCAAATCAGCTGATTTGGAAGTCGAGAGTTCCAGCGTTCAAGTCCTAGTAAAGTCAGTTATTTTTACACGGATTTGAATACTAGATCGTGGATACCGGTGTTCTTTGGTGGTTGGGTTTCAATTAACCACACATGTCAGGAATGGTCGAACTGAAAATGTACAAGACCACACTTCATTTACACTCATACATATCATCCTCATTTATCCTCTGAAGTATTATCTGAACGGTAGTTACCGGAGGCTAAACAAGAAAAAGAGAGAGTCTAAGGTGACTAATGGGTCTAATGTGACCATTCGAGTGCCGGATGCCGCTTGGAGCGGTCATAAAATACCTAGTCTAAGGTGACTAGTGATATTTAGCATTTTAAATTCTAATGTCACTCGTGTCATTTATTAATTGTATTCAAGTATAATTCCGTCTGGTGCGGTCAATTATTCATCGGTCTAATGTGACTTGTATAGCATAATATTTTAAAGGCGTGTAATGTGACAAATTAAAATTCTAACTACTCCAGAAGAACGTGGTTTTAGTTCATTTCATCCAAATATAGTTCATACTAGGTCTAAAACCTTGGGTAACACTTTTTTTCTTTTTTTCTTTTTTCAAAAAGTAACTAAATAATTCGATTTAGTTTTAGGAAATGTATAGGGACAAGGGAAGCAATTTTAGCGCTCAGATTAATAGTAGAAGAAAGATTAAAGAAAAGCAAACCAACATACTTGGCATTTATAGACCTAAGAAAGGTATTGGATAACGTAAACTGAAATAAAATAATCAGCCTCTCAAATAAAAAACAGGTGAATAGGGGGCTTGAGGAACCGTAGGAATGCGTTTTGAGTAAAAATTCCCAGATGGAAATGGCCGTGTGACACGTGGCATTGTCATGATTAAGCATCCACTTGTCTGCAATGTCTGATCTCACGCGAATCACTCTTTTCCTGAGCCTTTCAAGGACACCTTTGTTAAGCACTTGGTTAACAGTCCTGGAGGAACAAATTCTTTATGCACGATACCCCTACTGTCAAAAAAAGCAAATCAGCACGGTTTTGATCTTTGATTTGCTCATTCGACATTTTTTCGGTCTAGGAGATGACGGAGTGTGCCACTCTTCGCTTTGCCGCTTTGTTTCAGGATCGTACTCAAATATAAGGATTCATCACCTATGATCACACGATTGAAGAATTCTTGATCATTGTTAATCCTCTCAAGAATATCAACGCACACGTTTCTTCGATCGTCCTTGTGTTCCGTTGTGAGTTTTTTCGGCACCGATTTCGCACAAAACTTTCGCATGTCCAAATCGTCTGTCAAAATTTGATATACGGTAAAAGTGTTTAAATTTAACTGTTCACTCACCATCCTTATTGTTAAACGACGGTCTGATCTCACAAGAACCCTCACAGCCCAGCGTTTTCGTCAGATTTTGAAGTTGAAGGTCTCCCTAAGCTAGGGTAATCTTCAACGTGTTCTCGGCCTTCCAAAAATGATTTGTACCAGCGGAAACCTTGTGCTCTTGATAAGAAATGTTCTCCATAGGCCTTTTTCAATTTTTCAAAGGTCACACTCGCGGAATCCCCAAGTTTAACACAAAACTTCTTGCACAACGTCGCTCTAAATTCCGATTCTCCATTTTCGTAACACAACTTCACTGAAGGCGCTATCAAAAATAATGTGTTGGCTGAACGGAGTTGAAACTCGTACTGAGCATGTAGAAGGGATGAACAAACCGGTCTAGTACTGAACGGTAGACACCGGATTGCGAGATCGCTCGTAGTATTACCAATCTCATTACTTTTCTCACACACCTAGTATATACAGGACTTCTTTATTTTTACTCGGTACAATACACAATAACAAATTAATTTTTGCCGAAAATTTCTTTAAAATTGCTGTAAATTTTGGAGCCTTTTAGATTTGAATACCTAAATAAGGAGGCGGCGAATTTGGTCTTTGCCCCGGATGGCTGAAACCCATGCTAGGCCATCGGATTTACTGTATCATGTTAGTTATTCATATCTTCTAAATCTTCTACACAAGAATATGCTTTCCATAAATCTGATACGATTTTATTACCTGATTCGATTCATATTAAAATTGTAGAAATTAATATCTTTTCCGCAATTATTGTTTTCATAATCAAAACATTACTGTAAATTAGCAAGGTTAGCCAGCGAAGCGTGCGTAGGTTAAGTTTGGTTAGATTGTATTTGGTAATTTTTTATTGGCTTATTTATATGGTTTATTTGGCTATTGTTATATAAATATTAAATTATGGGTCTTTATTGTTATTTAAAAAAAAAAGTGGTACCCGCTTACCGAAAATTTAATGAAAATTGGTTGTCATTCTTCAGTTACGCTCAATTTAAGGTCGACAACAGATGTATCTTCAATTTCAGGTTCTTTTGACTTTGTATTGGTGTACTTTTCATACGTTCCTATGCAGTGAATTACAGAAGTGAGTGAGTTTAAACGTTTTGCTTTTGTGTAAGGTCTACACATTATTTTGATTTCATCAACATACGGTTATAATAATTTAATTTTCTTCTAGTTTTCTCTTTTAATCTATGGTTTCCAGGGTGTCCCATATAAAATGCAACCCATCAATCACTCATCCATGAAATTTCAAAAGTCAAGCTTACTCCCCTACTTGTTACTGAAATGGACTCGTCCAACATCTGAACATCGTGGCGACGCAGTAAAACACTACCGATAGTAACAACAATGCAATCATAACGTTCAGTGTATTGCTAGAGAAAAGATGGTGTTTTCGCTAGATGAACGTGTTTTCATCGTTAAGTCATACTTCAGTACGAAATCAGCGGTTGCAGTGCGAGATTTTTTTCGCCATAAGTACCCAGATAAACCAGCTCCTAACAAAATATCAGTATTAAGGTTAGTTGCAAAATTTAGAGAGACTGGTTCTGTTAATAACAAGGAACACAAAAGATCTGCGTCAGTGTTGAATACAGATACAGTTACTGAAATCAAAGACCTATTACTCGCCTCGCCAAATAAATCGATCAGACGTTGTCTGCAGAAATTAATTTGTTTAAATGAACTGTTGATCGGGCGACCAAACAATTACAATTACGACCTTATCGCATTCAAACGGTTCATCAACTTCCTGAGCCCGACAAAGAAAAACGGCTACAATATTGTCAACGGTTCCGTCGATTTCTGCGTGAGGGAATTAATCTTATGGATTCGTTATTTTTCACAGAAGAAGCACGGTTTCATTTGGATGGCTACGTAAACAGCCAAAATAGTAGAATTTGGAGTGCTGAAAATCCCCACGTTTATCACGAAAAACAATTACACCCGCAGAAGTTGTGCGTGTGGTGCGTGATATCGCGGTTGAAAATAATCGGTCCTATCTTTTTCGAGTACACCATTAATGCAGAACGATATCAAGATATTTTATTTCAGTTCCTCGCACTCTTGGAAGAGGAAGACAGACACTGCCGGCTACAACATGCCGGTGCGACATCGCACTACGCAGGTTCAATTTCTGATTTCGTCGAGGAATTCTTTGGTAATCGTGTTATCGGTCGAGGCTTGTGGCCACCAAGATATCCAGATTTGACTGCGGCGGATTTTTTTCTACGGGCTTACCTCAAAGAAAAAGCCTAAAAACCATGAACACTTGAACAATTGAAAGTCAATATTGAACAAGCTTTATTAAATATCCAGCCACAAACTTTGTAAAAAGTTGCAAGAAACGCTGTAAAAAGAATTGAAGCTTGTATTCAAGAAGATGGTGGCCACTTCCAACATTTACTCTAAATGTAAGGTAATGGATGGTAATAATAAAAATTACATTTACATTTACACATGTCTTTTTATTATTTCAATATCTACCAATATAAGATTGGGTTGCGTTTTATATGGGACACCCTGTATAATTATTGCGCAAAAATTTATAGAAAAAATATTATACAGAATAAAATAACAAAACATCGGCGTTCTTCTTACGCAATTCTACGAAAGACTGTTTAAAAAAAAATTATTTTCTTTACTTTGAATTCATATATATTTTTCCTTGATAGGATAAATATTTTTTTTAGTCTACAGCAATCTTGTAAAGTAAATTACTATATTGGCAAAATAATATTTGGGGTTGGCAGGAAAGTAATTTCGGTTTTTACAATTAGATAGATGTTTATTTTCAAAGACTTTTGTCAATGTTAAGATTTTTTTTGCATATGATAACTTTGCTATTGATAATTATTGGAGGTTAGTCGGGAAGTGGTATTTCATCTCCAATGAAGCTCTTATCTTGAACCATCAGATTACCGCTTAATGTTAAAATTTATTTTAACGATTATATTAAGTTTGAAAAATTCTTTGTAAGGAAAAACTTTCACTTATGATGATGATAATTACCTGAAATTGCACTTTGTTCAGTTTTTTATTGATATGGTCTAGAGGTTCCATGAGCGCGGAATCATGAAGTTGCCAGAAACATGGCAAAAGGTTATCTGATAAAATGGAAAATATATAATTGATTATTATTCATTCTTTGTATAAAAAAAAATTGGATTTTATTTCACACTATAAAGCCGAAATTACTTTTTTACCAATCCAATACTTCATTAATGGAATCTTCTCGATATGAATGTGAACGAAAGGTAAAATTGAGTACAATTAAATGTAAATAGCGTAATTTATCAAATTATTACAGTTTCTTTGAAACATCATCATCCTGTCTTAATTTTTCTTAAAATTTAAGTTGACGCAAACCGTTATACAAACCGATAATTAGTAAACTAAATCTGAAGTAACGATAATTTATTTATTTATTTTTTTTTTTTGTTAAGTTGGATGTAAAAAATGAAATTATCTGTCCGATTATAATTAATGTTTTTGAAACGCCACGGACAATCATTGATTCTTTATTAATCACGATCCAGTAGCAAATAATAAACGACTAGTCCCTGGTGCTCAATTGTCAAACTAAACTGACTATTATAATATGCACACAGATTGCAACTCTCCTAAGAATATTTCTCTTTCAATCCAATTAGGCAATACTATCGACAGGATTCGATAAGGGTTATACCCTTACAAATTTTAATTTGTGTTTTTGGTCTAAAGGGTCTCTTGAAACGTCGAAAAATTTGCAAAATTCCCGATACAAAAAATGCGGACCTATCGTTAATTTTTCCCTTTATAGTTTTTCCAGTGATGTTGCGGCAGTAATAGAGATATTAGTTAGCTAAGTAAAAATATTTCTAAATTAATAAACAATGGTACGCTTACAAAGAATTTATTTAAAATCTAAATTTAGTTGCACAATTTATGGTTTAAAAACCACCATCAATAAAAGATACTGAACAAATATTTTTATGTAAAAAAAAATAAATGATAAAAAATTAAGAAGTAAAATAAATATTAATTTATAAAAAACAATCTACAAAGAATTGAAAAATTAGTATTTTTATCCGGGATTTTAGAAAAAAAAACTATCGACTAATTAGGTAAGATAATTGTATCTTTTATGAGATCTCCTACAATCTTTACTTTTTGGATCTCCAATATTATAACTAATGTTACGCTGAGCGTTCCGACGATTACCGCTCAGCGTGGAGAACATCGCCACCATGTCGCAGAGCCCCAAGAGCTTTGATACCATTGCAGGATTCATGGCAAGGGTTCTTCAGGAGAAGGATCGGTGGGCTCGGGAATGAGGGACAGTAATCTGCGGAGCTGCAGTTCGCACGTACTTGCACGAGTGGGCAGTATCGATGAGGCACGGGGACTCTCGCATCCCCGAGCGAAAAAGACCGAGTCCCGGTGGGGATGCCGCAGTTGCGATATCCCGTTAGAGGTATTGGCATAAAGACCGAGTCCCGGCTTCTGGAGTGGGGACCTAGGGACGGCATAGTTGGTCCTGGTGGATCCTACTCTGAGGGTTTGACGCGGGCCCAAAGTGAGGGCAAGGGTTCTTCAGGAGAAGGATCGGGGGGCTCGGGAATGAGGGACAGTAATCTGCAGAGCTGCCGTTCGCACGTACTTGCACGAGTGGGCAGTATCGATGAGGCACGGGGACTCTCGCATCCCCGAGCGAAAAAGACCGAGTCCCGGCTTCTGGAGTGGGGACCCAGGAACGGCATAGTTGGTCCTGGTGGATCCTACTCTGAGGGTTTGACGCGGGCCCAAAGTGAGATCCGACCGGCGGGCCGAGACGTAGAAGCCCGTTAGAGTAAAGGACACTCCCCTGGGTTGTGTAATACTTAACTTCAGGATCCGGCCCGGGGGAGAAGAAAATAAATATATTTAACTACCGCCGGCCTCCGAGGCGCGAGTGGTAGCGTCTAGGTCTTTCATCCGTAGGTCCCGGGTTCGAATCCCGGTCCGGCATGGCATTTTCACACACGCTACAAATGATTTATCTCTTCCTTTGAAGCAATACCTAACGGTGGTCTAGGAGGTTAAAAAAATATTTAACTACTGAAAAAAATTCTTCTAATTTTAATTAAAACTGAAATACATTTTTCTAATTTTTTTAAGAAATTTGATCAAGCAGTTTAATAAACTTATATAGAAAAATTCGCAAAAACCAATGAAAAAATTTCACAGTATTTTTTTTTTTTATATCTTTCATTAAATTATGTCAATTCATAAACTGAAAAGTAAATTTATTTTAAAAAAAATTTTTAACTCGCCTAACAGTGAAGATTACTTTAGAAAATTTCGACTTATTTCAGTTCGTACCAAACTAAAAATAAATGACTATCAACAAATTATTTTATAAACTATAAACTCTGCTATATTAAAAGAAATGTATATAAACAGGTTGTTTCTAAAATGGTGGACTGGCTATACTTTTTAGAATTCTACTTCTAAAACTAAACAAATAATATCCTTAGGAAACATGGAAATTTTTCCTTCGTTCTCCCCCATCCGTCATTTTGTTATTTATATATAAAAATTTATATCACTAGTTTGAATAGAGAAATCACATTAGTATTTGTTAAGCATCTTGGTAATAAAGTTTTAAATTACTTTCGCAAATTACAAAATGGCGGCCATGTTTATTTTTCAATCCGTTATTTGTCCTATATTAGTTTTATAAAAATGTATGTAAGCCTTTTATTCTGAACAAAATTACTTTTTTTTTGAAAATTGGTTATAAATAGCCGAGTTATAACCGAAAATTGATGTTGTAATTTTATGTATGTTTTTATGTCCACCCACTTTACGTTCAATTCAATTAAATATTAATTGCTTATATTTTGTTAATTCAAATATTGTAAAATAGTATCAAATTAAGTAATAATTTTTTTCATTTTTTGTTAACTTTGAAAGTATAAACTTTCAAAAAATTTTTGAAAAATATTTAAATCAAAGGAAGATAAAGCAAAAGAACAAAAAAAAAACATATTTTTCAGTTTCAAAAGATGGGGGTTAATTTTTTGGGGGATTTATTTTTTGCGTTGTAAGTAAAAAGTTTGTTTAATAAAGTTTTCTCTAAAATACCTTTGAAGAAAATGGACAATTTTTTTCGCGATATCCCCCCACCCACTTAAAAAATTTTGAAAAAAATTAATATAATCAGTACTTTACTTATAGAAATATTAGTAGTGCCAAAATTGGAGAAAATCGGTTCTATCAATCTTGAGATATACGACCAAAAGCTGAGACACACATACAAATGTGTTTTTTTGGTCTAGATTAATTAGTTAAATTCTATAATGAATAATTTTTAAAAAACTTGATACCGCATTTTTGACTTCGTCATTATACATTCCTCTTTAATTAATTATTCTATTTATATTCGCCGGCAAATTAAAGAAAATTTTGAAATTTACATTTATTTTATCTTTAAAGATTTTTCCTCTTTTTTATATTCCATAAACGTTTTTTTTTCTTCTTTACGAATATCAGTAGAGTTCAGAAAGCAAAAAACACTTCTTTATTATTATTTTTTAATATATGTATATTTTACATTGATTTAATAAGAAAAAAAAAATTAAATAATGTAGTACTCGTACTGCAATATAAAACAATATCAAAAACTTCAGGACGTATATATTATTTTATGTTAAACATATTGAAATACAGATATCATTGAAGCGGAAAAGGGACCTCGATGGGGAACGTCTCTCTTAACATTTACAATACTGTGATTTTCCGGTAGATCAAGTTTTGACGGATTCCATTTAGGCAACTTACACGAAAAACGTTCTTCAGTCTACTTTTTATTGCATATATATATATGCAAATGTTCCGAATTTATAATACAGCTATTTATTTGTATATAAAAAACTGTATTAAATTTCTCATTCAATAAAAGATATGATAAAATTGAATATAAATACCAGCATATATATATTTAAATATTGTTTTCATTAAACTTTTCCATCCTTTTTTTATTTTTTAGTAATATTCATTTTCTTTGACAATGAAATGAAAATAATTTATAGACATTAATACATCAAACTTGTAAAATACATTTTTTCTTAACATAATAAATTATCAGTTAATTGTTTCATTTTATAATATACTAACCTGTCAGGGCCTGGCTCGTCTAGCTAGAGAAAATAAACGGCAATTATATACCAATTTACGTACTTGTGTTTGTTGAAAAGCTATACTAAACTATCTCTCTTTGATAATATTTCAATTATACCAATAGTGACATGATTAAAAAGAAGAAGAAATTTCTTGTTCTCAATAACACTATTTCCATTATTACTGCATATATTATTAATAATCGATATCAGGAAATAACTCTAGTTAAAGTGATTGTGAATATTGGTGGTAAAGAGTGTCAAGTTGGTTTAATAATTTACATAATTCTTACGTTCGTTCGTTAGAAGGGCTGCTGTTAAAATCATCATTCAATTTTGAAAGGTTATTTATTAAAAATTAATACAAGTTTAGCAAAGGATGTACGTAGAGATGAGTTTCAAAGACCATTAAATACTGCTAATGAAATTTTAATATGTTCATAATTTATAGAAAAAAAATTACGTGAAACCAATTTTAAAATCAATAAATGTTTGTCGTATATGTATATTTTTCAAAAATTTATTTTAAGTTGATCATCAATGAATTATATTTTTACTATCCGGGAGGTGGAGCCCCCTGTATCTCCATTATGTTAATTATCCTTATGCTTGTGAGAATAATACTGATAAACGATTAAAACCTGTTAAATTTACTAAAAACTATCGGTGTATAATAATTTCCTCAAAGCAACAGTTTGGGAACCACAGGACTCGAAACTTTCTGAAGGTTTCCGAATAGTCGACCACTATCTTAAAAATTGTAGTTATAACTACTTCATATGTGAAAAAAATAATTTTGCACGGTTTTTAGCATTTTCCATTAATTACTGCGAAGAGGTGACCGCACTTTCTTCTCATTTTTTTCTATTCTGTTTAAAATTTTATTTATCTTTTTTATGCAACAATTTGCGAATAACATAATCTAATGAATGAACCTGTAAACAATATTTATAGCTTTTCACTGGAGTATATATTTATATATAAATTGATCCCACAGGAGACTCTGAAGCAATCCAGATGTAGTTGTAATTTCATTGAAATTTATATATGCACTAGTAGTGTACCTGAAGTTGTGCTAAAGAAATTTGATAAAGATTTGTTTATTCGTTTTTTAGTTACACTGAATTTCAGGGGTCGATAACAGACAAAATAACCTGAATTTTATCTACTTTTCCAAGACTTTTTTTTTTTGTGAAAATTGTTTTCACGTTATCGTCGCCCGGAAAAAACCATATAAAAAAACAAAAGCTAAAACTAGATTAAAGCGCCCGAATATGATGTTTATTTTGTAAACATATAAATATTTAAAAGAAACAATTAAAAAATAATTAAAAAACTAAATAACATTAACATAAAATCACAGAATAGATGGAAAGAGTCTATGACGTACGTCAAATGCTAAATAAAACCACAGTGAATATATTAAAAATTAACTTAACATAGCAAAGTTAACGTCCGGCTTACGCCAAATAGTATACACAGACGATAAGGACCGTATGAATAATCAAATCTTTGAACAGTGGTAGCTCGTAGCTAAAATTAGTCGGAGTGCTGCTCTAGTAAATTTTTTCTGGGCCTCTTCAAGGCTATGGTTATAGTTTTCTGTTAAATAAAAGAACTGAATAAAAAAAGAATCAAATAGAATAGCTGGAAGCAGGATAATAATATAATTCTAAGCTTTATCACATTCAAAAATATAGTACACAATTTTTAAGCACATCGTGCTTAAAAACCATATTCGGTTTAGCCGAATAAGCAATAAAATGTAAATGCAGATAATATTTTTTAGTATTATTAGATAATAACTTAATAAAATTTCCACTTAAAAAAACTATAGTTCAATCGTGCTTAATTTGAATTTCTGTGTACAAAGAAACAATTACATTATTAATTTTTACTAATTACCTTATCTTTCGCCATTCCAGCGTTTTTTTTGGACAGATTTGGTGACCAAAGAGCCCTTACATTCCGCCATCTTTTGATCACTACTGAAAAAAACAACTAAACCGCTTTCATATTCCTTCCACCGACTAAACTAGAAATGGGAACGAACAAGGAACGTTTCATACACACGCGGAGCAAAAAAAAAATATCTTCCACTAGCACGTCTGGGTCGGCACTGCAGGAGCCACAGTGCGCTATCATCCTCGCAGCCTCGCGTGCAGCTTTCTATGTGCGGTTGCGTACAGCAGCCAAACACTACTCCGCTGGAACTGTGAAGCGCACAGTTCCATACAAAGATTTATATTTTCATAAACTGGGGGATGGCTACTGACATTAAGCTTAAGGATTATATATTGTACAAGTATAAAGAAAGAATTTAAGGAAAAATGACTCATTATATTAAATTTTATCGATAATATCAAATAGAAATAAATAGTAAGTTCTACAGTTCCACGTTCCCAAATCGCGATTCTGCGATTTGGCAAATGCGGTATCTGCTGTAATTGGCAAGTCAGCCGTAAACAGAACATACAAGATGGACCCGAGAACGCTTCCTTGAGGTACCCCTGATTGTATAAGGAACAAATCCGAGAAAGCCTTTTCATGTTTAATCTGAAACCACCTGTATTCTAGGTAAGATTTCAGCACTATTTAGAAAACTTTAGAAAGGTGTAAACCCTTTTTCACTTTATTGACCAACCCTACATGCCAAACCTTGTCAGAAGCCTGAATGAAATCGAGTAAAGCAGTTGAACAGTACTGTTTCTCGTCTAGAGCATGAATTATAACGCTGACAATCCGGTTCACCTGTTCCACAGAATCATGTTGCTCCCTAAACCCAAATTGATGAGCCAGAATTTGATCGTCAAGAACTGCTTCGGTCTTTTCAAAAACAGCTTTTCAAACACCTTAGAGAGCACAGAAAGCAGACTGTTAGGGCTATAAGACGTTCCATTTCTTGGGTCTTTACCCGGTTTTGCTATCAATAACTACAACAATACAGTTAACTAAGATTTTAATTAGTATAATAGTTCATATATTTTGTTTTCTTCGGTTATAATATCTGTTTGTTAAATTCAGAGTAAATATTTCATTCAGTAATTAAATTAAGTCATATTCATATAACATTCCATTATATACTGGATACAACCAACCTTACATAATTACAAATCCCATATGACTGTAGTAAATAGAAATGTTTGATAAATCAGTAATAATACAAGAAGGCACTCATTAACTTGTGGTTGTTTTTGAAGAGTACTGCGGTGTGACTACCACACATCTCACCCACCACCCACAACCATCCATTCACCCGCAACAACCCATCATGTATAAAGTTATTGTATAGTGTAGTTAAACTTGCATAGTTTACGGTAGACAAACACCCTGCGGTTACTCTTACATACTTGAACAGTTACCCATTAGTGTAAACATTTTAAACAGCAAGTTTATGTTAGAAGAGTGGCGGGAGTGAATGGTTACGTTAAGGAATGAGTTTAAGAGAGAAAGAGAAGAGCTTCCTTCAATTTATATCAACAAGAGAACTGTTGTTTCGTAAGAGGCTTCTCTGCTCTTAACTAATATACGGTATTGTCCCTTTACTACATGACGAAGGTTTGAACATTCTTGCTTTTAAACGAAGGGTCTCTGTTAACAAATCAGCATTCTTCAAATATTTTACGTTAACTACGAGGTATTTATTTATAACCATTGTAATACCAAAGAATAACCACAGTTATGATTTTCTGAACGTTAAAGGAATTGATACAGTTTCCTGAAAAAAAAAAAAATATATCAGCCGATTACACAAAGAAAAGGGTTAAATGTTAAAATGTTTTTTTTTTAGGTGATTTTCAAACTGACTGCTGATTGAAATTGTTACAAGTACTGTTGCAAATTATTTGAAAGAGGATTTAAAGACCTATACACATTATTAGGTTTTATGTGATAATAGTATCTTCGTCGCGGCTTCGTACGTGCGGTATAGTTACTTGCTTTACCCGTCGCGGACAATTAGGCAAATTTCATTAGAAAGCTGGATATATTTATACATATATTTCACTTTCTTGTGGATAAAATAACTGCCGTAATTTTGCGCCAATCACTTTCAAATTGATACATAAAATATATCGACCCAAAATCTCGGTCGAGTTCGTTAATGGGCGAAATCGGACCATGGGAATTGAAATGACGGGACTTTTTCGAAAAAATTAAATATCGCTATAACTTTCTTATTAAGTAAAATATCGAATTCGTTTAAAGTTCCTACTATTATTTCGATGAGGGCCTAAAACTTATCTAAGTAAAATTTCTTGATATAACCAACCATTGGTCCAGGAGGTTGAAAAATTGGGGTTTCGAAGACAAAAGAAATCATACCTCCCTTAATGGCCACAGTATCGAATCAGTTTAAAGTGTCCTTAATTCTGTAAACATTACCTAAAAAGTTTGCTTCAAACCAAGTTTGATATGACCAATCCTTACGGCAAGAGATGACCAAAACAAACAAAAAACAAAATAGCGCTATTAATTTCTTATTAAGTAAATTATCGAATTCGTTTAAAGTCTCTACAATTGTTTGGATAAGGGCCTAAAACTTTTGTAACTAGTTAATTGATATCACCAACCATTGGTTCAAGGGGTAGAAAAAATGAAGTTTCGAAGACAAAAAATCATACCTCCCTTAATAGGCACAGTATCGAATCGGTGTAAAGTGGTTGTTAGTCCTTTAAACATTACCTGAAACATTTGTCTGAAATAATTTTTGATATTACCAACCCTTTCGGCAAGGGATAACCAAAATATTGCTGGAATTGTAAGATTGGGCTTGTCATATGCTAAATATGTGAAACTTTATTCACATGCAACGATTGTCGTATTTAGTAAATTTGAAGTTTTTCTTAACTTTAAGATGGAAATATTTTTTATCCCCTACTTAGCCTACTTTCCGGCAAGCCGGAAGGAATTTTTTTTTTGTTTGTTTTATAGTAAAGTAATCGAAGGAAGGTGCAGCCAATCGCGTTGCACACACAGAGTAGCCGGGAAGTCACCGTATCCCCTAAATTAGAACTAAAAATTTGGAATGAGTTATAAATTAAAAATTTTAATTGTTTTTCAAAATGTCAATTGTCTGTTTGCAAACGTCAATTTTCGTATTATTCCAGTGTATTTTCGAACAAGGTTCCCAATCATTTTAACTTCCAAATAATAAATAGTAATCTAATCAAAGAAATAGATGAATTGGTGAAAGACAACATATATTTTAAATTACCAAATTAAAATACAAAAATAGTTCACATTAATAATAATAAATTTGACATATTATTATAATGGATTGCGTACAACAAAATAAATTAATATAATAATTTAAAATCTACATATATAAAAGTGTGAATGTTTAAATGAATGCTAAAAGGCAGTATAAATTCATAATAGTATTCAGTTGTTTTATCTTATGAATATTTCTTGTCTTATCATACGTTATCTTATAATGTTTTTGTTTTTTTTTTATTTCTCCATAATTAAGTTTTTTCTTTTTTTTTTATATTATGAATTTATTGTATTTTATTTTACTTGACTTCAATGTTAATTTTAATAATTTTACATTCTACATCTGTGTATTATTTTTAACTTTATTTTTCAATTTACATTTTTTATGCTTTTATTTTTATTTTTATGGGTATTTATTTTTATTAGTTAGATATTGTATTTTTAATTAGTTTTTTAATTAATCATCCTGTTATAATAATACGAACTCCCGGCTAGCGGTCAAGGCATTTTCTTTTGCTACCTGCGGCAACGATAAATATGTTGAATAAAATTGTATATGTAATTTTCAAATGACAATAAAATAAATATTAAATATATTGAGTTAAATGTAAATTAAAAATGCGTTATAATAATGTATTATTCTATTTACTCACTTTATACATAGTATTAATTTTAATGGTCGATTAGGTCTGTGTGTTTGGCTCTCATGAGGATCGTCACGTCCTGTGTAACATGCGAGGGAGCATTTCTAGTGTTACGTTATGGAAGGTGTCCCACACAGCGTCACGGAATTTCTTCATTTGTGATGTAACGATGTGCAGGTACGTGTGCCTTGATAATTCCCCATAATTAATTGTCTTCTGTGGTAAGATCAGGACTTCGTAGCGGCCATGGTAACGAACCTGGTGACGCTAGATTACCGCGGCCAATCCAAATCCTGGAAAGTTTTCATTCTGAAACGCGTGGACTGATAGAGCAAAATGTGCAGGTTCTCCATTTTGATGCAACTCGTTCCATGAGATCTTACTCTTGAAACTATAGTTCCTTAACATCGGAAGTGTATGTGTTGATTGAGTTGCCGTGCCGTACACCATTGCACCCTTAAAAAAATCGAAATTCAAAAATCCAGAAAATGATTTTTATCTGAAGAATATTTGCAAACCCAAATCTAGTGAATATCTCCTTTAGTATAGTCGAAAATGGGGAAAGTTTTCAATCATTGGTCAACTTTTTTTTTTTGGTATGGTTTTTCACCCCTTTCAAGGTCGAATTTCAGAAAATGTATAATTTTTTTTTAGATATTTACATGAAAATTAGACAACAAAAAAGTCCAAAAAAAAATTTGATCAATTTATCATCAGGTGTGTATTGATTTATGGATCATTAAAGACATAAGACATATGTGTTTATATATATATATATTTTTTTTTTTTTTTTTGCGTTCAGTCATTTGACTGGTTTGATGCAGCTCTCCAAGATTCCCTATCTAGTGCTAGTCGTTTCATTTCAGTATACCCTCTACATCCTACATCCCCAACAATTTGTTTTACATGCTCCAAACGTGGCCTGTCTACACAATTTTTCCCTTCTACCTGTCCTTCCAATATTAAAGCGACTATTCCAGGATGCCTTAGTATGTGGCCTATAAGTCTGACTCTTCTTTTAACTATATTTTTCCAAATGCTACTTTCTTCATCTATTTGCCGCAATACCTCTTCATTTGTCACTTTATCCACCCATCTGATTTTTAACATTCTCCTATAGCACCACATTTCAAAAGCTTCTAATCTTTTCTTCTCAGATACTCCGATCGTCCAAGTTTCACTTCCATATAAAGCGACACTCCAAACATACACTTTCAAAAATCTTTTCCTGACATTTAAATTCATTTTTGATGTAAACAAATTATATTTCTTACAGAAGGCTCGTTTAGCCTTCATTTTATATCGGCATTTTATATCGCTCCTGCTTCGTCCATCTTTAGTAATTTTACTTCCCAAATAACAAAATTCTTCTACCTCCATAATCTTTTCTCCTCCTATTTTCACATTCAGTGGTCCATCTTTGTTATTTCTAATACAATTCATTACTTTTGTTTTGTTCTTGTTTATTTTCATGCGATAGTTTTTGCGTAGGACTTCATCTATGCCGTTCATTGTTTCTTCTAAATCCTTTTTACGCTCGGCTAGAATTACTATATCATCAGCAAATCGTAGCATCTTTATCTTTTCACCTTGTACTGTTACTCCGAATCTAAATTGTTCTTTAACATCATTAACTGCTAGTTCCATGTAAAGATTAAAAAGTAACGGCGATAGGGAACATCCTTTTCGGACTCCCTTTCTTATTAGGGCTTCTTTCTTATGTTCTTCAATTGTTATTGTTGCTGTTTGGTTCCTGTACATGTTAGCAATTGTTCTTCTATCTCTGTATTTGAACCCTAATTTTTTTTAAAATGCTGAACATTTTATTCCAGTCTACGTTATCGAAAGCCTTTTCTAGGTCTATAAACGCCAAATATGTCGGTTTGTTTTTCTTTAATCTTCCTTCTACTATTAATCTGAGGCCTAAAATTGCTTCCCTTGTCCCTATACTTTTCCTGAAACCAAATTGGTCTTCTCCTAACACTTCTTCCACTCTCCTCTCAATTCTTCTGTATAAAATTCTAGTTAAGATTTTTGATGCATGACTAGTTAAACTAATTGTTCTGTATTCTTCACATTTATCTGCCCCTGCTTTCTTTGGTATCATAACTATAACACTTTTTTTGAAGTCTGATGGAAATTCCCCATTTTCATAAATATTACACACCAGTTTGTATAATCTATCAATCGCTTCCTCACCTTCACTGCGCAGTAATTCTACAGGTATTCCGTCTATTCCAGGAGCCTTTCTGCCATTTAAATCTTTTAATGCTCTCTTAAATTCAGATCTCAGTATTGTTTCTCCCATTTCATCCTCCTCAACTTCCTCTTCTTCCTCTATAACACCATTTTCTAATTCATTTCCTCCGTATAAGTCTTCAATATATTCCACCCATCTATCGACTTTACCTTTCGTATTATATATTGGTGTACCATCTTTGTTTAACACATTATTAGATTTTAATTTATGTACCCCAAAAGTTTCCTTAACTTTCCTGTATGCTCCGTCTATTTTACCAATGTTCATTTCTCTTTCCACTTCTGAACACTTTTCTTTAATCCACTCTTCTTTCGCCAGCTTGCACTTCCTGTTTATAGCATTTCTTAATTGCCGATAGTTCCTTTTACTTTCTTCATCCCTAGCATTCTTATATTTTCTACGTTCATCCATCAGCTGCAATATATCGTCTGAAACCCAAGGTTTTCTACCAGTTCTCTTTATTCCGCCTAAGTTTGCTTCTGCTGATTTAAGAATTTCCTTTTTAACATTCTCCCATTCTTCTTCTACATTTTCTACCTTATCTTTTTTACTCAGACCTCTTGCGATGTCCTCCTCAAAAATCTTCTTTACCTCCTCTTCCTCAAGCTTCTCTAAATTCCATCGATTCATCTGACACCTTTTCTTCAGGTTTTTAAACCCCAATCTACATTTCATTATCACCAAATTATGGTCGCTATCAATGTCTGCTCCATGGTAAGTTTTGTAGTCAACGATTTGATTTCTAAATCTTTGCTTAACCATGATATAATCTATCTGATACCTTGCAGTATCGCCTGGCTTTTTCCAAGTGTATATTCTTCTATTATGATTTTTAAATTGGGTGTTGGCAATTACTAAATTAATATATATATATATATATATATATATATATATATATATATATATATATATTCTAAGAGACCCATCGCGACTTCGCCCACGCTATATAGATAACTTGTGTTTCCCGTCGCGATCACGGGATGTTTAGCTAGGCGAGGACTTTGCCGCCTGGATCCCCCCTGTGTTCATTAAACTCATGCTTATGAAAATAATAATAAATAAAAATTAAACCCTGTTTTGTTTGTAAAAAGTCTCAGTGTATTGTAATAATTTTCAGAGCAATAATTTTATAAGTACAGGCCTTAATTTTGAATGATCGAAGAATACGGGTTTGTAAACAGTCGGCCACCAACTTAAAAATATTAGTTATTCATACTTCCTTCGATTAAAAAATTTTTTATTTTTTTGTTTAACCTCCGGGACCACCGTTAGGTATTGCTTCAGAGGATGAGATGAATGATTTGTACCGTCTGTGAAAATGTCATGCCTAACCGGTATTCGAACCCGGGATTCCCCGGGTTCGAATACCGGTTAGGCATCCCCGGGTTCGAATCTATCATATAATCAGGTGAATTTGTCACTCCTCCAAATTATTCCACTTTGAGCCATTTTTAAATATGGTCGGTTTATAAATATCTTCAAACATTCATATTCCCTTATTGATATAAACATTTAATCGCAATAAATATTTATAAGTGTTTAATCTTAATAGAGAAACATATAAAGGTTTTTGTTAGATTTGTGTCTCCGTTTTACATATATATTATGTTGATTAATTAGTTTATATGATGTAGTCTGACGACATAGTTGTTTAAATAACAAATTTTGCTGATCTGAAATTAATTACGCTGGTGTTTATTTGTTACTGGAATGATCGAGTTATTTTGTTTAAATTCCACGATTAGATGTTATAATGTCATTGAACCACGTTCTTTGTATGTATTCTTTTTCATATTATAAACTTTGTTTTCACAACGTATTATACTCGTATATTATAGAATATTACCATACATACAGCTTTAATATATCTGTGTTCACACTTCAGTAGCATTTCCCGCAACCAGGATATTGTTTCTAGTATGATAGAACTTTCCTCATTACAGGGTTGTATATAGGAATACATTACACAATACATTTTATATGTGTATACAAATATAATCTAAAATAGCTACCACTGTTTTAACATATTATATGAGTCAACTAATCTTTCATTCATGATTCCGTAATTTACTTTTACATTTGATTTTCTTACCCTGTCATTCATAACCACGGTTGAAGTTATTAACTTTAATGTATGCAAATTTCTTAAACTACTAGTTTTTATGGGTGGGGGAAAGAGTCAATCGATTAGTTCATACTTTTTTCAATTTCTTTGTATTTTATATCACTGGTTGTTCTTTGTTATCTTCCCTTCTCTATTTCCATTTATTTTGTCTATATTTCTGGCGAAAATTACATCAGCATTTTGAGAGAAAATATTTTTAAAATTATTAGATTGTTATTTAACGTTTTAAAAAATTAATAAAAAATTTACAAATAAATAAATATGCAAAAAAAATTCTGAAAATTGAAATGGTTAACTGGAAATTAATGAGAACTGAACCTGAAATAATTTTATAATTTGACATATTGAATACTTACATATTTCTTATTTTTTCTAACGTCTGCGTTGCAATTCGTTCAACTAGTGGATAATAAGCAATCCTCTATAGCCCAATGAGATGAGAATGATATGTAAATTAGGAGTAGTCTTGTACACACTCTGGCCGATCATTCTTGAGACGTGTGATTAATTGAATTCCAACCATCCAAGTACACCGGTATCCACTCTCTAGTATTCAAATCCGTATAAAAGCAACAACTTGTTACTAGAATTTGAACCTGAGAACCTTCAACTTCGAAAATCAGCTGTTAAAAAATAATTTGCAACGACGAGTTAACCACAACTGATTTGCGGCGACGAGTTAACCACTATATAGAATACAGTCCGGTGGGCTTACTTACATATTATCACGTGTTCGCGGCTCGATCAGGATATTGAGAGATTGATAATTGAAAATGTTTATATAATTACAATTTATTGGTTTAAAAACATAAGTAAAACAAGACATATCAATAGTAATAATATAATAATAATAATAATAATAATTTATTTATTTATTTTGTTTTTTGTGCAACAGAACAGCTTAACAAAGCCTTCATATGTTGCACAGTATTACATGAAAATATATACAATAGTTACAATATTTAAATACATAAATATCAATATACAATAATAAAAATAAATTATAAATTTACAACATTGGAAATAATAATTAATGCTTAAGTCACTATTAACAAAAAGTTTACAAAAATACATTAATTTCGTTCAACAAACGAACTTGCAGCAAGAAGTAATAATAATAATAATAGTTTATTTCTTTATTTTGTTTTTGTGCAACAGAACAGCTTTACAGTGCCTTCATGTTGCGCAGTATTACATACAAATATATACAACAGTTACAATATTTTTAAAAAAGTTATAAGTAACAATTCACATATAAATTGAAAATACAATATTTAAATACATAAATATTGGAATACAATAATAATAATAAAATATAAATTTACAACAATGGAAATAATAATTAAAGTTTAAGTCACAATTTACAAAAGTTTACAAAATACATTAATTTCGTTCAAGAAACGAACTTGCGGCAAGAAAATCAGACCATCGCCTTTACCATCTTATAAAACAATAGCAAATTTACATATATATGTTGATAAATGCAAGTTATGAGTCTGTGCATAATTATAAAATAATATTAATAGAATGGCCCAAAACAATTTTAATAACAATAACCGATATCTATGACATTATCCAGTAATAATAACTACAATTACAAAGAATAACCATATAGTATTTATATAATAATAATAATAATAATAATAATAATAATAATAATAATAATAATAATAATAATAATAATAATAATAAACGACAATAATAAAATAAATAATAAAAATAGTAATCACAGCCACAATAATGATGACAACAGCAAACGATAATAATTTCAATAATTAACAAATATTAATCATAATCACAACAACAACAATAATGATAATAATAATAAATGCCAATAATAATAATACTAATAATAATAATAATAATAAACAGTGATTACGAACAAAGCAGATTTTAAAGTAATCCTCATGATTTATTCACAGATAGATAAATAATGAAAAGCAGAATTCAGTGCCACTGACAAAAGACGTTAGCATGACCGCTAGTCTTAACACTTTTAACCACTAGTCTTGTATTAACAACAATAGTCCAATAGATAAGACAAGTATAAAGTTATTCTACTACAAATACTTTTGTCGCTTACAAATAAAATTTCGCTAACAATTTATGAATGGAATTGAAATACATTATCTCTTTCATTTATAGTTTAACAATAACTCACCAAACCATTTATTGTTTTCATGAACTGGCCACACTGAATTTACTTTTGACGTCACCTTAATCGCGTCGAATTTAATTCACGCTAGAAATTCGCTCCTTTGGTGACCTCCTCGTAGAATACTCTCGCTGACTGACGTCTCACAGAAATCTCCTCGCAGACTCACATCATAACGTATCGCTTAGGCTGATTTCTCAGTACTCTCATCGCAGACTCACTGGTATAACTTCTCGTTTAGACTGATTTGCAGAACTCACTCCAGCTGGTCTTCCCCGGAGTATTTACACTTCTTATCCTCTTTACCTGTCGAACCGGACTCAACTCGAAGCGTGAATATGATCGACCGCCCTCACATTTTTCCATGAAATTCCAAATCTTGGTTAGATAACTCTTTTCACGGAATTACATCCGTTTAGGTGTATCTCTTGGCAGTATTACAAAAGATGACTGACTGTTAAACTGGCCTGTTACCTTTACTAATAGAATTTCTATTAGCCGTTTCTGGATTCCTTCCATTATTATATTTTCTAGTAATTTTTTCTTTATTGGTAGGAATCCGTTACCCAGGTTTATTATACCGAACCCACCAAGTTGGTCTAGTGGTTAACGCGTCTTCCCAAATCAGTTGATTTGGAAGTCGAGAGTTACAGCGTTAAAGTCCTAGTAAAGCCAGTTATTTTTACATGGATTTGAATACTAGATCGTGAATACCGGTGTTCTTTGGTGGTTGGGTTTCAGTTAACCACACATCTCAGGAATGGTCGAACTGAGATTGTACAAGACTACACTTCATTTACACTCATACATATCATCCTCATTCATCCTCTGAAAAATTATCTAAACAGTAGTTACCGGAGGCTAAACAGGAAAAAAGAAGAGAGAGGTTCATTATACCGGCTTTGTTACAATATGAACACAAATATTTATTTCGTAGGCGAAAAAGCGGCAAAATCTTTGACTTGCTGAAAATACATTGCGATCATCTGTTTACACTTTTTTCTACTATATGAATTCGCATAAGTAGTGACCAGAGATTCTCTTAATATGCCTAATTTAAGCCATATTTTATTTCTAGCTGCCTACCATAATTGTTTTAATTTTTGAGTATGCACCCACGTAAGTGAATCAATGAAATTATGCGAATGGTTCATAATACTCTTTACATAATTCCTGTTAAAATAATGAACACCATTTTATGTCGCCCATGGATCAGAAGTTGTAATTTAATCCGGTGTAATTTGTTGTACTATAATCAGCATAACGCTTATGTACTGTGAACATGAAACATTCCCCCAAACATGAAACATTCCCCCTTTAAACGGCAGAGCACCATTGTTCTTGAGGAATTCTCTTGACGTTCTTCCTCCTTACAAATAGAGACTCATTGATCTCTACCGTCAGACCCGGACACCAATTACACGATTTGATAAAGGCTTTTTGGGCTCACATCCTGTAGGTAAATTCTCCAGTCGACAACTGTGGTATGATAAATAGTTCCCGTTTACAGAAGACCTCAGTCATTTCATAACTCTGTGAATAAATAAATAGTAAAATTTTATCAAAGCTAAATTTAAACATGTATCGAACCGATTGTATATCGATTCGGCACTGATTTTTCTTGCACCGCCAATGTTCTCTATCATTTCAAATATTTAATGCCATGTTTGTGTCCCTGTTTACTTAGTTTATTTTCTGGTAAAACACGAAAACACTGGAATAAACGAACGCAATCCGTTTTATTTCTTGATAAAATAAACAATTAAAATACATTACCAGGTAGATGTATAATGACGTCGAATTTTAGTTACTATAACGGTATCTATTCAGAACAACACGGCTCGAATAACTTTAACAACGCTGACGTAATTTCAAGAATAAATATCAAACAATCCTTCTTTTTTCCTGTTTAGCCTCCGGGAATTATGGTTCAAGTATTACTTCAGAAGATGATATGTACAAGTGTACATATCCGCATTGGCTGACATCTTTTTTCCTTGTTTAGCCTCCGGGAATCACCGTTCAGGTATTCAGAGGATGAATGAGGATGATATGTATGAGTATAAATGAAGTGTAGTCTTGTACAGTCTCAGTTCGACCATTCCTGAGATGTGTGGTTAATTGAAACCCAACTACCAAAGAACACCGGTATCCACGATCAAATCCTTATAAAAATAACTGCCTTTAAAGGACTTGAACTGTGAAACTCTCGACTTCCAAATCAGCTGATTTGGGAAGACGCGTTCATCGTTAGACCAACCTGGTGGGTTAAATATTAAACAATCCAAATAACTGAACCCGCACTACGGTTACGTAATCAGACGAGAATGAATATGCTTGCTAAATTCTAATGTAATAATAATATTGCACTAATCTCTTGTTGGGAACTATCTTAAACAGACAACAATGAACAGGAACTTAAGTTATTACTTTTGTTAATATAGTCTTTTATACGTATAGAATATATGTAATATAAAACGTGGGGTAAAATGACGTTCAACAGACTCGGGGAAGGATAACGGAGAGCGGCCTGTTTTTTTAATTTTTCCTTACTTTATTTACACTTCATATTTTGTTACAATATTTAATTAACTAATTATGGATATTTATAAAAGGTTGCTTACACATTTTATTAAAACACATCAACTATTTTTTTTTATTTTTTAAAAAGTTCCCGTAAATATTTTCTTTTTCAATTTTGTTTTAAAATATTTTTTTTTATTTCGTAATTTTAATTATGCTATTTTAAGTAGTTTAACCAGATTTTATTTAAAGTAACAGATTATTATATCATACGACTGAATTTGTGTAATCTCTTTAATAGTTAACAAATCTGTAAAGAACTTTTATTTTTATTTTTTTAAATGTATATAAAAATTAATAAAAAAACAATTCATTTGTAGCGATAATGGTAGAAATACTATTTTATTAATATACTGTAATTGTAATAGCTAAAATGGAAATACTGTATTTTTAAATTTCAGGAAAATAAGCAACATCTTATTTTTACTTTTTTTTTAATAACCCTAAATTTTTTAATATTATTTTTAAAAAACTGACCTTTTAAGGTTGTTCTATTTATCATAAGAATCAAGACCATTACTTGGAACCAAACCAGTGACCAGTGCCCTTCTAATTAGAAGGTTACGCTATTGATGGATTCTGTGGCAGTTAATTATTATTAATTTCAATTACAGGAATTAAAGGTGAATAACAGAAAATATACTGTACAAGTGTTTTGTGTGCATTATTATTATTATTCCGCGAATTTAATTTCTGTTTTCCTCTCTTAAAATTATAAATTTTAGGGAATTTATTTTTTTCTTTAAGTAGGATTATATCTGATAATTATTTTTATATATACAATTTATTTTTCCTCTAGTCTTGTATCGTTTCTTTTTTTCATTTAAATCTAATATTTATTGTTAAATGAATCCAAAAAGGATTTAAACCCTTCTCAAGTAGGGTCAAATGGTAATTATTGTGAACTAAGATTAGATCCTTAGTTGGGATGAAGAATTAGGTTGCGGAAATCCAACCTAATCTGTTTGTCAGGTTTCTTCCTCTAATTTTATACCCTTTATTGTTATTACCGATTTCAATAAAATTATGGAAACTTTTGATTCAAAATTTCATCCCTATATTTTGATGAAAATAAAATAGTTTTTCTTTTGTTTTATAATGATAAACTTAATAAATGAACAACTAATTAAATTTTGTATGAGATGATGGGCATCGACTGTAATGGACATTTAGCCCTAATGGAAATTTATAGCGTATGAAAAATGCTATTCCTAACCGGATTCGAACCCCTGAATCTCCGGATGAAAGACCGAGACGCTACCACTTATCTACGTAGATAGAAAATGAAAAAATAATCATTATTATTAAATTCAATTAATCATTTGATGATTGTTGATTCAATTAATTGATAAATAATTTTATTTTTAATGAATACAAATGGAGCTGCATAAACGGTTATTAAAATAACAAAAATTACCCAAAAAATTCGTTTACAATATATTTAAAATAGATGGCCTATTCTGATTTTTAAAGTATTATGAGCAGTAGATGCTGTGGACAAATATAAAAATAACAGATAAAAGAAGTATATGTTGAAAAGAAATAATAATAATAAACAATACATAGTCAAGGAGATGGGCTTTTATACCTGCTTTAGAAAAATTAATCAGGAAATGGAATCGGAGACTGAATCAAAACGAGAGAATTAAAATAAGAACAGAATATTAAAAACGTAATTAACTAACTGCGAATTATACTGTTTGCTGGCCAAAAGCTGAAAAAAAACCGAACTACAAATCCAGGTATTGCAGACTCAACCAGCTAAGATCGGATTGAAAATTTCTTTTAAAAAAGCTAAAATAATGACCAACGATGTAAAAGATACATCGCAAAATCTTGAAATACACAATCACACGATTAAAAAAAGAGACCACTTCAAGTATATATATAAAAAAAAAAAACAAAGAAAGCTGGAATGTGTTTAAAAAGAAATCATTGAAAAACAAAACGACGAATATGGAATTAGTATTCCAGACGACTAAAGATACATACAATAAAACGTCACTTTTCTAGAACTCCAAACTAAAACGCTCAGTACAATACTAAAATAAGAATTTCTGAACGTAGCAAAAAATAAAGCAGAGAAAAATTAAAAAATTGGAAAAGAAAGAAAAAAATATAATCAGAAAAATTACTGGGCCGTTATTTCAATACAAGTAAACAAAGCTGATACAAAAGAAATAACTATACAGAAAAATAGAAAAAATTTTCCGACATGATGAGGGAAAGAAGAATCTGCTTATGCTTCTACATCAAAAGGATGAACAGTCCTAAATCCAAGATTTCAACATTCTGCGGCTAATCGTTTTTGAGTTACGCGAGGTACATACTTACGTACGTATGTCGAACTAGTGAAAATGAATTAAGGGATAGTCAAAATGGATATTTCCGATGAAATCTGAAAACCGAGATTTTTCGCGATCTCAATACTTCCTTTACTTCGTACAAGGAAGAAAAAACTGGCAACAAAGTTATACTTTCCTTATCTCATATACTTTGATGGTACATAAAAAAATAAAATTACAGTGTGAAAACTTGTTACTGTTTAAAGACAATCTGTGACCATCTAAAAGTAAAATAATTGTATCAATTTTTTAAATATTTTTTTGTTATTTCCCCTAATAATCATTGGATCTTTTTTTATTGTCTCTTTTATAATTATTTAAATTATTTTATTTCCTGTAAACGATTTTATTTAATGTTTGAAGTTAATTCAGTTATTTGTAAAAGAAATATTTTTATTATTTTGTTGGCTTATTATATAAACTTTATAAAATGAAGAATAAAATATTTTATTCATTATTGACATACCAAACATCTTTAAGTTAAGCTATACAAATACGTTTTTGTTTGAACAAAGAAAAGTATTCCCCCGCTTAATTAAGTAAATAAAAGTCTTTGCAGAGATTTTATTGTTGTTCAAGTTCGTTATTTTGTGAGCAGTAATTTAGATGAATTGAAAACAGAAACTTTTAATGCTGTTTAAATAATATTTTATATAAATATACAAATATACTTTATAAAGTACGTTAATAATAAAAGTATGAAATATATGATGACGGTTGCTTTAATAATTTGTAAATTAAAACATTGGGTCTCGGTAAGGGTAAAGCCTTTTCACCAGATTTCCGTATTAACAAATTTGAATACGTCACCCGGTACAATACAAGAAAAATGGACATACTTACATCCTTATGTAATACTTATTGACGTAGTTCCGTCAGAGTGTAAGGCAAACTAAATAAAAATTAATTAAACAAAATTAAGATTAATTTAGAAAATTAAGATTAAAGTAAGACTATTTTTAAAAAAAGATAATTTTTAACACGTATACAGTCTCTCCCACAGGAAAGGTGACTCATGTGAATTAAAATACAAGTCGTTTATATGAACTTTTATTCAAAATAGGCTCCTTGTGAGTCAATATACAACTGGAAGCGTTGGAAAAATTATTCGATACAATTCTGATACTCAACCTTTGAAATTATCTGCAGTATTATGGTCGTAGCCCTCTAGATATTTCAAATCGTGTCCAAACGATGAAAACACTCGAATTAATGAAAACACCGTGTTTCATCACCTGTTACGACGCAAGTCTGGGTCCCAAGCGAACGATCTTTTCATATCTTTGCAGTGTTCCAATCTGCTATCTTTTTGATCGTCAGTGAGTGATTGGGGCATAAAGCAACAATAGATCTTCGTTTTGCCCAAATTTTTAGTTAGAATGCGATGCACAGTTGTTTTAGGAATTCCAGTGATCTCCTCAATTAACCTTTTTTTTCTTTTTCCTGTTTAGCCACCGGTAATTACCTTTCAGATAATACTTCACTGGATGAATGAGGATGATATGTATGCGTGTAAATGACGTGTAAGTCTTGTACAGTCTCAGTTCGACCATTCCTGAGATGTGTGGTTAATTGAAACCCAACCACTAAAGAAAACCGGTATCCACGATCTAGTATTCAAATCTGTGATAAAATAACTGACTTTACTACAACTTGAAAGGTGGAAGGAACTTTTGACTTCCAAATCAGTTGATTTCGGAAGACGCGTTCATCACTTGATGAACCCGGTGGGTTCTCCTCAATTAACCTGGTAGATGCACAACGATCATTTCGATGAATTTCAGACATTTTTTGAACATTTTCTTCTACTCGAACTGTCGATGATGCTCCTGGACGTGAATCATCTTCAATGTTCTCTGTACAATCAGAAAACCTTGTGTACCACTTAAAACCGTTTTCACAACTCATTGTTTCATTACCGTAAACAGTTTGTATAATTTGAAAAGTGTCTGTGGCACTTTTACCCAATTTAAAACAAAAATTAATGTTTGCACGTCGCTCCATCGGTCCTTTCACGACCGAAGTTCAAAATATACTGTTAAAATTTTGGTTATTACAAGCAGTCTGTGATGCCAGCGCTGTTAAATTTAAAACGGAAGGTTGTCGGAATACCAGGCTAGTTAATTCATGCATCCGCTCACAGATTGCATTAGTAGTTACGTGAATATAAGATCAGTCACCTTTCCTGTGGGACGGACTGTGTACATAAATCTAAATTAAGCTGTTCTTGTAGATTACATATTACATGTTATAATATACAAAAAATAAATAATACGTAGGTAATTTAAAACTTCTATTTCAAAAATGGTTTTTTATTAATCTACTCTTAAAATATTTGAAGCCAGTTTATTAAAAATGGTTGAAATTTGAGTTTTTAACGTTTTTTTTACCCTATAAATTGAAAGAATTCAGCAGTGTTCACATTTCTAAACATGCATTAATTACATTATTGTATACATTTCTTTCTGGGATTCTATCACAAATAAAGGAATACTTGAGTTTTGCTAGGTATCTATTATTTTGGAAAAATAATTTACAAAGTAAGAAATAAAGGAAACCTAGAAGGGTTAACGTATGCAGTGCTGATAAGATTTAAATTTTGATCGTTTGACAAAATGCTTGAAACCACTTTAAGTGTACTTTTTTAGTTATAATTATTAAATACGAGTAAGATGTCAAATCCTATGCATCCATACCAAGATGTCATTAGAGAGTTATATATTCTTGGAAAGACATTCTTCAGGTAATAAAATCAATTCAGAAAAACGAATTTTATAAGAAGTCTTTTTAATTGATAATCCTATTTAAATCTTCTGTCACACCCAAGTATTTAATTTCGATGGTTACTGTCAATCTGTTATAATTATATGGTACGTTGATATTGTTTCTGAGTTTGAAGGGAAATTTGACATTGTGCGTAATTAATATCTGCAAGGATCATATTTTATCATATGACCTGACCAGTTTGGAAATGTACGAGCAGTTTTTTGTTTTGTATAAAACGAGTTGATTACTGTAAGGCAATATTTAAAATTATTAAATTCATCCTGCAATAAAGATTATGCTAGATAAAGGTATCCTAGACGTATTTGGGTACGTCAAAATGAATAAACTTTAAAAGGTGTATTGCAAAAGTTTTATTTACATAAGATTAACAACATTTAACCTTTACTAAAAAATTGAAATTATTTATGAATTATTTTTTTAAATATTACATTTTTTTATTCATAATTAATACAAGTTTTACATCTAAAAAGTTACAATTTTAAAAATCAAACTGTTATTCAGTTTGATTTTTAAAACTAACTGTCGTTCAGTTAGTTAACTTTCTAGATCTAATTACCGGGTTACCAACAGACACAATGGAATGTTTATAAGTGGCAGCGAAAAGACGGAATTGCAAGGAGTACGGTACATCGAGGTGCGAATTCATTTGGTGTCAACGTAATATGAACAAAGTTGATCTAATTTTGTAGAGTATCGCGTTCACTTGGCCTTTTCAACGTTGAATTTTTTACTATTGTAATAGCAATTTAGGTAATGCATCCGCTTCTGAAATAAGACCCAAAAATAACTCTTAGTACAAGAGTATAGGAGCTCTGTTGCTACTGTTTAGTTAAGTTAGCTAATTGTAAAAGTTTAGTTCAGAAAATCTTAATTTATGTACATATATATATATATATATATATTTTTTATATTTTTTTTTGTCCTCAATCATTTTACTGGTTTGATGCAGCTTTCTAAGATTCCCTATCTAATACCAGTCATTTCATTTCGGTATACCATCTACATCCTACATCCCTAACAATTTGTTTTACATATTCCAAACGTTGCCTGCCTGCACAATTTTTCCTATCTTCCTGTCCCTCCAATATCATAGCGACTATTCCAGAATACCTTATTATGTGGCCTGTAAGTCTGTCTTTTCTTTTAACCATATTTTTCCAAATGCTTCTTTCTTCATAAATTTGCCGGAATACTTCTTAGTTTGTCACTTTATCCACCTATCAGATTTTTAACATTCTCTTATAGCACCGCATTTTAAAAGCTTCTAATGTTTTCTTCCGATTGTCCAAGTTTCACTTCCATATAAACCTTCCAAACATATACTTTCAAAAATCTTTTCCTGACGTTAAAATTAATTTTTCATTTAAGCAAATTATATTTCTGACTAAAATCTCGTTTCGCCTGTGCTATTCGGCATTTTATATCGCTCCTGCTTTGTCCACCTTTAGTAATTCTACTTCCCAAATAACATAATTCTTCCATCTTCATTATGTTTTCTCTTCCTATTTTTATATTCAGTCTCCATCTATATTATTTTTCCTACATTTCATTACTTTCGTTTTGTTCTTCTTTATTTTCATGCAGTTGTTTTTGTATAGGATTTCATGCATGTCATTCATTGTTTCTTTTAAATCCTTTTTACTTTCAGCTAGAATTATTATATCATCAGCAAATCGTAGCATCTTTATCTTTTCACCTATTGTACTCCGGATCTAAATTGTTTTTTAACATCATTAACTGCTAGTTTTCTGTAAAGATTAAAAATTGTAACGGGGATAGGGAACACTTCTCTATAAATAAATCCTTTTTTTTAAGTTTATTTATAACAAAGTTGTTACAAAAATTATTTTAACAAAAGGTGTAATTTATTTTAAACCAAATGATGTTGTTTACAAAGAAAACTCAATTTTTTTTTTTTTTTTTAATTATTATATTTTCATTTAATTTTTAAAAATTCGTTCAAGAGATAATTCGTATTTTGATAACTTTTTATAAATTTTCAAGAAGAGTTCATTGATAGAAAAATTATATTAGAATATATTTATATATATACATAATTAACAAAATTCCTACTTTATCAACCTACTAAATTAACATATACACTCTATTATTATTTTTTTTAAATGCCACTGGAACAATCAATCGTACGTAGGATCAATATCCTACTGCTTTCCTTCCCGACTCCTTCTGCCCTGTATCTTGCATTTGTACGAGAACAAATAATTTTTTACTCACAATTTTATTTCTGAATTAAAAATCCATTACTTTTTTTTTATTTAATAAATTTTTAATTTATTCAAAAATCGATAATAGATTAATTAAAACTTCTGAAAAGATTGTTAAAGTAAGTTATTTATCAATGAAAAAATAAAAGATAATGTTTATAATTATTCTAATTGTATTAGATTAAAATAAAAAATTTATTAATTACTCTATATAATTAAATTAACTATTAACATTATATAATGTATTCATTCTTACAAAGACCGTTTTGAAATCTCTTATTAAGAAATATCAGTGTAAATTAATTGAACTAAATTCAGAAGGGGGCTCTGTGCTTTTATACTATGAAGTTAGTTAATTAGAATTAGGGAGCTTACGATTACTACGCCAAAGCAATTAAGATATACCCTAATATTGTGCTCTATACTGAATTAGTAAATGCCAATAACAGTTGTTCTTGTTGCCAAGACGACACACACACACACACACACACACACACACACACACACACATTAATGTATACATGTATATAGAGATAAGAGTAAAGAATGAACTGGTTTTAAACAACAGTGATATAAGAAATATTTAATATTCTGCCTTTCTTCCCCTTCCTTTCCTACTCTTCCTCTTAATCTTAATTTTCTTCCCCCTTATTTTTCCTTCTTCATTTATCATCTGTATTCTTTTATAGGTTCTTTCTTTTTCTTTTGTTTTTTTTTAAAGAATATCATCAGCTTATGAATCAAAATTAACCATTTAGTTATTTATTTTTGAATTCTTTTATTTTAAGCCCTTTTTTGACCAAATAAGGGTTCCACAAGTGATGATCAGTTTTTTCATTGATTAGCTCAGTCCATAATAACTGAAAAAGTTTTTATAGATATCAAAATTATAACTTTTCTGCTAACTTATTTCTTTGCAAAAAAAATAAAGAGGAGTTAATCTGTTCCTTTACAGTTTCACTCAGATATTTTTTCGCTGATAGTAATGATGTTAATTATACAGCAGTTTCTATAGTAAAAAGAGTGAAAATATCATCTGTATGGTTTAATATTACCTAAGTATCATTCGTAATTATGATACACAAATGTACATTCGGCTCGGTAAACAAGAGGAAACAATTTCACTCTCTGCGTTGATTTACGTGATAAACATTTTATTTATTTGATAGAGTGACATATTTTAATGAGTAGAATTACTAAAGATGGACGAAGCAGGAGCGATATAAAATGCCGATATAAAATGAAGGCTAAACGAGCCTTCAGTAAGAAATATAATTTGTTTACATCAAAAATTAATTTAAATGTCAGGAAAAGATTTTTGAAAGTATATGTTTGGAGTGTCGCTTTATATGGAAGTGAAACTTGGACGATCGGAGTATCTGAGAAGAAACGATTAGAAGCTTTTGAAATGTGGTGCTATAGGAGAATGTTAAAAATCAGATGGGTGGATAAAGTGACAAATGAAGAGGTATTGCGGCAAATAGTTGAAGAAAGAAGCATTTGGAAAAATATAGTTAAAAGAAGAGACAGACTTATAGGCCACATACTAAGGCATCCTGGAATAGTCGCTTTAATATTGGAAGGACAAGTAGAAGGAAAAAATTGTGTAGGCAGGCCACGTTTGGAATATGTAAAACAAATTGTTAGGGATGTAGGATGTAGAGTGTATACTGAAATGAAACGACTAGCACTAGATAGGGAATCTTGGAGAGCTGCATTAAACCAGTCAAATGACTGAAGACAAAAAAAAAATTTTAATGAATAATTTTTGAATTTTTTTGATGGTAGATTATATCATCAGCTTTAAATCATCATTTTACAAAAACAAAATTAGAAGAATCACATTTTCTTCAAAACATTCGGTTAAAATATAAAAAAGCAAGATTTTACTTTATTAATAATAATAAAAATAAGGTGTGTGTGTGTGTGTGTGTGTGTGTGTGTGTGTGTGTGTGTGTGTGTGTGTGTGTGTGTGTGTGTGTGTGTGTGTGTGTGTGTATATATATAGGTGGGTTGCTTGGTTGTGGGTGTGGGTGTGTGAAAGTGTATGGGTGGGTGGGTTATTGGATGGCTGTCCAGGAACCCCAATAAAATCAAAAAGGATGGTAAAGTCATATGTACGCGTGTTTGAACTTAATAACCTTTGACTAGATGTACTAGATGACTAGATGTGTGACATATTGTTTCACATCTAGTCATCTATGTTGAGATGTGTATATTGGACAATTTGTTGGTAAAATTTTGGGATCGATATTTTCAGGGAGTTGGGGTTTTTTAAGGGTCAGTTTTTTCAAAAATTTTCAAACGTAAGGTCACTTTATATTAAATTCAGTACATGCCTGCATGTTTATTGTACTTATTTTTTAAGAACTTTTTGCCACAAAATTTTCTCTACCTCTCTTCCCCAAAAACAACATAAAAGCTTTTTTTTATTTACTGCATATTTTTTAATCAATTTTTTTTAATGTCGTTCTAGGCATAATATTTGTGTAAATAACCCCCCAAAAAAAAAACATTGGGGGCAATACTAAGGGTGGAAGAACCAATTAAAATTTAAAAATGCAATTTTTTGTATTTTTCAAAACATTTTTGTTTTATCTAAATTTTTAATGATATTAAAAGTTTAAAAAATAAACTTTTAGTAATAATTTTACAATCAAATTTTATCATAATTTACCCTCCCACCAAAAAAAATCGAAACAGAAATCTTATGGAACTTTTTATTGATTGTATATTTTTTAGTGGATTTTTTTTAGTTTCTTCCATTTAACTTAGTAAACGTAGTAAAATAAAAATAAAAAAAATACTGGGTTTTGATTTTAGAGGTGGAAAAGCAAAAAATTTATAGAAATAATATATAGATTTTTTTTATTTAAAATTTTGTTTTTTTGTTTATTTAAACATTTAATAATATATATATATATATATATATATATATATATATATATATATGTTACCCTCACCCCAAAAACGAAAATTTAGATAATCTTTTTCATGTGTAATTATTTTCCCACTATTTTTTTTTTTTTTTTAACCACTGGGACCACCGTTAAGTATTGCTTCAGAGGATGAGATTAATGATTTGTATCGTGTGTGAAAATGCCATGTCTGACCGGGATTTGAACCCGCGACCTCCGTATGAAAGGCCGAGACGCTACCACTCGCGCCACGACTATTTAAAAATAAATAACCAATTCCAGGAAAGTATTACAACTTCTTGTCAGCTTTATATATATATATATATGTATATGCATATACACACGTGCGTAGAAAGAGAGACACGAGAAATTGAGAAAATATCAGTCTATTGTAAAATCGTTAGAGAACACAATACGTACTGAGGTGCTGGTACATCCGTAACTGTACAAGTATATCCCACCCGCCAAAACACCTGCTGAAAATTCCCACAGTGCCTTCTGTTATATACTTGGTTCGCTTTGCTACTGCTTGCTCGTTCACTTGCTTACTCGCGTTTTGTATGGCATCCCATAAATTTGCCAAAAGGGCGTTATCATCAAACAGCCTCTATTTCCTACCTTTTCCCAACCCCTAACAACTTCTGTGATATTAAACTTATCTTGTAATGGGATGTTGTCATGAAATACATATAATCTATAGGAATACGAGTATTCTCTCTCCGAACAGTCTATACTGTATTTGTCCATTTGTCGTAATTCTTCTCCCTTCGTCTGCCCATTCCCCCTCCATCGATCCTTCACCCTATCGCAATTTCTTTTCTTTATGATGTGTATTCAGCTTTATACTTAATTTTTAATCATAGATAGATACGAATGATTAAAAAATTGGTTTCATCACCAGCTGTATTTCTCGCTGATAGTTTTAGTAAGCAATCTCTTTTGGTAACAAACAAACAGCGATTGCAGACACAAGTAAAAATTTAATAAGTATTAGACGAAAAAAATTCATACCACTTTTTATTAAAATTCAAGAATTAAATATTATAAAATCTACAATTTTATTAATTTTTTTTAATCTGTATGTTTATTGTATTAACATAAAGTAGTTTTTCTTTTTTCCAGTTTTTAATTGAAAATTATTTTACTTTCCCATCTAGATAGCGCTATAGCTCTAGAAGAGAAAGTATTGTACTCGATCCAATTTTGGCATATGCGGTTTTCACCAAAACTTGACGATTTGACATCTAAGAAAGCCAAAAAACCGGATGGAAATTTTCCGGATGTTAATGTTCGTATGTGTGTTCGGTGTCGGCCTCTAGATCAACTTATATCTCTAGAACTGCTGAACCGATTAGTATTAAACTTGATAGGATTACTTCTATATACAGGGCATTGATGCCATTAAATGTTCAATATAAAAGGTCAAGTGAGTAAGGCTGTAAAGCAGTCACCCTCAGTATCTCGAGATTTCGCGTATTTAAGATCATATTTTTCTTATGAACATTTATTAACAATTAAAAAAATAACAATATTTGCAAAATAAAAATAATTTACAAAATCAAACCTCTACCCCGGAAAAAATGTTCTTAACTGATATGTTGTGACGTTACAGGTGAGCGGTAGAATTAAATAAATGAATAATATTTAAATTGTGCAAAGATAACTTCGTCAACCAGGGTCTCTCGATCGAGAGTTAAGCGAGACTTAACATCTTTTTGGACGGCGAGTGGTAGCGACTCGGCCTTTCATCCGGAAGTCCCGGGTTCGAATCCCGGTCAGGTATGGCATTTTCACACACACGCTACAAATCATTCAGTTTCATCCTCTGATGAATACCTAACGGTGGATCCAGAGGTTAAATAAAAAAAATGCGAGGCGTTAAGCCTCGCGGCTACACCAGTCTGACGAACGTAAAAGCAATCCAAGTTGTGAAATTACATTAATTTAGTTAGTGTCGACCGTCGCCGATAGTCCCAACACACCCGCGAGAATTAAATACGGTATTCGCGCGCGCTTTAGTTAGAATTATTTAATTGAATAAACACATTTATAGGATTTTCTTGTCATGCGGCTAAAGCTGCGTTTAGGGAAACTCCTATAATTGTTTGTCAGCTTTTTTCTAAATGTTTCATGATGAAAAATTTTAATTTATTTTAAATTGGACATGTTCATCATATTAACTTTTTATATTTTAATTGTAACTGTTGAAGATGAGTAAAAATTGAGAAGATTTTATTAAAATTTTTCAAGCTGTACTCCATGAAACAAAACTATTTTACAAATATTGGAATATTCTAATAATGATTTAACTTCAAAAGCATTTCATTATAAAATAATAATAATTTTATCTTTTCACATGGTATTTTACATATCTTGAGAATTTAATGTAATAAATACATTCCGTAATACCTGTTTAAATTTTCTGGATGAAAAGTTTCAACTATATAACTAGATCTTTTGTTAAAAAAAGAAAAATTCTCAAACAATATCGCCCATAAAAGTTATAGATTTGTTTAAGTTTCATTTATTTTTTATTATTATTTATTTTTAATATGCATTCTGATATAATAAATTGAAAAACATAATCCGTTTAGAAAAGATACGTCCACTTGTAAATATTTTAATCAATTTTTTCTCAGAATTTTTTTAAAAATATTTTCTGTTTAAAAGATACTTATTTTATTAAAATCAATTGACTTAAATTTTTTTCTGTAAAATCATTTTTGTATACTTTGTTCTCTTTGTGATTTATTAATAATCAGAAACGACATGGTGTATCAATAAAAGATTTTCACAAAGGAAGAGATCTGTGATCATAAAAAATGTATTATTTACCGGATGAAAATTTTAACTTTAATACAACCTATATTTTGAGAGCTTAGTGAATATATAGATTCTAGAAAATGTTTTATTAGGTAAGAAGTAAAAGAAAATTTACGAAGTCACTTAAAAATATGATCGGATTAGTCTTAACAAAGAAAAAACATTCCAATAAATACATTAACTTTCAGTATATATATATATATATATATATATATATAATAGTTAACTACTTTTAAAGAAGACAACATTTATAAAATTAGAAAACTTTATAGAGATTGTTCATATATATATATATATATATATATATATATATATATATATATATAAAATAAAGGACAAATACTCTGAAGTTTAGGTTCCTAAAAACCTAATAACTTGTCCTTGTACTACATCTTAATCCAGAATATGCTCCAGTGAAAACAATAAACTTGTAAAACTTTAACCTCAATTAACCAGAAATGGATTAGACGTTCTAAGAAATGGAAAATAAAGGGTCAATCAAGCGAAATCGATTCATATGACATTCGCAAAGATGAGAGATAATGGTTAATTTTTTTTTTTTTTCACAGCCCAGGAATCCATTTAGATGTAGGTTACACCCCGTGAACTGAAAGTGTACGGTATTATCACCTAGACAATCGTCTAACATGGATGGGTCACATTAAACAAAAATCTGATATGGATACCACGTGACTTCCTTGTAAGCCTGTTATTTTTATTTTTTTTTTTTAGGTTTTATAAAAGAAAACTATTAACTACAGTCTTAAAATTTAAACAAAAAAACTAATATACAGATAAAAATTTTCTTAAACTTCATTTAAAAGTAATATTACAGCTGTAAATATAAAATTAAAATAATCGTAAATATTGTTTTAAAAAACGTATATATATATATATATATATATATATCTTATATAAAAGAGAATGTTCTGACTGATTCACTGACTCATAATCAACGTAAAACCAAAACTATTATAGGTAGAGACTTGAAATTTTCAGGGTGTTATAATAAATGTTTTACGATTCCATTGCAATGTTTCGAATATCTGTTTCCGCTATAGACTAAAAATGGGGGAAATGAAAAGTGGAATGGGGAAATGTAAATTGGGGAAGAGGAAGGGAATTAAATAAATTTAATTAAAATTATATCAAATAATATTAAATTAAATTTAAAATAAATAAATAATTAAAATAAAATGGAATTAAAAAATAAGAAATATGTAAAGCAAATAATTGAAGATGTCAGATGCAAAAAAATTGGTTGAGATTAAGCGTTGGTGAAGCATGGAAATGAAGTAATTCATTACATCTGTCACGTAAGTAATATTAATACATCGTGTGCGCGCGCAGAGCGACAGAATGAATGTGTCAGTGTTCCAGAAGAATGCTGTTAAATTTTTCAGCTGTTTCTCTGTTTAAAATAATGAAATAAGCTCATAATAAACATCAGGAAAAGGTTTTGTTTTTAAATTAGGAATAGAAAAGAATTTTACCATGATTTCTGCTTAGTGGCAAAATGGACCTATACCGAAATTCATCTAAAACCGGGGAAGAAGGGTGAAAGGAAAATCGGAAAATGGAAATAGGGAAAAATCGACAAAAGTAAAAGGGAAAAATAGAAAAATGGAATAAAGAAAAAAAAGAGGAAAAGGAAATGGAAAGGGAAAAGATAAAAAAGGAAAAAGGAAAGAGGAAGGAGAAAGGGAAATAAGGGAAAGAGAAACGGGAGAAAACGGGAAGGAAGAGCGAAGCGAACCATGATCCTCTGATCGTGACGGGATGCTCAAGTAACCATAGAGCACGGGCGAAACCGCGATGGGGATATTAAATTTGGGATTATAATAAATTCTTTGTTTACCTTAAATTATTTATATTAAAAAAGCATTGCGAGTGAAGCTACATCTATATTGTGGGCGAAATCGCGATGGGGTACACTAGTATATATATATAAAAAATGTAACTAAAAATTAGTCCTACAGGAGTGTAAAGGGCCCCTTCTCGGATAACAAAAAGATTAAAAAACTAAAACTAGGTTAAAACGAAAATATTACAAATGAAATAAAACTTAAAACTAATATCACTAAAAACTTACAACTAATACACTTACAGGACATAATTTTCTGTGAAGGTAATTCTGTGTTGGGCATAACTGGTACATCTAATTTACTGGAAGACAATGAATATTTTCTGCAGCATTATATAAACCCATTTTCCTCAAATAAACCTGCTACAGATGAAGGAAACATTCTACTATAATGTGTCACTTTTTGAAGACTCTAGATTAAATTCTTTAGATTAGATTTTCTGAAGTTTCTAGATTAAGATTCTAGATTTAAAGGCTCTAGATTAAAGATTAAATTTAATTTAAAATTTCAATAAATAAAAGTTAAATCAAATTAAATTAAATTTTAACTACTTAAATCAATTAAATCTTTGTTTTTCTTAAATAAGAGTTCTTTAGTTCAATCTTGAAAGAGCAATTCTTCTTATGAGTGATGTATTTTAGTAATTTTTTTTTTTGATAATTAAATAAAATATTTTAAAAAAAATTTCGTACATATTTTTTTTTTTTTTTTTTTAATTTTGACCTCTGATTCAATTTCTGATTGTAGTTACAAAAATGGTAAATAAAAAAACACCATATATAATTTGTGCTCTCAAATTATTTTTTATATAATTTTGTAATGAAAATAAATATTTAAAATTCGTATGGTATAAATTTTCTGTTACAAAATTCTTTATGGTATTAATTAATCTATACAATAACATGCTGTATTATACGCAGATTTTAGTAGATTTTATTTATTTATATTTTAATGCCAGAATATATTTCTTCGTAACTAGTGAAGTGGTTCATAAAAGGAATATATACATTACAATTTTGCCATTATGTGCGTTATTTATTATATTAATGTTATAACTCGATCATTTTATGTATGCAAATAAACTACAAACATAAAATATTTTATGTAAACGCGTTTCTCATTACATTAATGGAAATATATATTTTTATTGATACTAAATACTTACATTTACTAATCATTAAACTTTGTTCGACTACATTATTATTAAATTTTCTTTTATGAGAATAAAATATATAATAATCTTATTTAATTTCTTTCAATAATTATGCTTTTTTAAACAATTCATTTTGGAATCTATATGTCTGTTCGAACTTTTCACGGAACCTTTTCTTTTTTTTTCCTGTTTAGCCTTCGGGAATTATCGTTCAAGTATTACTTCAGAAGATGATTGAGGATGATATGTATAAGTGTAAATGAAGTGTAGCCTTGTACAGTCTCAGGTTGACCATTCCTGTGATGTGTGGTTAATTGAAACCCAACCACCAAGGAACACCGGTATCCACGATCTATTCAAATCCGTATAAAAGTAACTGACTTTGTTCGAATAACTGCGCCTAAATGCAGCTTCCACTATTCAGAACTTATGCGGCTGGATCATTAATATTTTTCAATAAATTCCTTGTTAGTGTGATCAATTATATTTTTATTATACCTGATTTATAACAGAGTTGTCCTTCTATAGATGAGTAATAAGGAGTTAAACTTTTCAGTTTTATCTTTTTTATATATCAACCACTCAGACGCCCGGAAGACAATGAGTATATTCTACTATTAAAATGTATGTTAAATTTAACAAATGTAAATTTGTTAAATAAGGATGACAAATATTATTTCTTTTACACAACTTAAATCCTGGAAAAAACTCCAGTTGACTTAAGTAAAGTATCGGGTCTAGACTCTTGTTTTACTATTAACAATGTATTGATTCAAATATTGCATAGCCGGATCGGCAGACATCTTTTTTCCTGTTTAACCTCTGGGAATAACCATTCAGGTATTACTTCAGAAGATGAATGAGGATGATATGTATGAGTGTAAATGAAGTGTAGTCTTGTACAGTCTCAATTGGAACATTCCTGAGATGTGTGGTTAATTGAAACCCAACCACCAAAGAACACCGGTATCCACGATCTAGTATTCAAATCCGTATAAAAGTAACTGCCTTTACTGGGCCTTAAACGCTGGAACTCTCGACTTCAAGTCGAACTGATTTGGGAAGACGCGTTCATCAGTAGACCAACCCGATGGATTTATCATAGAACCTACATAAAATTATCTTAAAGAAAGTTCAGTTAATTTAGGAAATGAATAAAATACAGCTGGAATTTTTTGGTTTATCAATGGTTTTCTTGTTTTATTTTTTTTATTTTAAAGAAGCTTACTATGGAACACACTAATATAATTTTTTTTACTTCTTTTCTTTGTTTCTATATTTCCTTCATTTTCTCAAGCAGAACCCGTATTTTCTCTTCCGTCCCATTTTATACTGGTGTTCTTTCTTTCTTCATCTATACGAACTTTTGCATTATAATTTATCTCCCTAAACGTCATTCCTACATAAATGAAACATCAAGATACATATATGATATGTTTCAATATTATTCTGATATTTATAATTCAATTATTTATTGTTATTTTCAGAAACACTATGTACAAATATTAGGTAGATTTATTCTATTTTTCATGTTTTTTATATATATATATATATATATATATATATATATATATATATATATATATATGTATGTATGTATGTAACCACGTAATATATCTTATTAATAGGAAAATTAAAATTTAATAATCATCCAAACCCCTACAAAATAACATATCAGAGTAACAGATAAATTCGTTTTACATTAGAAATAAATGTTTTATTTGTAATAATAATAATAATAATAATTTATTTATTTATTGAGTTGTATCACAATTTTGATAAAATTTCCTTTAAGCTACAATAAGCTTTTTTGAGGAATTACATAGAAAACTATTCCCATTTAATTTTTATTATTAATTATAATACAGTATTTTATAATATATTAAATAGTTTTTGTATATGAGGTGCTACCCAAAAGTTCGGGAATTTGAATTTCGCGCGCGAACTATTGCTGGTACGACCTGCTGCCGCTAGATGTGGCTAACAGTACTCTTTGTGAATCAGTGTTCCAACAGCTGTGACGGTGAGAGGCTGCATTGTTGAATTTTGTGCGGTTGTGTAACGTTGTGTTTTACGGCTTCGGCGAAGTTCTAAATGGCAGATTTTAAAGAGCAAAAAACCTGCATAAAATTTTGCTTCATGCTTAAAAAAACTGGTGCAGAAACCCATCGCATGCTTGTGTAAGCATTTGGTGACAATGCTGTGAGTAAAAGTAAAACGTTTTTGTGGTACAAACGATTCAAAGATGGACAAACGACAGTCTATGACGATGAGCGTTCAGGAAGACCATCAACAAGCGCAATACTGGAAAACATCCCGAGAGGCTATTGTTGCAGATCGTAGGCAAACAATCCATGACGTTTGTGCAATCGTACAAATGTCATGTGGGTCCGTGCAACGCATCTTATCGGACAATTTGAACATGAGACGCATTGCTGAAAAATTCGTACCGAGACTGTTGAACAGCGACCAGAAACGAAATCGCGTAGCTGCCTGAAGCGAATTGAAAAATTCAGCAAGAGATGACCCTAACTTCATCTCCAACATCATAACCGGTGATGAGACATGGGTGTACGGGTATGACGCTGAAACTACGTAGCAGTCGACGCAGTGGAAGTCGCCAAGTTCATCGTGGCCAAAAAAAGGACGCCTATTTCGCAGCAACGTGAAGTCCATGATGATTGTTTTTTTCGACATCAAAGGCATTATCCATAAGGAATTTATTCCTCTTGGTCAAACTGTTAATGGGATGTTCTATTGTGAAGTTTTGAAGCTGTTACGTGAAAGCATTAGGCGGAAACGTTCAGATCTGTGGGGTAACAACAGCTGGGTTCTGCACCATGACAACGCGCCCGCGCACACATCGTTAGCCGCTCGGAATTTCTTGGCTTCCAAAAAGACGGTAGTGATTCCCCCACCCACCCTATTCGCCTGACCTTGCTCCGTGCGACTTTTTTCTCTTTACGAAAATAAAATTTCAATTGAAAGGCCGTCGTTTTAACACAGCTGAGGAGATTCAAGAAGAAACGCAGAACGTGCTTCGAACACTTACACCTCCAGACTTCCAGGGATGCATGGAATCATGGGAAAACGCTGGGATCACTGTATCAATGCCCAAGGGGATTACTTTGAAGGAGACAGTGGAAATTATAAGTTATGATAAGCTATTTTATTTTTATGGTAAAATTCCCCGAACTTTTGGGTAGCTCCTCGTATTTTATTATTAGAATAAAATTTGTCTTATTTTGTAAAAATTATGTCTTTACAAAAAAAATTATTTCAATTTGAATGTCTAAAAATGAACATAAATATAATAAACTAATTTCACATACAAAACAAAACTCTATATTCTGACAGAAGGAAAAAAGATTTTAGTGAAAGTTTAGGTTAATACCAGAAAGTGATGTCTTAGTTCAGTCTTCAGTCTAGAAGTGCTATTTTTAGATCTCAAACGCATCGGAAGTTGATTAAAATAAGAAGGAACAAAAAACTTGGGCACTGAGTTCCCATAACTAGTGAAATATCGTGGCACATTGAACAATATACCTGTACCTCTCTTAATTCATAATTCATTTATTTTATATATACTTTATAAGTGTCTACAAAATAGTTCTTCAGAAGCACAATATACATCAACAAATTATGTAACTTCATAATTCCCGCACTAGCTATGACAGTACTTCCAAAAAAAAAAAAACTTTAAAAATTCTAATTAAAAGGTTTTCGACCGGATTTAAAATATACTGTGAGGCAAAACCATAGGATGTAAGACCATAATTGATTCAACTAATGTAAAATACAGAATCCTTTTCACTGTGAAAGAAAATATATCAGCAACCTGATAGAATTTAAACCAGATAATTCTTAGCCTTTTACACAAAAAATCAACATGAGAGGACCCATTTCATATTATAATCAAACATCAGACCAAGATACCTGACTATATGAGAATGTTGAATCTTCTCACCAGAACATTTATAATTCTTTTCAAAAACAAGCACGAAAATGACAAGCGATGCGATTACAGTCAGCTAAACAATCATAATTAGATGTCGGCTTTTTAAAAACTATTGTTTTTGTTTGTAATAATAAATAATAATAATTTTTTTGTGGGTAATAACGAGTAAAACAAACTCTAGTCCCATATATCCAGTAAAAGCGACTGTACCACTCTTTTTTAAATCTCTCTCCAGTAAAACGTGAACAAAACTTGTGCCGCCCCCACGTTCGTATAAACAGTTCACTTTAGGTGGTTATACACTGTCAAATTGATCAATCAGTTACTCTATTCTATACCATATGCTACTCTACTACGCCTCTTATTACCGTTGTTATCACAAGCCCTCACTTATTCTCTCCCCCATTCCTATTAAATTCTCTCTTATTCTCTCCTTTGTAAATTTCCTTTTATAAACAGTAAAACATTATTCTATTATATTGTAAAGGAGATATACATGTTTGTTACCGCTAAAACTTAGCCCCGACAGTTTCATTGTTTCAATTTGCTACCATTAGTTTACAAGTACAGATACGTTGTACGTTGTCAGACATCTAAAATCCTTTTGATCTAACTTAATTCCATATATTCCAATTGCGAACACGTATTGAACGCTGACGTAAACTACAAACGCACGCATCCATCCTCATCCTCACCCGCACCCTCTATATATATATATATATATATATATATATATATATGTGTGTGTGTGTGTGTGTGTGTGTGTGTGTGTGTATTTGTATGTACGCGTATTCATGCATGTCTGTATTTGAGAGTAATCAAACACGCACGCGCGCGCGCACACAAGTACACAAACTTAAAGAGAGAGAGAGTAGTGTTTACATTGTATATATATATATATATTACATTTTATATGTATTATTCATTGTATATATAGGTTACATTTAACATGAGTTGTGTGTTTGCATTTAGGAATCAACTCGACTCATGTGAATATGTTATACACATACATACATACATATAATATATCATAATACATGAACCTTGAACTTACAGGAAACTTGTAAATAGTATTATATACTAGCATCTCCGACGCGCCTTTGCCTGTGCTATATGGTTGGTTATTACTTGCGTTTCCCTTCGTGGTCAGTTTTTTTTTTATTTTTTAGTCTAGTAACAGGAGGCAGGTTCAGTCAGTCGCGTTGTACATACAATAACAGATTTAGCCATACACACCTTGAAAAAAAAATCCGAAAATAGATTTTAGATATTTATCTGAAAAGTATTTGAAAGCCTAGTGAATATCTCGTTTAGTACATTCGGAAATGAGGAAAATCTGCAATAATTTTTCAAAATTTGTTTTATCTTTCTTCACCCTTTTCAATGTCGAATTTCGAAAAAATCTAAAAAACATTTTTTAAGTATTCACATAAAGATTACATACAAAAAAATCAAGTTGATATTTTCATCATTTGTTATCCAAAAATTAAAAAAATGCTGGATTTTAAAAAACATTCAAAATCCATTTTATCTCTTAATTTTAATTCTTAATTTAAAAAAAAATCTAGAAATTGGTTTTTAGATGATTATATGAAGATTACACACATCAAAAATCAAGTTTATATTTAAATCTTTTACAGATAAATTAAAAAAGAAATGGTAAATTTCATTGTTATTCCATTATAAAGTTTTAAACTTTGAATTTCAAAATATCTTTTGTTAGTATTCATTTACACCGTAAGAAGAACGCGTATACAAATTTTCATCAATTTATTTTCAGTAGTTATGCTATAACTACTGAAACGTAAAGCCTAGCTTAGGCTTTGATTACGTTTCACTCACGATATGTTTTACGTACATAGATATTATGTAGTTAAACCGTGTATTTAAATCTATTGTAGTTAAAATTATATAGCTGAAGAACAGTTTATAAGATGAAATGATCGCTATTTCATTTCATAAATTATTTATTTAATATGATTGAATTTCTTATCAATTACTCGGTAGGGAATCATTGATTAACTATCATAAAAATTTTAATTGCAATTTTCTTTTAAATTTTTATTTTTTTTAAGTGATGTACCATAGATTTTTTTATAAAATTAAATGCACTTATTACATAAAGCAGTACTTTTGAGTAAATTTTACTTTACTTGTTTTGTTCCAGATAAGTATTATGAGAAATAAAATAATTCTTAATTATAAATAATAGTGACCAAGCCTGAGTTTTTTATTTCTGTTGTTTCTATTTTGTATTACTGTTTGAAGTTTCCTTAAATCAGACATAATAAAATGTAATATTATCCGATTCCAGTCTCCCTTGTAAATGTTGGATTCCAACCTTCGAGTGATGATTCATCACGCGAATGAATTTAAGGAACGTGGCGGCGTACAAACGGATGCGCCGAGAATCCTGGCCGGGGTACCACCGATCCAGTTACGGGCTGCCCAAATGAAACGGATCTATGAGGGCATGGACAGAAAAGATGCCACTAATCTCTTGCTACAAGAATCAAGAGATGTGGAACGCCGCTACAACTGAGACGTGGAAAAAGAAGCTTATTCCTGAGCTAAGATCATGGCTGGGGAGGAAAGACGGCAACGTGGGGTGACTACCTGTCACAATTCCTCTCCGGTCCCGGAGGATTTAATGTATACTTAAATAGGTTTAAAAGAAGGGAGCTCCCAAATTGTGTCTACTGCAGTCAAGAGGACACTCCCTGTCACACCTTTTTTGAATGTGCACGTTGGGACGATATAAAAGCAAGATACAACATACAAGAGATTACCCCGGATACTACATACAACAAAGTATATATTGAGAGGTAAAGAGGAATGGTTGACAATAGAGAGATTTGTGGCTGTGGTTATACGAGCAAAGGAAGTAGATTACAATAATTGGGAGGAGTTACTTTAGGGGGGAAAAAAAAAGACAGAGACCCCATTACTAGGGCAGGGCCCGGGAACGGTATAGCCGGGCCCCGTGACCCTGGCCTTATCGATTAGAGACAGAGGCAAGATGAGAAAAAGGAACAGATCCGGAACCAGTGAGCCGACCTGCCATGCCGGACGTACTGCTGGTAGGTGGAGAGGCTCATTAGTGTTGCAAGGAGTAATTAGTGTCCCTTGGTCTGAGTAATACTTTATTGTTGAGCTGGCCCAGGGGAGCAGGAAAACAAACAAACACAAAAAAAACCTAGGAGATGCCCTAACTGATAAGACAAGAATAAAGCAATGGCGAGCTGCTGATCTTCAAGGGTGATTTATCGAATTCATGTTGGGGGATGGAATAGACTACGATGCTTCCTTCGCGTGGTTCAAGAATAGCAGCCTGATTGCCGTAACGTTGGGGTTTTCTTTTGTATTTCAGGACTCAGTTATTGGTACGCTAAGTTATCGAAAGCACATAGTCAAGGATACCGTGGTAATTTCAGACCTCTATCGTCTGTGTGACACCGCGATTGAATCCATTGAGCACGTGATGCCTGGTATACGATGCCAGCTTCGAAAGAGTATACGTCCCACCACAACAATGTAGAAAGGAACCTTCATCAGAGAAAATTACCCTAGACCTGGACTCCTTTTCAAGACCGTTCCGCATTATTAATATAATCCACTTTCAGCGGTCGAAAATGATCAATATAAGATTTATCTATTATGAGCCCGCTATTCTCACAGATAGAGCAATGAAGCATAATCGTCCTGGTAATGAAACAGAAAAATATCACCTGGATATTGTTGACGTGCCATACCAATCGTTTCCAACATGAAGAGGAAATACAATGGAAACATCTCCAAGAACCAGGACATGGAGAATGAGATTGGAGAGATCTGGGATCAAAATAGGGTGAAGTGGTGCCCATAATTATCGGTGCACTAGGTGAAATACCCAACACTCTGCATGGATTACTGAAAACCACAGGAGTTCCTACTAATTTCCAGAATAATTTTTGTACATTGGAAACGAAGTATATCACTTCTGATCTGGGCCTCTAAAAGATGTATAAGAGTCCTGGGTTCGAGGTGCCTGGCAGTAACCCATTGGGTTGGTCTAGTGCAGAATGCGTCTTCGCAAATCGGCTGATTTCAAAATTGAGAGTTCCAAAGTTCAAATCGCCTTTTATACTAGGCCTTTTATACGAATTTGAATACTAGATCGTGGATACCGTTGTTCTTTGGTGGTTGGGTTTCAATTATCCACACATCTCAGGAATAGTCGAACTGAGACTGTACAAGACCATTTCATTTACATTCACACATATAATCCCTGAAAGTAACATCTGAACGGTAATTCCCGTAGGTTAAACAGGAAAATAAGTATGTCTGCCTGTGTTGTTATGTAATATTTGATCCAGTAGATTGTTAATAGCAAAATTACCAAGGTCTAGACCCGATACTTTATTTAAGTCAACTGGAGTTTTTTTCCAGGATTTAAGTTGTGTAAAAGAAATAATAATATTTGTCATCATTACTTAACAAATATACAATATTCGTTAAATTTTACATACATTTTAATAGTAGAACATTCTGATAGTCTCCCGGGCGTCTGAGTGGTTGATATATAAAACAAAAATAAAAAATATAATAATAAACCTAAAATGCTTTAACTCCTTATTACTCAAATATAAAAGGATAACTCTAGTAAAAACAAAATAAAGTTATATAATTACGTCACGTTAAATAAAGTTTTCTCATAAAAGAGTAAATTATAAAATGGCAAAGCAGTACTTCATCGATTTGAAAAACTAATTAATAATTTAAACAAATAAAAAATAATTCAAATCAGTAATTCCTTGATCATTCTTAATCGATACTTCTGCTCACACTCCTACAATAATAATTTATAACTCTCCAGTCTTTCTTATTTAGATTATCAAAGCTTATTGATCTTCCAAATAAAATATTCAATCTAAATACTTGAAGGATCAAACGAATTTGGATGAAACTGTTACAACTTTTTATTTTAAAACCTTTTAAATTAGAGAGCTGCGTTTTTTGTATTTGTTTGAGAACTATGTATTTGATGGAATAAATCAGATCAGTGCGCCCTAAAATAAATTTATTGGTTGATTTTTCTTTTTTTTAGAAAAATAAACATTGAAGTTTCTAATATAGACACCAATTTTTACCATTATTATGCTGAATTTCATAACTAATTTTCAATCGTTTTACTAATAATAAAATAATTTATTTTAAGCTAGCTAGATAAAAATGTGTGAAGCTTACAGTTTATTAAAACGTAAATTTCTAAACTATGGTCTTTTCTGTTATATGAATATCAGTGGCAGGTATAGTATTATAAATGTTTTTTTCTTTTTTAATTTTATATTTACTTTTACATTCTTTTATTGAATATAGAAGATAAGTAAAGATAATAAAATAAAAAAAATAATAAAAAATAGATTAAATAAATTAATGAAGAAGTATTTGTTTCGAGTGTTTCAAATATATTTTTTTAACATTTCTTTTGACATTGAAAATTTACTTTCTCATATAAATTCGCACAATTAAGAAACTAGAAAAAGTTCCTTACTTGTTTCATATTTGCTTTCCTCATCCAGTTGCTAGATCCAAAAATTATAGATGTAATTCAAACTAACTTTCCAGGTAGATTCGGTATTGCACATTTTTTTTTCTTAATTGTCATATAATTATGGAATTTCATGCTGTTCAATCAATGACAACAGCGTAGCCGTTGATCGATCTTCCATCCGACGGACACGAAAGCATTTTGTTTTTGACTTTTGATATCCCCCAAACCTCATTGCTGTAAATAAACACGTCGCGTATGGTTTTTTACCATATAATTATGTTTTTTCGATTTCTGTTATGAAAATTGAGCCTTCTATTTTCACAAAATTTTTAATTATATCGGATGCACAAATTTGACCCGTATGGATTGATTTATACTTAACTCTTTCTTATTTTTATTGATTGTATCACATGTAAATTGATAATATAATTTTTCCAAAATTGATTATAATCCGTTGAACCGTATGTCAAGTGGTTTATGTGTTTTTTTTTTCAAGCTACATTCACTTTCTGTAATTCCCATACTTTATGGATAATATATTGTAATCAAGTGCACACCATTCTGAATTATACAGAAAGCCTTGTTGTTGAAGAAACTGCACCGCATCTTTTGTTCTGTGAGTAGATACAGAGGACCAATAGGGACTGAGCAGCTGGAGAAGAATGGTGAATCATCTGGAGCGTAATCTACTTGATAATGGTGAGAAAGAAAGACGACTGAGGAGGCTACAAATACTGTACTTCGCTGATCTTAGAGGACATCCTTACCCCTGTAGGGGAGGACACCCTCCACCATCTCACCGTTCTATTTCTTATGGACTTTACCATAAGGCATCTTCGAAAACTCGGTTTTTAACAAATTCCAGTCTGCCTCGACCAGTCATGCGAATGTCACAAGTGACATTCTCATCGGTGTACTACTATTTAATGGACGCAAAACAAAGAACATCTTACCGAGTCTTAAGTAATACTGAAAGGACTTAACTAAGCAAAGGAACTGAATTACCTACCCGTAAAAGTGAATTCAACACACAACACGAAACGTAAGGATGTTACACGATTGGGCACGAAACCTGTTAGCAAAAGAAACCTTAGCATTGAAGATGGAGTCAGGCGAACACCGCTACTAGAGAAACGCCTCGGCTGCACCGGAGGAAGACGAACGGCGCCGATTCGCCATTGTAGGGCTCTGGGAGGCACCACTACCACTTTGTAGTGGGAACCCATCTGCCGCTAACGGAAAGCTCGGTCTGATTTGAACAGACGAGTCGCAATTCCCCGACTACGTCCGAGCCGACAGAGCTTCCGGACCCAACAGTCCTTCTTAGGGCTACTTCACAAAACGCATAAACAGCCCCTTTCAGGATCTTCACTCCACAAAACTCAAACGTCCCTTTTTAAGGCTGTTTGTTTTCCGAACTTAAAGTTCTGAGGTGTCATGTGTTGTAGAAGCCATTCGGTGAAAATTTAACTTTAATATTTGTAACTTTACTTGAATAAATTTAATGTTTTGTGATATTATTTTTTTTCTGACTTTATTATTAGCTATCTTTGTTTATCTTTGTTTTTTTTTTTTTTTTTTTAATAATTGCTTCGTTTGTAACATAACAGGTAATGCATATTATTAATATTGTATTTGAGGGGGGCTATCTTTGGATTGTCTCCTGAGACATTACTCATAACCTAAACTTTCCTTAACGTCACAACCCTTTTGGCACCCGAGTTTAAAAATAGATTGCTCAAAAAATAAATTTTCTATCCGAATAATATAGTCCAACTGTAAAATTTTACCAGTGTTCATTTTCAAATAATAAAAAGTAACAAGACTCTGTTTATACGTATAATTATGAACAGATGTTTTAGGCTTTGAGCAAAAATACTGTCGCAGTTATTTGGATAGCGGTACTGGTCAAAGCAATATATGTATGGTATCGTAAACATGTAACAAAAAATACCTCAAAATTCGATATATATATATATAAAATATATAATATAATATATATGTACATATATAATATATATATACAGGATGTCCCATATAAAACGCAACCCTTCAATCACTCATCCATGAAATTTCAAAAGTCAAGCTTACTCCACTACTCGTTACTGAAATGGACTCGTCCAAAATCTGAACATCGCGGCGACGCAGTAGAACACTACCGATAGTAACAACAGTGCAATCATAACGTTCAATGTATTGCTAGAGACAAGATGGTGTTTTCGCTAAATGAACGTGTTTTCATTGTTGAGTCGTACTTCAGTACGAAATCAGTGGTTGCAGTGCAAGATTTGTTTCGCCATAAGTACCCAGATAAACCAGCTCCTTACAAAACATCAGTATTGAGGTTAGTTGCAAAATTTAGAAAGACTGCTTCTGTTAATAACAAGGAACACAAAAGTTCTGCGTCAGAGTTGAATACTGATACAGTCACTGAAATCAAAGATCGATTACTCGCCTCGCCAAATAAATCGATCAGACCTTTGTCTGCTGAAATTAATTTGTCTAAATCAACTGTTGATCGGGCGACCAAACGATTACAAATACGACCTTATCGCATTCAAACGGTTCATCGACTTCTTGAGCCCGACAAAGAAAAACGGCTACAATATTGTCAACGGTTCCGTCGATTTCTGCGTGAGGGAATTAATGTTATGGATTCGTTATTTTTCATAGATGAAGCACGGTTTCATTTGGATGGTTACGTAAAGAGTCAAAACAGTAGAATTTGGAGTGTTAAAAATCCCCACGTTTATCACGAAAAACAATTACACCCGCAGAAGTTGGGCGTGTGGTGCAGATTAAAATATCGCGGAAGAAAATAATCGGTCCTATTTTTTCGAGTATACCATTAATGCAGAACGATATCAGGATATTTTATTTCAGTTCATCGCAGTCTTGGAAGAGGAAGACAGACACTGCTGGCTACAACATGACGGTGCGGCATCGCACTACGCAAGTTCAACTTTTGATTTCGTTGAGGAATTCTTTGGTAATCGTGTTATCAATCGAGGCTTGTGGCCACCAAGATCTCCAGATTTGACTGCGGCAGATTTTTTTTTATGGGGTTACCTCAAAGAAATAGCCAACAGCAACAAACCACGAACACTTGAATGATTGAAAGTCAATATTGAACAAGCTGTATTAAATATCCAGCCGCAAACTTTGAAAAAAGTTGCAAGAAACGCTGTAAAAAGAATTGATACTTGTATTCAGTAAGATGGCGGCCACTTCCAACATTTACTCTTAATGTAAGGTAATGGATGGTAATAATAAAAATTACATTTACATTTACACATGCCTTTTTATTATTTCAATACCTACCAATATAAGGTTGGGTTGCGTTTTATATGGGACACTCTGTATATATATATATATATATATATATATACTGGAAAATATCTGTTGTATTCAACTTTATTTTTATGTAGTTAATAAGTATTTTAATTTATTTATTAAAAAGTATAATTATCTAAATTATAATAGTGACGTTTACATTGGTATATATGTGTACGCGCGCCTGCGCGTGTGTTTGTGTAAGGGTGGAGGGGATCTTTCCCATTACACCACAGGGAGAAAAAGAGAGCGAATTAGTGAATTGGTCATTTGTACTTTTCCAGTTTGCAATATTTCATCTAAGTATGCCCCTCGAGAATATTAAATTGAAATTAATGGCATTCCACTTGACTTAATATTAATAAAATGATTCAAAATGAGCTTATATTTTGTGTACAGGCTATATTTAATGTTATTTATATACATAAGTATTAAATTATGTAATATTTGCGCATGCGCGCGTCCTAAAACATATAAAAAACGTATTATTATGTTGTTCAATATTTAGAATACATGTGAAGCTTCAACGTATTTACAATTACTAATTATTTACATTACCACTATTTACTGTTTGTTTGGTCAACTCTCAGTTTGACATCGTTTACGCATTTTAGTTAGTCCCTTGACAATATTAAACGTCCTGTAACAGCGCAATATAAATAATAATTTTGTTTGTTTGATTTTAAAGCACATTTTTGTTTATTCAACAACAGTAATTATATCACTTGCACCATGAAACTTCACTAATATGTACTTTTAATGTACTTTACATATTATATATGGTAAAATTAATTTCCTGAATGTTTAAGTATGAAATTATTAATTCAATTAATTGTTTATGCAGTTTTGCTTAATTTATTTAATTGCAGCTTAACGTTTTTGATAGCTAATCACTTCTTCAGTGTAGCGTTGATATAAAATATGCAGGAAAGACAATAAAGAAAAAAAAAAATTTTTATAAACCAATTAAAATGTGTTTTAAATATTAATGCATCCTTTTCATAGTTAAAAAAATTTTAAAAAATATGTGTGCGTGCGCGTGAGAAGGGTTTATCATGTAACATCTGTTTTGAAATAAAAACAAAACTGAAAAAAAAAATTATTAAATTACGTTTAAAAATTATTATACATATGTAATAATTTTCTACATACCTGCCTTCAACATAAAATTATTTTTCATTGCTAACTTCATTTCCTCTTCATGAAATTCCGCCGCCTACAAAGCACACAATAATGTCATTTTTCAATTCGTCGTTAAATTTTTTGATGCTTTTTGATTTTTTTGCTTTTTGATGCAAGCCGTTGTTTAAGTTGAAGAACAAGAAAATAATTGCTGGAAGCAAAGACAGGGATGTGTAGGTTGGTTTTCCAATCGGCTCATTCTCAGATTTGCTACGTGAGGTGGGGCATTGTCATGCAAAAATCAAAATCCTGCGGGATAGCATCCTACATCGTTTATTTTTAAGATTTTTTTAACATTTGAGAATATATATAAACATTCACATTAATTTAGTGATCATTAAATTCGACTATCAAGACACCATTTTTGTCTTGAAGGAAGACAAAAAAGCCCTTTCGGCCCGCCGGAAGGTTGAGATATATTTCACCGGTGCTAATTAGGGGATAAAAAATATTTCCACCTTAAAGTTAAAAAAAATTTCAAATTTACTCAATACGACAATGGTTGTAAATAAAAAAAAGTTTCATAGGTTTCGCATACGACAAGCCCGTCTTCTAACAATTCCAGAAAAATTTTAACCATCCCTTGCCATAAGGGTTGGTCATATCAAAACTTGTTTCAGACAAAGGTTTTTGGTAATAATTGGAGGACTAACGACCACTTTAAACCGATTCGATACCACGCCTATTAAGGAAGGTTCTTTGTCTTCAAAACCCCGTTTTTACCAACCCCCGGCCCTGTGGTTGGTGATATCAAAAAACTATACTTACATAAATGTTAGGCCTTTATCCAAAAAATAATAGGAACTTTAAACGAATTCGATATTTTATTTAATAAGAAAGTTATAGCGATATTTTGTTTTTTTTTCGAAAAAGCCCCCTATTTCCACCCCCATGGTCCGATTTTGCCCATTAACGAATTCGACCGAGATTTTTGGTCGTTATATTTTATGTATCAATTTGAAAGTGATTGGCGTAAAATTACGGCAGTTCTCGTGTCCACAAGAAAGTGAAATATGAATATATATATATATATATATATATATATATATATATATATATATATATATATAAATGAATATATAAACTTTTGAGCTGACGGTGATTTTAGGGTCTGGGGGATGTGAAACGCGAAGATATATCGAAACTTTCCAGAAGTGGAAAAATGGTACCCATTACAGTAAAAAACTAAAACATTAGATTGTCCAAAAATATAATGCAATAAACTATTTTTTAATTTGGGATGTTTTACCCATTTGCAACACCTTAAAACTGGATAATTCATACGGTTTGAAAAATAGCTATTTTAAACAATAAAATAAAAACAGTAAAATATTTTAAACAGTAAAATTAAAAACAATAATTTATTTTTAATTATTAAGAACTTTTATTGATTTTAAATCCATTTAAAAGAAGTCCATTTAAATTCATGACCTCGTATATATTAAACATCGGACCTTTAATTATTAAATCACCTCATTATTTTCAAGTCATTTAAATATAAAGATGCGTTGATATTAAAGTGTTAGCTGCCCTATCCTATACGTATTACAATATTAAATTTAAACTTATTTTTCATATTATTTATGCGTGTCATTACACATGTATTATTCGTATTTTTTTTTATAAATTTTGTTTTTATAAGATAGGCATTTTCAGCATTATTACGTTATATTAAATGAAATGTTTTATCTCTTTAATTTTTAAATAGCAAATGCAAAATCTTTTATTACTTTAGACCGGAACATTCGTTTATAATTCTATTTTGTAATATGTTGATATTAGAATATAAACAGCAAACATATATATATATGTGTGTGTGTGTGTGTGTGTGTGTGTGTGTGTGTGTGTCTAACCTTTTACATCAAGATTATTATCTTTTTTTCTGTTTAGCCTCGGGAACTACCGTAAGGTATTACTTCCGAGGATGAATGAGGATGATATGTATGAATGTAAATGAAGTGTAGTCTTGTACAGTCTTAGATGGACCATTCCTGAGATGTGTAGTTAATTGAATCCCAACTACCAAAGAACACTGGTATCCACTATCTCGTATTCAAATCCCTAAAAAGGTTATTCTTGCCTTTGCTGGGATTAGAACCTTAGAACTCTTTAACTTCGAAATCAGCTGATTTGCGATGACCAATTAACCACTAGACCATCCCGGTGAGTTTACCAGTTAAGCCTGCTACTCTTCAAGATCTGCAAAATCGAATTGTTACAGCAGTGAATTCAATAACCAGGGACCAGTTACCAGTAAAAATAATTTAGGAGGAATTAAAATATATAACTTTTATTTATAAATATCGATTTTTACATACTTGTACGAAGTAAAGGATGTATTGTGATAACGAAAAATTTCAGTTTTCAGTTTTCAACGGAAATTTCCATTTGACCATCCATGGATTCATTTTGTCTAATTTCGGCGTGACGTCTATACACACGTGATGTCTTGTACAATCTCAGGCCGACCAATTTCTGAGATGTGTGGTTATTTGAAACCTAACCACCAAAGAACACCGGTATTTAAGATCTAGTATTTAAATCCGTATAAAGGTAACCTTTACTAGGATTTAAACGTTGGAACTCTCGACTTCGAAATCAGCTGATTTTCGAAAACACGTTCACTACTAGACCAACCCGGTAGGTTGCCTCATCACATCTGCAGAAAAGTTTTATTGAAAATTGTTTTTTTTTCTCTTATTTTAGCCTTTATTTAAGTGCTGTTAGATTTAGAGAAAACTATACTGTTAAGAAAATTCGTATATATATATATATATATATATATATTCAATATTTTTAGAAATTTCTTTTTTTTATTTCATTCCCCACCTCTAAAAAATATGTATTCTTTGTTTTGTTTTGCTTCTTATTTTTATATTAAATTTTTTTTTTAATTTCGTCATCACTTAAAGGGATATTTAAAATTAAACTGGCACATACATTATTTTCAGATCCAAAATGACAAGCGATCATTACTTTCATAAAAGATAAATTATAGTTTGCCAGTTATTTTTTGTTCAGTATATCGTTTTCAATTTGAATATTTAAATGGCGTTCTTGTTCATTATATTTTTAAATTATTTAAAGATGTGTATATATATATATATATATATATATATATATGTATATGTATAAAATATCAATAAATATATTGATAGATATTCACGAGTTAAGATTAAAATCTATCTGACAGTTATGTTTACACTGAGCTATTTTACACGTTTACCGTAACAGATGATTGACGTAGTTTATTGCATAACAATATACTACTACTCTACTGTACTCATCCTAACTATTTTATTCGTTAATGTAAATAAAAAATACGATCTAACTAAATATATATTTTAAAGTGTTCAAGTTCATTAAAAATATTAAAATTTATATTCTAATTCCATTTTTTTAAATCTACATTTTTTACCTACAAATTTATTTAAGATTCAAACCATTTAAATTTAATTTATAATATTTTTACTTCCTTGTACGAAGGAAGTATTGTGATCACGAAAAATTTAGGTTTTCAGATTTCAACAAAAATATCCACTTTGACCATCTCTGAATCAATTTTGACTAGTTTTTGTGTGACCTCTGTACGTACGTTTGTATTTCGCATAACTCAAAAACGATTAGCCTTAAAATGTTGAAATTTTCGATTTAGAATTGTTGTAATACTCACCGGCTTGGTCTAGTGGTGAACGCGTCTTCCCAGATCAGCTGATTTGGAAGTCGACAGTTCCAGCATTCAATTCCTAGTAAAGTCAGTTATTTTTACATGGAATACTAGATCGTGGATACCGGTGTTCTTTGGTGGTTAGGTTTTAATTAACCATACATCTCAGGAATGGTCGAACGGAGACTGTACAAGACTATCATACTTCATTTACTATCATACATATCTTCCTCATTCATCCTCTTAAGTATTATCTGAAAGGTAATTACCGGAGACTAAACAGGAAAAAGAAAGGAAGGATTTTTGTAGCATCTAGTTGTGTACCTCCTTTTTCGATTGTAAGCGACAGGACCAAAAAGTCAATAAAAGCCCAAAATCAAAAACATTTGGATTTTGAACTTTTTCTTAACTGCAGTAATAACCTCTCATTGAGAACTTTTCCGATATATCAGAAGTGGTACTTATTTTCATTGATTGCACAGTTACTGCGAAATTAAATTTTATTTAATGAAATATTTGGATCTTAAACGAGGAAGAGACTTCGAATCAGACTTCACCTTCTTTATTATTTAACTTTTTTTTTTAATCTAAATGTATTGATTTTTTAATAATTATTAAAGTACGATTGTAAAAACGTCTTTAGACGTTTGGATAAGATGGTATTTTCACATGGCGAACGTGTTTTTATTCTTGAGTCTTACATTAGCACGCGATCAATGGTTGCAATGCAAGAAACGTTTTTCCGTAAATACCGTGATAAACTAGCACCTCACCTTGATATTAATTTTGAGATCGCTAAATTTATAAACTGCTTATATTGAGAACAAGTGGTATTTATTTTCATTAATTCCAAAGTTACAGCCGAATAAAATTTTAATTAATGAAATATTTGGATCTTACAAGAGGAAGACACTTCCGTTTGAATCAGACTTCATTTCCTTTTCTTTTTTTTTTAGCTTTTTAATTTAAATATATTGATTTATTATTAATTATTAACCTCAATAAAAAATAATTACAATAAATAATAATTAGATAATAACAATAAAAAAATTGAAAAGTTATTAGTGAAATAAAATTTTACGTACTTTTCATTTTAAAAGATGTGTATATGTAATTAGTAGGCGTACAAGGAAGTCATGTGGTATCAAATCAGATTTTTATAAAAATATTCATATTTATAGGTTAAGCTTAATAAATTTCCTTAAGTAAATTTTTCTTTAAATCTAAAACCTCCTTCAATAAAGACTAAAATATGAGAAAGAAAATTATCCAAAACATTTTTTTGCATTTCAGGGTATGTTTTTTTTTTTTTTTTATTTACATTGTATATATTTCTTGTTAGCGTTATATATAAAGTATAAACTTTAAAAGGAATTTGAAAAAGATATTTATACCGAAGGGAAATAGAGCAAAATGACAAAAATTATATATTTCAATTTTAAGAGATGGTTTTTTAAAAATGTTTTAGAATTATTTACAAATTCGTTGTAGGTAACAAATTTATTTTGATAAAGTTTTTTTCTAAAACGCTTCTTAAGAAAATCGAAATTGGTTTTATTTATTGTTATCCCCCACTTCTTTAAATAAGTTAAAGGAAAGAATAAACATGATCAATACCTCAATTATAGAAATATTTGAGCCAAACATGAAAAAAATCGGTTTGTCCATTTTTAAATATAAGGCTAAAAGTAGTACGACACATATACGTACGCACATACAGATTTTTTTTGGAGTTAGATGAACTAGATTCTAAAACGTAAAGTTTTGCAAAAAACCCAATTCCCATATTGACGTGATCACCATACTTTCCCCTTTAATTTAGCTATTGTAGCTGTATTCGCCGAGAAAGTAACATATTCAATAATTACATTTTGTTTGGGATGTGATTTTTGGGTGGGGTATCAAAAAAAAGGAGTAAAAAGTACTGATTTTTTTTAATTTTTAAACTTATTTCATGTATTATTAGTTTTTAACTATGTAAAAAGAATAAACAACCAATACCAATACCAATTTGTTGTGAATTTTGTTTTTTTTCCTATATTTTGATTTATTTCATTGTTGCTTCTAAATTTAAATGTGTTTCTATCTTTTATGGGAATTTTTTTTTTAAATTATTTTCTATTCCTTCTTTTTTTATTTATCATTTCTTATTTGTATTCGTATTTATTAATTTCTTACTTTATTTCTGTACATAAAAATTGAGAGGAGAGTGGAAGAAGTGTTAGGAGAAGACCAATTTGGTTTCAGGAAAAGTATAGGGACAAGGGAAGCAATTTTAGGCCTCAGATTAATAGTAGAAGGAAGATTAAAGAAAAACAAACCAACATACTTGGCGTTTATAGACCTAGAAAAGGCTTTCGATAACGTAGACTGGAATAAAATGTTCAGCATTTTAAAAAAATTAGGGTTCAAATACAGAGATAGAAGAACAATTGCTAACATGTACAGGAACCAAACAGCAACAATAACAATTGAAGAACATAAGAAAGAAGCCCTAATAAGAAAGGGAGTCCGACAAGGATGTTCCCTATCTCCGTTACTTTTTAATCTTTACATGGAACTAGCAGTTAATGATGTTAAAGAACAATTTAGATTCGGAGTAACAGTACAAGGTGAAAAGATAAAGATGCTACGATTTGCTGATGATATAGTAATTCTAGCCGAGAGTAAAAAGGATTTAGAAGAAACAATGAACGGCATAGATGAAGTCCTACGCAAAAACTATCGCATGAAAATAAACAAGAACAAAACAAAAGTAATGAATTGTATTAGAAATAACAAAGATGGACCACTGAATGTAAAAATAGGAGGAGAAAAGATTATGGAGGTAGAAGAATTTTGTTATTTGGGAAGTAAAATTACTAAAGATGGACGAAGCAGGAGCGATATAAAATGCCGAATAGCACAAGCTAAACGAGCCTTCAGTAAGAAATATATTTTGTTTACATCAAAAATTAATTTAAATGTCAGGAAAAGATTTTTGAAAGTGTATGTTTGGAGTGTCGCTTTATATGGAAGTGAAACTTGGACGATCGGAGTATCTGAGAAGAAAAGATTAGAAGCTTTTGAAATGTGGTGCTACAGAAGAATGTTAAAAATCAGATGGGTGGACAAAGTGACAAATGAAGAGATGTTGCGGCAAATTTATGAAGAATGAAACATTTGGAAAAATATAGTTAAAAAAAGAGAGATTTATAGACCACATATTAAGGCATCCTGGAATAGTTGTTTTAGTATTGGAGGTACAGGTAGAAGGAAAAAATTGTGCACGCAGGCAGCGTTTGGGGTATGTAAAACAAATTGTTAGAGATGTAGGATGTAGGGGGTATACCGAAATGAAACGACTAGCACTATATAGGGAATCTTGAAGAGCTGCATCAAACCAGTCAAATGACTGAAGACAAAAAAAATTCATATTTAAGGACTCAAAAATATAAAGGTTGAATTTAGAAGGTATTTCTTTTACTTAAAAGAGTTCAAAATATTTTTGTTTTTAGTATTTTATGTTGGTCTTAAAAATACATTTATGATAATTATCTGGAAAGAAAAAGAAAATTTTAAATTTAACACGTAAAAAGTCTAGGTATCCCTCAAAAGAACTTAAGATATTTTTTCTTAAAGGAAAAATCTTAAGAATTAATCATATACTAATGATAGTTGTAAAATTAATTGAATTTCTTTTTTTTGTATTTTTTATAATAACTTTCTTTCCTATAATAAGTAAAGAAAGTTTTTTATCTTTTTTTTTCATACTATCATAATTGGCATCATGAGAATATGTATGGCCAAGAGCAAAGGAAGGATGGATTTATTGTAGGTAGTCTATATAGTTAGGAGTGTCAGACAGGATGAAGGAGTTGCAATATAAAGGAGAATGTCTGGTCGGTCCATCAAGAAAACTCAATTAACTCCCCTTCCTTATTTCTACACTTACCCACACTATAACTACATTTTGCTGACAGAGAACGAGAGAGCTTAAAGAGAAGCGAGAAACATAGACTGTTATCAAAGTCCTAACCTCAAATGAAGAGATAATATCTGCTGTAGCTGCCACAAACATTTACATCAAAATTTAACATTTATATCATTGTGTTATTTCTTTAATACTGTATAATATTAAAGGGAATTTCTGGATCTCTATTACTTAAAAATCTGAAATTACTTAAAATATATATTAAAAAGACATACTTTTATTTAAAAATATTACCATTATTAATCTCTTGGTTAACCAATCAACCATACAAACTTATAAATTCGCTTACAAACTTAGTATACAAACTTAGAATTTTTTGTGTTAGTAAGGGAATGTATTAAAATGAGGATGGGTATAAAATATTGTAATCTAGGATGGGTAGATCAAACCACTGCGTTGGTCTAGTAGTGAACGGGTCTTCTCAAATCAGCTGATTTGGAAGTCGAGAGTTCCAGTGTTCAAGTCCTAGTAAAGACAGTTACTTTTATACGGATTTGAATACTAGATCGTAGATACCGATGTTCTTTGGTGAGTGATATGAGTGTAAGTGAAGTGTACTCTTGTAGTCACAGGTAGATCATTTCTGAGATGTGTGGTTAATTGAAACCTAACCACCAAAGTATCTAAGATACCGGTGTTCTTAAATCCGGAGTATTAAAATCCGTATAAAAGTAACCTTTACTAGGATTTAAACGTTTGAACTCTTGACTTCGAAATCAGCTGATTTGTGAAGACGCGTTCATCACTAGACCAACCCGGTGGATTAAGGTTTTTAAACTAATCTAACTAATTATTACGAAAACTTTCGCAAGGGAAATAAACATCTTTGTATAGTGCCTTTAAAGCTACCCGAATACTAACTTAATGTCGTACCGAATTCATGTATCACATGAATTACACCCGGTTGATTATACTGTTAGGCTCCACTACTGTCAATGGTTTAATCAGTTTGATCGTGATAGCATTAAAATGTTGGATAATATATTTTTTACCGATGAGGCTAGGTTCCATTTGAGTAGTTATGTTCATTGTTGGATTGATCACTACTGGAACTCAAAATTGATGATCCACGTCATCCATTTAAGACCTTTACTCCTACAGAAAATTGGTGTGTGGTGTGTAATTTCCAGGCGAAGAGTAAAATGACCCGATATTCTTTGAAAAGACTCTTAATGCAGATTTCTACTAAGAAATTTTAATGAAATTTATTGCAAATTTAAAATGAAATGGGAGAATTTCATGGTTTCAAAAAGATAGGACCATATATCATACGACAAAAGCAACAATGTTTTGAGACATTTATTTGGTAAAGTAGTATCGACTGACTTATGACCAGCTGGGTCACCTGATCTTTGTCCTGCAGATTTTTTCCCTGGAGATATCTAAAAGGTTGTGTATTCAAAAATAATTCACAAACCAATGAAAAACTGAAAGCCAACGTAACTCAAAAATTATGAAATATTGGAAGAAATACACTTCGGAAGGTTGCAGGGAAAATGAAAAAGAGGGTTAAGGCTTGCATTGATGAAAATGGTAGACACATTTAACAATTGTTATAAAAAAATTTGATTTCAATATTGTTTTGCACAAATAATTTTAATATTTATAACTAATTGCATTCAATATAGCACATTATTTTTTTTCTTTAAATTGGACTACATTTTAACTCATATACACTTTGTACCTCAAAAAATTCCTTGATAAGAAGAAAGATAAAATCTGATAGTTATTTTAAATGGTTTCTTTGTTTTGGAAAAGTAAAAAAATAAATTATTTGATTAAAAATTTTTGGAAGATAATTTTAAATTACTTCTCCATTCAAAAGAAATATAAATGTATATATATATATATATAAAAAATTGTTTTGATCAACAAACCGGAAATCTAACCATAGAAATTCAGTATTTTATCATGCAGAACAGCGGGTATTTCAGTTAATAATAGTACAGTAAATTTATGACTCATTTGCTTTTGATAGAAATTCCTGGTTCTCTTATAAAGCAATAACGTTATGGTGTGAAATATTCATTTATTAATGAACAGTTATTACCTGATCGCGGAAGGATAGAATCGTGCTTGATAACAACATACATATATATATATATAAATTATGTTGTTTGTAACACTATAAATGTGAAACAACTGTACCGTTCTTCACCAAATAATAGCTAACGTTTTGCCTCATTTTGAGTGATACGAAACGTATGATTTCTTTTTTTTTTTCTTTTTTTTTTTTGAGAACCCAAAAATAATTGAAAATTAGAAGGCATTATTATTATTACCAAAAATTTAAATCAAATATTATTTTTAACTCATAAAACTGGAGATGAGATAAAAATATATGGAAAGGTGTTTTCAAAAATCTGATGTGGACACCAGATGACTTCCTTGTACGCCTATTAAATTATATACATATTTTTTTTTTTAAATGAAAAGTACATAAAATTTTATTTCACTAATAACTTTTGATTTTTTTCATTTTTTTATTGTTATTATTTATTGTAAGATTTTTTTTATAATCAGAGGTTAATAATTAATAAAACAATATATTTAAATTAAAAAAATAAAAAATTTAAAAAAGGAAATGAAGTCGGATTCGAACCGATGTGCCTTCCCCTTGTAAGATCCAAATATTTCATTAATTAAAGTTTTATTTGGCTATAATTCTGGACCTAATTAAAGTAAGTACCACTTATGATATATTGTTGAAAAGCTCTCAATGAGAGCTTATTACTGCAGTTAAGAAAAAGTTCAAAATCCAAATTCTTTTTGATTTTGGGCTTATTTGGACACTTTTGGTTAAGTCGATTGGAATCAAAAGAAGAGGTACACAACTAGATGTTACAACAGTCCTAAATCCAAAATTTCAATATTCTACGGGTATTATTTTTTCAGTTATGCGAGATATATACGTCACGCCGAAACTAGTCAAAATGGATTCAGGGATGGTCAAAATGTATATTTCTGTTGAAATCTGAAAATTGAAATGTCTTGCGATTACAATACTTCCTTTTCTAAAAACAGTGAGGAAGTTCAAGGACAAGAAAAAGAACGTATATTAAGAAACAATGATATACCTTTAGAGAAATCGCTGTAGAATCAAAGAAACTTTTACCCAAAGGAAAGCATTTTGCCTTTCCCTTTACGTTCATAATTCCTTAGAAACGAGCCATTTTTACTTGTAGTATGCTCTTAATTAATGGTCTTACATTGATATGGTTAAATATGTTGTAATATAGATTTATTTTGCGTTTAAAAATTAAAGAACCAACAGAAAAAATGTAAAGATGTTTCTTTTAAAGGAGTATCCTCATACTACCTAGACAATTTTCATTTATTAAAACTGAAAATTAATAAAATATTAAAAAAAAAATTGCGCAAAAATGCGCAAGAAGTCCGACTATCGTTAATTTAATTTGATTTTAATATTTTTTTTTTTTAATTTGGTTTAATATGATAACAGATACTGCGGAAACGTCAACGTTCCAACTTGCTGCATCATAACGAACCACGTTTCTTACTTATCTCACGTAAATGTTTTCGACTTTAGATTAGCATAATCCAAAAACGACTCAACCAGTCTTCATCAAATTTCACATACACTACTATAGTATAGTACAGTAAAGTAGTTTTGGAGATTTTCGAGCCAAAAAAAAATTTAAGCGAATCACAAAAACGACCCAAGCAATCTTAATTCAGATACACACTAGAGCGTATATAAATGTCAATTAACTTTATCTAGTAGTTCTGGAGATTTTCGAACCACAAATTTTATACATAAGCCTATATATATGTATGTATGTATAAAAGATCACCTCAATATAAAAGAATGGTATTTTCGTACTCCTCATAGTTTATTAAATAAAATTCATTTTCATCCCCAATTAGTTATAATTACAATATTTAAGGTAGGGGGTCTACAATTCTGAAATCATTAGAAAGTTTCGAGTTCTTCTTTTTTTTTCTTTTTTTCCGCTACATCCCTGGGCCGGACATCCACTCAAGTATACACGGCCCAGGGATGTGTCCTTGTGACTCTAAGGGGGCCTCCCCACCCACCGGCTGTACGTCCGGCACGGCAGATCAGCCCCCCCGGTTCCTGATCTTTTCTTATTGCTGCCCGCCTCTAATCTTCCGCACGTAAGGGAAGGACCGGCTATGCCGTCCCCCCCCCCACACGCAGAGAACCGGGTCTCGGTCTTTACTCTTTTATGCCTACTTCAAACCGGCGGCGCCAGCCCCAGCAAGCACCGAAGCACCGAAGCGCCCCCAGGAACCGACACCGCTGGCCGGGACTCGGTCTTTTCTTTATCCCTTTCAAGCAACCCCAGGAGTTCCCACCCCATCACCGGAACCCGCATACCTAAGCATACGGGCCCTCCGGGGTGGGACTGCCCTATCTTCGCGCCTATCGTCTGTGATGCCTCTCCTCTTCCTCTTTAGATTTGAGTACGGTGCTAGCAAAATTGGAAAACCAATCCCAATTGTTATTGGATTGCATTAGCCAGCTAACCAGGTTGTCAGGTGTCAGGTTATGTGCCTTATTTCATATCTGAGACCCTCCCATCTATAGCGGTTGAATACGGTGTGTTCTGCGTCGTCTTCTTCCTGACAGTACGGACACCTTGACGTCTGCCTTTTCCCGATTCTATTAAGGTATTTCCCGAACGACCCATGTCCTGTCATCAACTGAGTGGTGTGGAAATTTAGTCCGCCTTTCTCCCAATCCGACCGCTCTTTCAGATCGGGAATAAGTCTCCCTGTCCACTCTCCTGTTTGAGCGTTTGAGAGTTTCTACCTCGGCTCTTGGCACACCTGCCGCCCTCATGCTTCGGCCTTTTATCTGTAATTCAATGGGAGGCGTTTCAGCTAAGACACATAACGCATCGTAAGAAATTGTTCTATATCCTTGAGACAACTCGTATTAGTGATACTCTGTGGACGCTTCTAAGTTTTCGTTTATTGCGTTGTACATTCATTGCAGTGCCCCAGACTTGTGCCGCGTATAAGATAGATGACATCATTGCCGTTGTGATCAACCTTCTGACCACCAGTTTCGGTGCACAGCGGTTATTAAATAGTTGCTCCAAACTGTTGCTCTGAGGAAATTATTATACACCGATATTTTTTTAGCAGGTTTTAATAGTTTATCAGTATTATTCTCCAAAGCATAAGGATAATGAATATAATGGAGATGCAGGGGGCTCCACCTCCGGATAGTAAAAATATATTTTGTTGATGATTAACTTAAAACAAACTTTTGAAAAATTTACATATACGACAAACATTTAATGATTTTCAAATTAGTTTCACGTTTTTCTTTTTTAATAAATTACTAGCAGACCCTGCAATGTTTCGTTATTGCTAGAATTAAGGATATATATATATATATATATATATATATATATATATGTATGCAGATTAAATGATCACAAAGTTTGATAAAACATTAACAAAATGAACAATTTAAAAATTTTAACCTTTCATTTTTACCTTTCTCATTTTTACCTTTTTTCCCTTTCCCATTTTCCTTTTTCCTCTTTTCCTTATTTTCCTATTTCTCATTTCCATTTTTACCATAATACCTTTCATTTTCCCTCTTCCCTCTCATTTCCCTTTCCGTCCCTCTTCTCTTTCCCTTATTTCCCTTTCCTCTTGCCTATTTCGCCTTCTCTTCTTTTCTTTTTTCCTTTCCCCCTTTCCATTTAAAATTTTCAGTTTTTTCCTTTTATTTTTTCCAGTTTTCCCTTTCTCCCTTTTTCCCCCCGCACGTAAATCGGTTCAGTAGTCCAGTATAGCGGACACACATATCGGAAACATTGGAATGGAATCATAAAATATTTAGTAAAGCGTGTGTTGTTTTTCCGTCCAACAGATAGCGCTGTTTTTTTTTTTAAAAAAAGCATGTTTTTAAAAAACATGGGTGAATTATTAGGTATATAAATAGTATGTATATAAAACCACGCGCGTATTCGAATGCAACGTTGTGTCAAAATTTCAAAACAATCAGTAAAGAACTTTCGAAGATTTAAGATTTTCAACCAACGAACATTTACAGTTTTATTTATATTAATGAATATATTCAAATTTCATTAGAAATATCTGATAGTGTTTGAAACTCACCTCAACGTCCAACCATTGTTGAACTTTTATTAATTTTCAATAAATAACTTTTCAAAATTGAATGACGGTGTTAATAGCAGCCCTTCTAACGAACGAACGTAAGAATTGTTTAAGTTATTAAATCAACTTGACACTCGTTACCTCCAATATTCACAATCGCCTTAGCTAGATTTTTCCCTGATATCAATGATTACTAAAAAAATATGCACCAATAATAGAAATAATTTTACCGAAATAAGAAATTATTCTTTTTTTTTTGAAGATATCGCTACTGGTACATTTGAAATATAATTATAAAAGAAGATGATTCAGTATATTTTTCAACATACACAAGTACGTAATTTGGTATATAATCGTTAATTATCTCGGGCTAGACGGGAAGCGAAGCGAGCCAGCCCTGACTGGTTAATATATTACAAAATGAAAAAAATTATTGATAATCTATTATGTTGAGCAAAAATGTATTTTACAAGTTTTATGTATTAATATGCATAAATTATTTTCATTTTATTAATAAAGAAAAAAATTATTATTAAAAAATATAAAAATATGGAAAAATTTAATGAAAACAATATTTATTCATTCAATTTTATCATTTATTTTATTGAATGAGAGTTTTTTATATACAAATAAATAGCTGTATTATAAATTCGGAACAATGCATATATATATATGTAATAAAAAGTAGACTGAAGAAGGTTTTTCGTTTACGTTGCCTAAATGGAATCCGTCAAAACTTGATCTACCGGAAAATCACAGTATTGTAAATGTTAAGAGAGACATTCCCTACCCAGGTCTCTTTTTCGCTTCAATGATATCTGTATTTCAATATGTTTAACATAAAATAATATATACGTCCTGAAGTTCTTGGATATTGTGTTATATTGCAGTACGGGTACTACATTTTTTTAATTTTTTTTTTTAAATTAAAGTAATGTAAAATATACATATATTAAAAAATAATAATAATAAAGAAGTGTTTTTTGCTTTCTGAACTCTATTGATATTCGTAAAGAATAACTCGTTGACCTATGTCCTTTCATTTTTTATTAGTCATCATTGATATGAAGTTGAGTACTCCTGGTATTTCAACGCGTTTAAAACAACATGCATTGATTGAATTTTTAATACGGAAAAGTGTTAACGCTAGTGACATTCATCATCATCTAAAAGCCATTTACAGTGATGAAACTTTGATCGAAGTACTGTAAGTAAATGGGAAACAAAATTTTGTCCATCAGAAGCTGGTAAATCAAAAATATTAAGGATAAACCTGTCGACCACTTTCTGTGATTAATAAAATTTATTCAAAATGATTGTCATATCATATAACACATCGCTATCCAAATATTCATATTGAATAGTCGTTTTAATATTGGAGGGACAGGTAGAAGGAAAAAATTGTGCAGGCTGGCAACGTTTGGAGTATGTTAAACAAATTGTTAGAGATATAGGATGTAGGGGGTGTACCAAAATGAAACGACTAGCACTAGATAGGGATTCTTGAAGAGCTGCTTCAAAACCATTCAAATGACTGAAGACAAAGAAAAAATAATAATTTCATACAATACCTGTATGAAATTATTATTTTTTCTTTGATTATTTCTCTAAAAATATATACCATATTTTTCCAATATTTTAAAACAATTCACTTTTATTTATTTTTTTTTTTTAAAGGAAAATATGTTTCCTGAATTTTCCGATATGTTAAGGAAACGCCTGAAACCAAAATTTTTTTTATTAGAGATCTGAGAATTTTGATACTTAAATCTTATTTGGTATTCATCATAATTAATAAAAAAGAAAACCCTTTATATATTTTAACCCCCCCCCCATATATACTAAACCTTATATATTTGGTATCTTGTGGTAAATATACTAAGGAGTATATAACCCCCATATGTACGCCCAAATTTTAAAAATTCTGGAAAATTAAAAAAAAAATTTTTCCATCTCAAATTTAAAATTAATTCTGGTGAATATTACTTAATTAAAAAATTTGTTAATACGACAAAATTGTGGAAGAACATATTAATGACTTTGTTCAGGTTATTTTATTTCATAATTTCGTAGATTTTTTACGATTTTACAATACTATTTTTTGACTGGTGTAGTCAGGTAATAGTTTCTCAGATTTTTTTAAAGGTAATAATACATTTAATAAACTGATCCATAAGGAATGAGAATAAACTGTTCGAAAATCCAGAAAAAAATAATTATTGGTATTAACTTTTAAGTTAAAATAAAAATATTATTTTAAAGTTAGGTTACTTGGTCGTATAATTAAATTTTAATTTGTAATAATGGTCTATGTTAAAATATTCTTATTGAAGTTTAATTTATAGAAAAAAATCAAAACCCCGGCTTCACCCGATATTTATTTCAATCAATAGTTAAGGTCTTTGTGAAACGTTATCTTGTAGAGAAGGCCCATTCCATTAGTTTGATACATAGATAATGCAATTGCTCAACCGATTAATTCGCTTCCTTAACCTTGTAGATAGAGAATTTGTGATGGTTGACCCAATTCCCATGGAATCTATCCAGGGAATTAGGAATTAAGTATAAGGGTACAGAGATGATGGTAAGTTGGTTTAGACAAGGAACGATCAACCTCTTGAGAAACCTCTTGAGAAATAAGGAGATTTGAAACTTAGAATAGTTTACAGTCTTCACTAGGATTTAATAAGGATATATTAATTAAGTTTTATTAGTTAAAACGCATAAAAAAATTTAATTAAAATCACTTTTTAACCGATTACAAAAAGCGATTAAAATTTGACGTTTTTCATTAATATATATTTTTTTCCACAATTACAATTTCAAAAATTAATTGATGATTCTTTTAGTACATTTATTACATTTTTAATGTTTTCTTTGTAAATTTTACGAGTAACATCTTTGAGAAAAATGTTAAAAAATATTCCATTAACAACATATCTGTCCTATTACCATTTTTTTACTTCCTTGTACTTGTACAAGGAAGTAAAAAAGTAATAAAAGTAATGAAGTATTGTTATCGCGAAAAATTTCGATTTTCATATTTCAACGAAAATATCCATTTTGACGATCCCTGAATCCATTTTGACTACTTTTGGCGTGACATCTGTATGTACATATTTATGTACGAATGTATCTCGCATAATCCATAAATGATTATTGAATTTTTGGATTTAAGACTGTTGTAACATCGAGTTGTGCACCTCCTTTTTTAATTGCAATCGACTGGACCAAAATTGTCGAAAAAAGCTCAAAATAAATAAAAAAAAATGAATTTTGGACTTTTTCTTAATTGCAATAATAAGCCCTCACTGAGAGCTTTTCAACGATCATAAGTGGTACTTATTTTTATGGTTCCAGAATTATAGCCAAATAAATTTTTAATTAATGAAATATTTGGATCTTAAAAGGGGAAGGTACATCGGTTCGAAACCGACTTCATCTCCATTTTTTTTTTAATTTAAATATATTGATTTATTAATAATAATTATTAACCTCTGATTGTAAAAAGATTTTATAATAAATAATTCAATAACAAAAAAAAAATTAGGATAAATATAAGAAGTTATTATGAAATAAAATTTTATGTACTTCTAATTTTCAAAAAATGTGTCTATGTAATTTAATAGGCGTACCAGGATGTCATGTGGTGGCCACATAAGATTTTTTTTTTCTTTAAGTTTTTCATTCGATATTTTATGTCTGAAGTATATTTTTATAGTGTAACTAAAAAGCCGGTAATGAATTACATAACTTTTCCGGCTACGCTAGTAGAGAAATACGCTATATATATATTTTTTTTTTTCAATTCAACCATTTTAAGCTCCATTATTAAAATAATTTCTTTTTACTGAAAAACAATAACCAAAATTAGTAATTTTTTTTTTACATCTTTATTTAAAAATATTTGTTTCATTTTTTGTGATTCACAGTTAAATAAAAAAATACAAAAAGAATGATTGTTTCTATACTTTAATTTAGGATTAAAATTGAACAGTGGGACTTCATTGTTTACTGTTCCTAAAAAATGAAAAAAGCAAATTGATTCGAGGACACAGCCAGGCGGGGAGTTTGACTGGGGCGGTACATCTGTCAAATGATAACGCAGGTGTCCTAAGGCCAGCTCAGCGAGGACAGAAACCTCGCGTAGAGCAAAAGGGCAAATGCTATTTTGGGGTTTCACACTCAAAGGAAGCATTACATTAAAATTAATTTTTAAGAAAAAAAATGTTTAACATTAAACATTTAAAATTTAACAAAAACACAAAAGATATAGCTATAATTCTAAATAAAGTTGTAATTTTCCAGAAAGGAGGGAGTGTAGAGTTTTTTTTATTTTTTTTTTTCAAGAAATAGTAAAGAGAAAGACTATCAATAATATTAAGATTTCTACATTTTAAATGTAACGGATAATTTGCGAACATAGATTTAGATTTAAAATTATTTTTTTAAAAATTAAAAAAATATTTTTTCTTACCACAGACCATTGGAACGGGACGGGTAAAAACATTTTACAGTTATATGAAGGTCTATCGATGTACAAAATATATACGCAGAAACCTCCCGTTAATTTATTTTCTGAAGCAAAATATAGCTAAATAAAAACGTATAGTCATTTTTTGTGGAGAGGGTGAATTGTTTTTTTGACTATTAATTCTCTACATAAGCCTCACAGCTTATGCATAGGAATATGAAATTAAAATTTATAGCGCCATATCTGACCAGGATTCGAACCCGGGACCTTCAGATGAAAGGCCGAAATGCTACCACTCCGCCACGGAGATCGGTAATTTTAAATATGTATAAAAATGAACGGTTTTTTTTTTTTTTGTCCCGTATGCTTTCCTTTACCATTCATCCGATTGTAATGAAACTTTGGTTAGTTGTGCGCACGCCCGCGAAGGTTTTTGAATTAATTTGGAGCCGCTAGGTGGCGCTGGAGTCGAGATATTTCGAAAAATTGTATTTATGATCCGATTTGCCTCATATTCATCATAATATATATTAGTTACTTAAAAAGAAATATTTGTGAAAAAAAAAAATGGATACGTTTGGTGGCGCTGGGGTTGAAATATTTAGAAAAATTGTATTTATGGACCGATTTGGCTCATATTCAGAATCTACATGAGTTACTTGAAAGAAAAATGTTTGCAAACAATATACCCGCGAGATGGTGTCGGTGTTCTAGATATTTTCAAAACAAACAAACAAATATACAAACAAACTTTCTTCTTCTATATATATAAAAGGCAATGTTCGTATGTGTGTCCGCTATAGACTAAAAAACCACTGAAGCCGATTTAAGCGCGGGGAAAAAGGGAAGATCGAAAAAAGGGTTACAGGGAAAACGGAGAAAAAGGAAAATAAAGAAAATGGGATAAAGGGAAATTTTTCCCATCTTAGTAAATTCTTTTGATGTCACCAACCATTGGCCCAAGGGATGGAAAAAATGGGATTTTGAAGGTAAAAAATCATACCTCTCTTAATAGGGACAGCGTCGAATCTGTTTAAAGTGGTCGTTAGTCCATTAAACATTACTTAAAACTTTTTTCTGAAATAATTTTTGATATGACCAACCCTTACGGCAAAGGGTGAGTAAAATATTGCTGAAGTTGTGAGAAAGTGGAACATGTCGTATGTTGAACACGTGAAACCTTTTTTCACGTGTTGCTATTGTCGTATTCAGTAAATTTGAGGTTTTTCTTAACTTTAAGGTGGAAATGTTTTTAATCACCCTACTTTACACCGGTGAAATCTACTTCCGGTGTGCTGTAAGGGAATTTTTTAAAATTATATTATGTCTTGTTTTTATTGAAATACAAATATAAATTTTAAATTTAAAGATATATTTATTAAATTTGATGTACTAGAAAGGTTTTCTTAGCACATTTTTTTAAATGCATATAAGGAAAGATAATGGAGAAATCCTTGTCCATTAATATAGGCCCTTTACTATGCTATAAAATATAATATTACTTTATGTTGTATTACTTTTATATTTTGGTGAAAAAAAATCTTGTGTGCTTATACTACAAGATTGCGAGAAAAAAGTATTTTTACTTTACAAAATGTATTGAAAAAAAAAAACAACTTAAAATGCTTTATAAGCTTTCCCTTTCCATCTTTTTTTTTTAAAAAAAAGTTTAAAGATGGAGGGGAATGTTGTTCAGTTTTCAACAAGAGCTTTATAGATCCTAAATAAATTGGAAGTTGAAACTTTCAATAGATTTTTCTTATGTTCTCAATCATTCATTTCGCGTTTATCTGCCTACCCGCCTCCTTGACTACTTTTCCCTGTTTCTTTTTAACACTCTTTCTCTTTATTTTTCCTCGTACTCACTTCCGTTTTATATTTCTTATTTTCTTTTAACTCTTTTTCTTTCTCAACTACCGTATTTCGATCAATAATGTATCTCAAACATAAAGTTATAATACAACCTACAACATAAGCAAAGCTATATAAAGAGGACTTAAACGCAATGTATCCTACGAAATATCTCTTCTCAAAAGAAGTGAAATATAAAATGATCTTCCTTTTCTCTTTCTCTCTCTCGCTCTCTCGGCGTGTGTGTATGTGTATATATATTTACTATTTACAGTCTCCTAGCGTGTATATAACTAATATTTCTTCCATTTTGTTCATTTCTTTTCTTATCTAAAGTACCCTCAACTTTTTACTTACCAAGATTAACTCAGTTTTCATTTCGTTCAATAATATAAAACGTAATAAGTTTATAAATAATTTATATTTTTCTTTTTTGCAATTCCTATCTGTTTCTTTTTCCCTCAGTGAATAATTTATATTCGAATTATGTATTAAAGATTTTTTTATATAATGTAAAAATAAATAATTTATAATATTTTGAAATATATAATAATGGAACTTTTTTAATTACAAGGAATTCTGGTATATATTTCGTTGTTATTATACCTATAACTTATCGTTGAATCATTATATAAAAATATTTCGTTAATTATAATCCAATAAAGACAGGTTGAACTAGGGGAAAAACAAAATTCTACTAAGTTCCAACCCTTTCTTTCTTTCTTTTCCTGTTTAGCCTCCGGTAACTACCGTTTTAGATAATACTTTAGAGGATGAATGAGGATGATATATGTATGAGTGTAAATGAAGTGTAGTCTTGTACATTCTCAGTTCGACCATACCCGAGATGTGTGGTTAATTGAAACCGAACCACCAAAGAACACCGGTATCCACGATCTAGTATTCAAATCCGTGTAAAAATAACTGGCTTTACTAGGACTTGAACGCTGAAACTCTCGCCTTCCAAATCAGCTGATTTGGGAAGACGCGTTCGCCACTAGACCAACCCGGTGGGTTAAGTTCCAACCCTAGAATTCTAGAAGTTAACGTGTTCAATATTTTGAAAGGAAAGAAAATAAATTATATAAAGTTGGTGTGTTATTGTTTTTGAAGTAGAAACGCTCATTTATGTAGTAAACTCAGGTTTGCCGAGTTTAGACAAGCTCAAAAGAATCTGCACGATAATGAAAAAGTTTGATCTGTCAGACTAAGAAGTGAAATGTAAATTCGTCGGGTAAATTCAGGGGAGTTGACTTTAGCCGAGCGAGGGAAAAACAGGCAGCAGGTTAATGAATAAATTTGATGCGTAAGCTGTTGTTGTCAATCAAACTCGTTGGCAGTCCCGTACGTTGTTCAGACTCCGCCAAATATCTAGGACTGTGGCTGAACAAACGAAGAACATTCTCAGTCCAGTCCAAGGTAACCGCAGCAAAAGCCAAACGACTGGTAAAGGCATTACAGACTGATCGGTAATTTTCTGGTCTAAGGTCATCTCGCAGGAGGATATATGCTCATGTCATAAACTGCTTTACGAAATCACGGTCTGGGAAACTGCTTTGGAGAAGTACAGGCGCATCTTGGAAGGGGTCCAAAGGAGAATAGCGCTCAGGATCGCGTCTGCCTACTCCTCAGTCTCAACAGAGGCTGCCCTAGTAATTGCTGAAGTTCCCCTTCCCCGACAGTTGGCGTTGATGCGGTGTAACATCATTAAGGGAAAAGACAAAGTAACTGCTCGGGCGGGCATGATACGAGAGTGGCAGAGCAGGTGGGATCAATCATCAACAAGGCGTTCTTGGACCCACCGCTTAATCGAACAGTTTGCACCATGGATTGACCGCAAATTTGGCGTCAACTCAATTTCTGGCTAACCCAGTACTTAACGGGACACGAGGTCTTCCGGTCATATCTTTTCGGGAGGAGGAGGGCTCTCAATTCCGAGTGTCTATATTGCGGAAACTATTATTATTTCCTTGATCATGTTGTGTTCAGGTGTTCACGGTGGATAATTGAAAGAGATATCTGCGAACAAATAACTGGACCCCTCGATATAGACACGATTGTAACGAACATGCTATTTGGAGTCGACAAATTCAGGGCTGTGTCAGAACAAGGATAATACAGCACAAAGGCATGAACGACGAGGTAGCGAGGGGGTGATAGACAGCCTCCTGTAGAGTCGTCGTTCGTCCGGGCTTATCGGGATAGGCGGCGATGATGAGACACGAGGATTCCGGCGCCCTCGAGCTGTTAAAACCGAGACACTGTCGGGGCCCCCTCGGGATACCCGGTTAGAGGCAGGCAACTGTTACAACCAAGACCCGGGCGGGTCTTGGTTAGGTTGAGTTGCCGGCCTGAAAAAAACAAAAATTTCTGTAATATAAATAAAACTGTTTTTACAAAACGATACTGAAATCAAAAGATATAACAGATTTCTATTATCAAAATCTGTTATAATTTAGAATTTTCGTTAAAAAAAAGTACACATTAAATATATGTAATAGACAATACATAAACAATAGTAGATAATAAACAATGATTGTGTTTCAGATAATAAGAAAAAAAGCGAAATTTGTTACAAAACTCTTACTAGCCCGATTTCGTTATATGCAATACATATCATATTTACGGAAATAATACAATTGTTATGATTATTCGTTGTTTAATAAATCAAATCGGGCCGGTAAGAGTTTTGTAACCAATTTTAATTTTTTTTACTTATCATATGGAACGCTTTAAATGTTTATTTTCTATTATTGTATATCTACTGTCTATTAAATACATTTAACATATATTTTTTTTAAATAAAATTCTAAATTAATAACAGATTTTGATAATAGAAATGTAGTGTCTTACTTTTTTATATCTATATCATTTTGTTAAAAACATTTTTATTTGTATTACAGAAATTTTTGTTTTTTGAGCGGAAGAAATGATATCTGCGAGACTCTAACCGTACGATTTACAATTTCAGTGTAGCTTTTTTTGGATAGGTGTTACTTAGAAACGATTACGATAGAAGTTTTCATTCGGTCGTGCAGTCTTAAGCCACAGAATTTGTTTTATAAAACCATATGCGAAGAATACTCGGAAGATTATTTCAAAATTAGAAGGTATTAATAGAAAAAATTAATGATATATATATATATATATATGAAGGTTAATTTGAAAATTAATTTATTATAATTGAAGTAATTTAATAACATTTCTTTAATGTTACAGAAGATGGTGGACGAAGCAAATATCCTGTCATAGTTTATATTCATGGAGAATCGTACGAATGGAATTCCGGAAACGTATATGATGGAACAGTACTTGCTAGTTATGGAGGTGTGGTAGTTGTTACGTTTAACTATAGATTAGGAATATTAGGTGAGTAATTTTATTTTTAAAATTATTACTATTAATTTTTTTAATTTTGTATGCTTTTAAAATGTTTAGTAGTTATATTAGTTAAATTTATTTTTTAGTAAAACATTTTTTCATTCATCTTTGTGGCCATTATTAGCGACTGTTGCTGCTGTTCTTCTCATCAGTGATCTCCTAATATTATTGGTGGGTGTTTCGTTTTAAGTGGGTAGACGCGTATTTAGAATGGAGTTAAAAATTCTGTTGGTATTTGAATTGTATACGTTAAAATAATTATGCAAATATAAAGCATTAATTTTTTAAATATGTACCCTAATATAAACTTAAATGCAACTTTAAGTGTCATTAAAAAACACTTGAAAAACAATAATGAAATAAATAAACCATATACAAACGAATTAATGTTTTTTTTTTGTGTTGTCATTTGACTGATATGATGCAGCTCTCCAAGATTCCTTATCTTGTGCCAGTTTTACGCATTCCAAACGTTACCTGCCTGCACAATTTTTCCCTACTACCTGTCCCTCCAATATTAAAGCAACTATTCCAGGATGCCTAAATATCTGACCTATAAGTCTGTCTTTTCTAACTGTTTAGATTTATACAGATTTATACTGGGGGCCTCTCCATCATTTATAAGGGCAACGGGACCCCGAGTGCTCTCCAACCATGTAAATTTAAACTAATATTTATTTCGGTTCCGCCTGGTAGCAGATGTGCTGTGCGTCAGTGGGGAGGTCCAGTCGAACGAACACATGATGTTCGACTGCCCAGCTCTTGGGTGGGGGGCCAGAACGCAGGTCGCCCTGGAACTTAGAAGTCAAGGGGAAAATTGGTCACTCAGAAGTGGCGAGAGCCGCATTGTCGGACCGTGTGGGAGTTCCTTGATGCAGTTCCTTTATTCAACCGACGTCAGTAGTTTGCCTAAGGGAAAAAAACTCCTACCGTGCTGCTGTAGGGAGCTAACCGAGAGATATGGCTGGCTACCAGCCAGATTAAGGCTCCAAACGCTTTAATGGTGGACAGGTACTTTCTGGCATTCAGCAGCCTAGGAGTGGCAGCTGTCGTTGAAGAGATAAATTTAATTATTGATTGTCATACATGTATTAGTAGTTGATGGGGTGCGCCTACCCATTTTAGTGATATATGACAAGTGGGCTTGTGTGACACGCAAGCGAGTGGTGTATGGTACCACGCTTATTTCGCTCACGCTTTTAGGTTAGCTCTAGGAGCTAGTTAGGACACTGGTCGCTAAACTGTTTTGAGGCTCAGTAGCCGTTTGTGGCACAGACATTCGGTCTTATGCTTTAGGGCGACCGAATGGGGTGATGGCTGGAGAAATGCCAAGCAAACCAATCAAACTATATTTTTCAAAATACTTCTTTCTTCATCAATTTACCGTAACACCTATTCAATTGTCACTTTATCCACCCCTTCTGAGTTTTAACATTCTATAGAACCACATTTCAAAAGCAGAAATTAATTATTATTATACTACTGTTTCAATCTTTTACAAGATGTAGCCTCTTCAAGTCTAGTTCGACAGGTAAGCCTTCAACAGATCTCGCCATGCCTGTCTGTCCTGCGCCAGGTTACCAGCCAGTTGGTTCCAGCCACCTTTCTAATGCCTCTGTCCCATCGGTCTGGTGGCCTGCCTCTTCATCTTTGTCCCTCTCTTGGACTTTATTCAAGGACCGCCTTTGTCCAACTTCCATCATATCTTCTGAAATAACGATGTGCCCCGTCCATCGCCATTTCAAAGCTTTCACCGTTTCCATTATGTCATGCACTCTCGTTATGGCTCTTATGTCTTCCGCTCTTTTCTAGTGCCTGCTTGTATAGCCTAGCATTGACCTTTCCACGCCTGTTTGTGCTGTCCGAAGCTTTCCTTTGACGAACTCATTTAAAGTCCAGGTCTCGCATCCGTATATGAGTACTTAAAGAACACACTGATCAAACACGGTCTTTTTCAAGACAATTGGCATGTTAGATTTCAACACTGTTGAATGTCTTCCAAATGATTTCCAGCCCATCCTGATTCTCCGGAAAATTTCAGATCTGATGTCCGCTCTGGTAGACGTATTAGCTGCCCCAGGTAGACGTATTCTTCCACATTCTCTAGGATGTTGTCGTCAACTCCTACCTCTCCTGCAGCAGCTCATCTGTTTGTTGCACATTACTTTTGTTTTGGTCAAATTCATTTTCAGACCCACTTCTCCACATTTTTCTGCAGGAATTAGTTAATATAGTCAAAATATGTTGTGAGTGCAGTTACTTTACTTTCAGCAATCAATATTATAAACAACCATTTGGCTTGACTATGGGTGAACCGTTATCGGTAATTTTGGCAGATACATATTTGCAATTTTTAGAAGATTCTTGTATCAATAAAATTCTAACTCGACATCACATACTATTGCATAAACGTTTTATAAAGGACACTGTAATTATATATAATGAAAATGTTCAAAATTAATCAAATATAATATTAAATGAATGTAATAAAATTGATAAATACATAAAATTTAGCATGGAAATAGAAAATAATAATTGTTTGGACTTTTTGGATTTAAAAACACATAATAATAAAACAAATAGATAACAAATTTAATTAGAAATATATTCTAAAGACACATTAAATTACACAATAATTAATTATCATTCATTTCATCCATGGTCCCAAAAGATAACTGTTTTTAATTCATTGTTATATAGAGCCATAAAATACCTCAAACATGATAAAACTTCCTTAAATAAAGAAATAGAAATAATTATAAACATTGCTGATGCTAACGGTTATAATGTCGGTAATATAAATAAATTATATAATAAAATAAATAATACAAAATTATTACCTAAAAAACAGATAAAATATACATAAAAAATGAATATACACGTTTTAGTCAAAAAAATTGGCTTAACACTTGCATATCTACTAATAAAAAATTAATTAAATATATTAATAATAATTTTAATAAAAACCCATACGATAATGATTCCAAATTTGATAAACAGGGCGTATACAGTCTTGTCTGTGATGATTGCGACTTGATGTACGTGGGTATGACCAATTGCAAATTATCCCCTTGAAGGGGAATTACGTCGGGAGAACAGGTTTCATAAGCCTAGCCTTCCGCGGTCGGCCCATAAAATGGGTTTAATAACTCTGGTTTAACAACGGATTGGAATGCAATTAAATCCGTCCAAAAAAAATACTAAATATTAAATAAGACAAAACTTGAAAAATTTGTCCCGTCACTTAAAATAAACCTTTTAAAAACACGCCCGATTGAATCATCCAGCAGCAAGGGACTCTGTCCAGGTTCTGCGATCCGTAGGGAGAATCTATAAACTCCCGCCAACTTTGCATTCCATTCCAAATTTTCCACACATGGTAAAGAGCATATAAATAGCATAAACCAGAAAACTCTTACTTTGCCAAAAATATAATAGAATACGGTCATACATACAATCACAATAATTTCAGAATACCTTAGATACTTCTACAAATATTGTAATACTTCTAATTTGGAAAAATATCATATATACTATAATAATCAAAATTTAATTAATGAGCAAAAATTTTTTAAATTATTATTTAAAAATGTACTAAACATAAATATAAAGAAGTAATAATTTAATCTAATAATTATCTCTTTGGTAACATTGTTTACGTTTGATTTCACTTTAATCCACCAGAGTATATATATTCCTTCAGTATAGTAGTAGGACCGGGACAGTCATAACTGTTTTTTTTTTTTAATTTTAACTATGATTTTTAAACTTTAATGCATTAATTTTAATTCCCGATGATGGCTTGCAAGTAAGCCAAAAGATCTAGAGAACGTATCAACGTGCTGGTAAGATGGATTATATTAATTTATTTATTTATTTTAATATAAAACAATATATACTTGAATATCGTGAAATATATTAAAAAAAACAACATTAAAATAGAAATACTAAATGAATACAAATTTCATAATTCAAACTCAACTTACTTTCTTAATTTATTCCAAATATACATCTTCCGTAATTAAAAGCTAATTATGTTTAATTAAGGACTCGCCTCTAATTTTTGATAAAATTTTGAGTATACCCTATTTAAGACCTAAGTTACTCGTACTTATTAAAATTGAAATTATTCGTCGGAAACATCTTTCACTCGAGTTACGTCCCTCGTAAGTTACACAGTGCCCTCACCAAAAATTTCTTTATTTAACGTCCTACAAGTGTAATATATATTATTTACGGATTAAATAATTTGGTTAAGTTTATTGTTAAAAACGAAATTAAATTCAGTTAAAAGTAAATTAAGTTAATTAAATTAGGAATTTTGGGTTTAAGTGAAATTTAATTGAGTTTTGTTAGGTTTAGGTAAAGGTTAAGATTAGGTTATGTTAACTTAGATAAGTAACGATTCCGTGTACTGAACCTTATGAGCAATATAACAATTTTCTTGAAAAAACTATTGTAACAATTCTGGTACCCATTTTTTTGTAAACAATTTTCCCATGTAATTGTTTATCCAAATGAATTTCAATATAATTTCCCACTTTTAGAAGTGGGAAAATTTTCCTGAACCAAAAGCCCAGCCCTTATATACTGGGTGTGTGAGGTTCACTGCCTATGCTGTGGGATCCACTAAAAAGCCACTCCCTCGTACAGGGTGGTGATAGAATTCACGTAAAGGCATACGTCACAGGCACACCAATATTTACATAACACATTCAGACACTATTTACAATTAGTAATACGTACAGTTCAGAATTAATAATATACACTATAGGTTGCCGGCCTCAGACACAGGAACCCGTCCTGCGAGAGCCATTGGTGACGACAATGCCGAGGCACCCCCATTACCCGCCACCGAAGGCTGGCATCCATCGCCGTCCTCAACCGACCTCTCCTTGTCCTCATCCATTAGTTTCTGCTGTAGCACCCTTATAAAATACCAGGCAAACCCAGTCACTCCCTCACCGGGAGAGAACATCAATCGCATGACTCCCTACCCCCAGTGAGTTCAATCGCTACGCGGTATCTCCGCCTCCCTCTGGGGCACACAAAGAAGCCGCACTTCACTACAACCACGTCATCGCAGTACTGGCAAGCACTATACTCCTGTTTCCAATCTTATAGAGGATTCACATAACACATTCAATCGATATTTACCATTAATAATATTTACAGCTCCGAATTTACACTGTAGCTATGTCGGTCTCAAACAGCAGGAAAGCGTCCCGCGGGAGCCACCGGCGACGACAATGCCTAGGCACCCGCGCCATCTGCCCCCGAAGGTTGGCGACCATCGTTGTTCTCAACCGATATCTTCGTTGTCCGCCTCGCGGTCTTCCTTCGTTAACTTCTGCTGTAGCACTCTTCTGAAATAATACCTGAACGGTAATTCCCGGAGGCTAAACAAAAAAAAAAGAAAAAAATTTATAATTTCTCAACAATAAAAAAAAAACCCAAAGTTATTTTAATTATTTGATGTAGCGTACAACAATAAATAAAATAATATTATAGAGAAATTATTTATACAGGTAATTTAAATTTTAAAGTAACACACTTCATCAAAAATAATAGTATCTACATTTTATTTACTAAGAATTTCACTTATATAAATTATAAACAAATAATTAAATTAATTATTTTACGTTATACAGTATTTCAGTACAAATATTTAATTAAAAAATTGTTCAGGATATTCAATTAACCATTCCATCGAAATTTATTGACAAACACAGTGTAATCAATCTATAACCAATTCTAATGCACGTTTATTTCATTTGTACATATGACAATGTAGATCTATTGAGTGCACTGGTCCACCACAATTAATTTAACATCACAATTAGTCACTTCTCTTCTAATAACCGATATTATTAATTGACAAATTAATCAGCTTACTATCACCACATTTCTAAAATTAATATTTCTTAAATTAAAATTTATATCATTTATAGATAATTATTTTCGTGGTTAACAAGAAATATTGAGATACATGATTATCTGGGAGTCCCGAACGTTAAAGAAGATAAAACGATTTGGTACTAATACAAAATAAGGCTAGACAGTCATGTGAGCTGGCTAACAGTTAACCTCCTAGATAATAGTGAGGATGGACGTTCAGCGTCTAAAATACCTGCACGTATTGGATTTGTAAGGTTCTTCGAGATTTGATGAAACCGGCTACATTGGTACGTTATGTTTCTTTTTTTTTTTCAGTATTTAGTTTTATTTTTATCATTTACTATTTTTAATTTTTATCCTCATTTGGCTTGTTGTTTTTTTATCTTTTATATAATGTAAGAACTATTTTTTAACCGATTTTAAAAAAAGGAGGTTATATTCGACTAGTATTTTTTTTTTTATGTTTGTTCGTGCATAACCTTTTTCCTAATAATCCAATTTAAATAAATCTTCTTGTAATCAACGGAGCTACTTTTCGCGATGATGCCAAGATGTTGAAAAAAACGTTTTAGACACAAAAATTTCGGCACTACCTCGGCATGCTTTGGTTACTTCAATTTTCAATGCGAATTGGTCATTTTCCTTGTCTGTGGAAAATTTCACAGTTAATTGTGATAGCAAAACCGGGTAAAGAACCGACAAATGTAACATCTTATATATTTATGCGGCGTTGCGTCGTCAGTTTAATATACCCAGAAACATCTGTGATATCTTGTGCAACGAGAGCAGGATTTTGGAACGGGTGTTTCTCTTTTTGCATAGTACCGGGTTACTGCAAAGGATTTAATATGCTCATATATGTTTTTCTGTAAGGAGAGTTTTTTTATAATTTTTACCTTTATTTTCAATTTGATTTTGTGGTTCTATGTATTTAATTTTACTATCCGGGGAGGGGATTTTTACACAACCCATCGGAGTTAGGTAAGTTTTATATACTTTCTTTAATCTATTATTTTTAACTTTTATATTTTATCAACTTTGTCTGTGGTATTACTTTTGAGTTTTATTTTGCCTTTTTGGCTTGTTTTAGTAAATTTTTATTATATGATTGCTATTACGTTTACACCTTGTATAGTTTATTATTTCGGGGTTATTTTACCCTTTTACTAATAACTACCGGGCAATTATAACGCCCAGGCGTTTATCGCCCACAAAAAAAAACAAAAAAAAACATCTTATAGGTCTATCATCCTGCTTCCTGTGCTCTCTAAGGTGTTTGAAAAGTTATTTTTGATAAGACTGAAGCGGTTCGTGTACGATCACATTCCGGCTCACCAATTTGGGTTAATATGCTCCTTAGGAACAAACAAACAGGATTGTAAACGTTATAAATCATGCTCTAGACGAGAAACAGTACTGTTCAACAGTTTTCCTCGATGTCAGTCAGGCTTTTGACAAGGTTTGGCATGTAGGGTTGCTCTATGAATTGAAAAAGGTTTTACCGCATGTTTACTATGTGGTACTAAAATCTTACATAGAATACATGTGCTTTCAAGCTAAATATTGAGATGTTTTGACGGATTTGTTCCGTATATAATCATGGTTACCGCAAGGAAGCGTTTTCGGACGCATCTTCTTATGTTCTGTTTACGGCTGACTTGCCAATTACGGGAGATATCATAGTTGTAACGTTTGCTGACGATACTGCAATTCTTACTGCCCACGATAATCCGACTAATGTGTCTCGTTTTATTCAAGATTACATCAGTCCCCTCGAATCATGGCTTAAATGTTGGAAAATAAAAATAAACGAAAAATCAAACAACGTCACGTTCATTCTTCGTATGGAACTCTGTCCTGCTGTTTCTATCTTCAATGTTCCTATTCCGAGATCTCAAGAATGTAAATATTTAGATTTTCATCTGGACCGATGACTTACTTGGGCGAAACATATCACATCTAAGCGGAAACAGTTGTATCTCAAGTTTAAACACATGTACTGGCTGATAGGACATAGATCTCGGCTTTCAGCAGAAAGTAAATTATTGATTTATAAATCCGTTTTGAAGCCTATTTGGACTTACGGGCTTGAATTGAAAGATACGGTATTGACGTACCTGAACTCTACCAGACAAAAACACTGCGGTGAATACTAAACAACCCTGATACATAAGTAATAGCGTCATGTATAGTGATCTTAAGTGGCGAACCGTTCGGCAAGAAATCTCTCTGGTCAGCCTACGGTATCAAAATCGTTTGGATCGGTACCCGTTTGGCGGTCAATTTATTAGATAACAATCAGTGATTTTTCAAGATTGCTGAGGAACAATATTCTTGGTTTGCCTTATCGTTTCAATCAGGTGAATTTATGGTCTGGCCGTACGGAGTGCTCTTCTATTTCATTATTAAGTCACAAGCCGCTGCTTAATATTAGTTCAAATAGATCTTATTTACGTATTATTTAATTATATTGCTGGACAGATTGTAAAGTTGCTGTGTCGTTATAATAAAAGAAAAAATCGGTTCGAAAATTTACAAAAAATTTGTTTTTGCTGTCCGGTGAGTAGATTAAAGGTACCCTTCTTCTTTCGCAAAGCATTTCCAATTGGCCAGTTGTAAATTCGCCAAAAAGCAATCTATTTAATAAATCAATGAACTCAACGTCATTTATTTGTCTCGTGTTTATTGTTACCTCACAAAATTAAAAAATTATGCCAAAATTTTTTTCTGCTTCAAACCAAGAAGGTTGAACAAAATACCAATGACCTTTGACTGGAGGCAGCTGCATTATATCACCAAAAAGGAGCATATTAACTCCGCCAAGTAACATATCGTTATTAATCAAACACAGAAAATTATGAAATAAATATTTTTAAAAAAATAAAAGATCTCGGCACACCGGAAGGCGGAAGTAGATTTCACTGGTACTAAGTAGGGGATAAAAAAGATTTCCACCTTAAAGTTAAGAAAAACTCCAATCTTACTAAATACGACAATGGTTGTATGTGAAAAAAGTTTCACATGTTTAGCAGACGACAAGCCCCCATCTTCTTACAATTCCAGCAAAAGTTTGGTTATCCCTTGCCGTAAGGGTTGGTCATATCGAAAATTCCATCAGAAAAAAGTTTTAGGTAATGTTTAGAGATGTAACGACCACTTTAAATAGATTCGATACTGTGCCTATTAAAAAAGGTATGACTTTTTTGTCTTCAGAGTTCCATTTTTTCCACCCCCTGAGCCAGTTGTTGGTGAAATGAAAAAACTTTACTTACATAAGTTTTAGGTCCTTATCTAAAGAATAGTAGGAACTTTAAACGAATTCGATATTTTACTTAATAAGAAATTTATAGCGATATTTTATTTTTTCGTAAAAGCCCTTCCATTTCCATCCCCATGGTCCTATTTTGCCCATTAACGAACTCGACCGAGATTTTGGGTTGTTATATTTTATGTATTAAAAGTGATTGGCGCAAAGTTACGGCAGTTATCGTGTTCACAAGTGAAATATATGTGTATATATAAACTTTTCAACTGACAGTGGTTTTGGGGTCTGGGATATATGAAACGCGAAGATATGTCGAAATTTTCCAGAAGTCGAATCATGATACCCATTACAATAGGTAGCTTTCTTATGAAATCTAAGACATATTCTAAAATGGAACCAACATCAAAATGCGCTTAAAAGTAAGAAATCATTTCTTCCAAATACTTAATTAATTCCTTAGATACTTTTTTGAATCAACGCCAAAATACATGATCATATATTTATGTGGAACTTGAATGAATTTGTAGGTGATTTATACGAAAAGACGTATTATTCGCAAACGGAAAAGCAATAAAAGATAATAAATAAAAATTCTACTGATGTAATATCGGTTTTAGTTTTTATGAATTATACGTATAGAGTATTATAGAACAAATATATATTACGTTTAGAAATTAATTTTGTAATTAAACAGGTTTCTAATGAATTAAGTATTTAGGTGAAATTATTTTTTCCTTTTTCCCGGATTTTGATGTCGTTCCATTTTTTTTTTTTTTTTTTCAATAATTATTGATGTGTTTTTTGTTTTGGACTTGATCAATGTTTTTTTGGACATACTTGTGTATACTTGCATACTTACATGCATAATTGTTTATGCATTTATGCGTAAATAATAAATTCTAAGTAACGAATTGGTGTAAATATTCACAGATTAATATAAGAAAACGTTCTAACATTTGCTTGAATAGATCAAGGAAAACCATAGTAATATCATTGATATTAACAGCTTCATAAAATACACGATTAATTGACATGTTAAATAAAAAATCAAAGATGTTAAAATTCTTATTAATTAATTAAATATATTTACATTAAAAGAAAAATATACAAAGTGATTCGTGAAAAGCGTAACAAACAATCAGCAGATATTCTAATAGAGAAAATAAAGAGAAATATCTATGTAAAAGTAGATTGAGAAACGCTTCGTTAACGAGTATTATGTGGCGAAAGATTTTGCCCTGATTCCTGTGCATCCAGTAAAATTAAGCCAGACTGTAATTCTTGGGACACAAATTAAGGGGTATATTTATTTATTGGTTTGAAATCTACCTAAAAAAAAAAAGAAGGAAGAATACATTGCAAAACTGTATTTTTGGTATTTTTCAAGAAAGATAGGGTAGACTAAAGATTGGGGTCGAAAACACATTTTTTTTTGTTTGGCGTAAAATAACTTTGTTAAATAGGTAAAAAATACATCAAAGAAGAAACAAGAAATTAAAAAAAAAGTAAGAATTTAAAATTTTACTAAAAACAAAACATCAAATGTGGCAGATTTAACTAGGTATTAAACAAAACAAAATTTTCAGTATTACAAAACTAAATAATTAATTAAATTAAAAAAAAAATAAACGAAAAATCAGAATAATTTATTAGACATCTTAAAGAGCTATTTAAATTTGTTTGAATTAGTTATTTCATAACTTGGCAACAGTAAGTTCAATACGAGAAGAGTTTCTTACCGCGCTGATTTAACACAAAGGAAGGTATGGTAAGTTGAATACTTTGAAAAGATAAACTCCTTTTAATACATAAAAGGTACAAACTTTACTTCCAAGATATCTTTCTGTAATTTAAAATTTTTGTCACTGGATTCTGAGCGATGTTAATAACGTAGATTCTGTTTTGTTTGCCGATTAAACCATGTAATCAAAGTGGAATTTTTAATTAACATAATAAGACATTATGTAACATACGACATAATCAACATTTTCGTAACATATTCACGTAAACGTTTAGTGCGGTATTGTAGGTAAAGTGACACCATTTACTTTCAATGAAAATGTTTTGGGTGTTTCATACTTTAAAACACTTTTTGGAATAATTTGTCAGATCTGTTGAAAGATATTTCTCTGAGAACGAAAAAGGCAGATGATTTTTCAAGACGATACTTTTTCTCTAATCCATACCTTTCTCTAGCAGTAAGTCAACACTTAAGAGTAAATGCGAATTTTTTAAACAAATGGATCTAATATGCCAGATCTATCAACTGGTTTTCAAGGTCGCCCCCAACTTAATCTCGACCTGTGAGTGCGCTTGAAATCATTAGTATATGAACATCCTGACCCCCGTAGGAGAAGACACGCCCGATTTCTGATGATCCCGGTCACCACACCCCGCTGCGTTCCTTTTTTTCGTACCATTTTCTAAACATAACAAGGAGTGACCGGTAACAGCCTGAAAGACGTTACCTCGATCGCACGCGTGCGTCGCGGCGTAGACTGCCCATCCTGACTGCAGTCCCATCCGGATCTCCCATCGGGTTCCCCCCTTGATCATAAGGATATTTTTTTTATCCCCTACTTAGCACCGGTGAAATCTACGCCTTCCGGCGTGCCGACCCGGTCTTTTAATTATACGCCATGCCTCTAATGAGGGGACCCCAAGAGATCCCCCACCATTTTAGATTAAACATAAATAATCTGATGTGGACATCACATGACTTCCTTGTACCCCTATTAAATTACTTTTGCACATTTTTTTTTTTTAAAGAAAAGTACTTAAACTTTATTTCATTAATAACTTCTGATAAATTTTTTTTTTATTGTTGAATTGTTATGCATCGTAATTTTTTTTACAATGAGAGATTAATAATTATTAATAAATTAATATATTTAAATTTAAAAAAAAGGAGGAAATAAGGTCTGATTCGAACCGACGTATCTTCCCCTTGTAGGATCCAAATGTTATATTTCATTAATTAAAATTCTATTTGGCTATAATACTGGAACTGAAAGTAAATAACATTTATGATACATCGTTGAATAGCCCTCAGTGAGGGCTTATTACTGCAGTTAAAAAAAAATCAAAAATCCTAATTTTCTTGGATTTTGGACTTTTTTGGACACGTTTGCTTCAGTAGATTGCAATTAAAAGGGGAAGTGCACAACTAGATGTTACAACAGTTCTAAATCCAAAATTTCAATATCCTTGACTAATCGTGTTTGAGTTATGCGAGATACGTACGTACACACATTAATACGTACGTACAGACGTCACGCCGAAACTAGTCAAAATGGATTCAGGGATGGTCAAAATGGATATTTCTTTTGAAATCTGGAAACCGAAATTTTTCGCGATCAAAATACTTCCTTTACTTCGTACAAGGAAGTAAAAATTATTAGAAAATAATTCACATTTCGGAAAGCACTATTGAAAATTATTATGAGCATATATTTGTGTATGTATTCAACAAGAAAAATCAGATTTTTTTTTAGAATTTTTATTATTTTTTATTTAGTATTATTTAACAATTCAACGATTGAATAATATTATTTCCACAGCAGGAAATTTTTTAATTGTATTTTAAATAAATTAGTGTGATAATTTTACACTAGGTTCGGTAATCTATTAAAAATGGTGTAATAAGGGCCTTTCTTATTATCAAGTGTTGTTGAGTTATAAGTAATAAAACAACTTCGTTGTCTGCTTTAGTTATTAGAATATTATTTATTTTTTAAGAATGAATGACTATTTTTTTTTGCAATGATTGTACATCCATTAATATAAAACAAGTTAAACTGAATATATTTAATTTTCTAAATATCGGTATTCACAAATCAAGTTTATGGGCTCCAGACTATGATTTGACAGCTCATTATTTCATCATAAAATTTATTCTCAAGAACCTCAAAGCATGATATTATACAGAGTGTTCAACTTAAAAGAAACCCCATCACTCAGTAGTTTACATTAAATACATATCTTTTTTTATTAAAATGCAAATATTGCGGTAAGAGCAAAATAATATTGAAGAAGTTGGTACGACTATATTTGGTGTGGGGAGGACTATTTATTGACTGAACATTTGAGTAATACCGATCTTGTGACGAGCATTGGCTTTTGAACAAGATTTCGTAATGGTTATTGTTTGTTAAAATGAGGTTAACTGTTGAAGAACATATATTCGTGATGTAAACTTACTTAGAGACGAAATTTCATGTTATGTATCAGCGAAAGTTCAGGGAGAATCTGAAAAGGAATCACCAGTAAAAAGTGTTATTCAACAAAAAAAATTTGGTGAAAGGTTTGGTATTAGACCAGAAATATACCTGACAAGGTTAGTTTTAACTATACAGGTCGTACAGGGCATCAAAGCGGCAATTACAAGATTTCATCAAAATATTTTGCGGAGACTAAGCCGGGAAAAGAACATTTCACTAGGTTCAGACAATACTGCAGTGAGAAGACTGAAAAATTATCCGTGTCGAATGCGCAGGTTTTCCGTGAGGTAACTAATGCTGGTTATGCTCAGTGGTTCAAGAATATTAGAAACAATAGATCTTTCACAGATAAAGCGTACTTTTACATAGGTGGGTATGTTAATAGTCAGAATACCGAACCAGCAGTAGTGAAAACCCGCACATTTTCTTTGAATCTCTCCTACACCCACAAAAGAAGACGTGTGGCGTGCGGTTTCAAGGCGACGAATAATAGGACACTTGGTTTTTGAAAAACTGTGGATCCCATCTATCAAGAAATTATCAAACAGTTCATATCCTTACTGCAAAAGGATGAGTGTGACTACTGGATGAAATAGGACATCCTGACCATGTGACGATTTCGATCGCCACGCCACCCCTTCTGTACCTAGTCCTTATGGGCTTTACCGGAGATCACCTTCAGTACTTCGGCAATGACATCTTTGAGTCAAGCTTCAGCCAGGATGCCACCGATGCGAATGCCACAAGCACATAACGATCGGTGTACTACAAACATAAACTCCAAACAAAATACATCTAGCTAAGTCTCAAACAAGACTGAAAATGACTTTCAAAGAACGAAGGAACTAAATTTCACCTACCCAAAAGGTAAAAATGAGTTCGACACACAACGAATTATAAGAAACAACACAAAATCGCTAAAAAATATAACAATAAATAATGTAACATAACTAACGAAAAAAAATCTATAACCAAACACAACAAAATAACAGTAAAACCAAACATTACCACAAACAAGGAAAGTCCAAGAGGACAACATACCCGTTCAGCGATCCTTTCTTTCGCCAAATTTGTAATAAAACTTTCTACGATCACCCATTCGGCGCGGCTTTTCCAACTAACACGGAGATCAAGTGTCGACCCGATAATATCAAGCCGACAAATGGTCTCTATACGCATTAAATCATACTTATCACATTCATATATCACATGATAAGCATCGTCCAACAATCCGCATTGTGGACACATACCAGAGTCCGTCAGGCCAAATTTCTGTAGTCTGTTCCGAAAAGGACCAAGCCCTGAAAGAAATTGCGTCACATACTTGTTCGAGTGTACCCAATCGGCGTCCCGCAAATCAACAACATTAAGGAAAAGATAAAGGCGTATTACGCCCACACTCCGTTTTATCTCATCTTTTTTTTTCTTTCCTGTTTAGCCTCCGGGAATCACCGCCGGGTATTACTTCAGAGGATGATATGTATGAGTGTAAGTGAAGTGTAGTCTTGTACATTCTCAGGTAATTGAAACCCATCCACCAAAGAACACCGGTATCCACGATCTAATATTCAAATCCGTATAAAAGTAACTGCCTTTACTAGGATTTGAACGTTGGAACTCTTGACTTCGAAATCAGCTGATTTGCGAAGACGCGTTCTCCATTAGACCAACCCGGTGGGTTGTCTCATCTCATCTGGCCTACCACAGTCCCACTTGCTATAGAGCTTACTATGGAGATAGTACAGGATCGTTTTGTTGGAAGAATTATTTCTAAAGGATTTTGGTCACCAAGATACCTTCATCTGACTTGTTCAGACTTATTTCTGTGTGGTTATTTAAAAGAAATTGATTACAGGAGCATTCAACTTTCCTTGCAGGAATTGAAGACTAACATTATCAATGCCGTCCAAGAAATAGACAGCGTATATAACTAACAAGAATAGCCAAGAAGATTGTCAAACATTGTTGTATAGAAGTGGATGGATATATAATTTTCAACACCTTATTATTTAAGTGTTTGCCAATAAACTATTATTTGTAGACTAAACTAAGTAAAATTTCTTTTTAAGTTTAATACTTTGTACTTTAGAATATAAGTAATCATAATAAATATTTAATAATGAAATAAGCTAAGCTTTATGCATCGGAATAGTTTGAAAAAGACAATTTACATCGGTTCAGCGGTTCTTGAATATTAAATGAATATTAGTTCCATCAGACATAAGGAAATTTTAATAATACAGAGTTGTATTACATATATTTTTAACGAACGTTAAGAAAATTATACATCAAAGAATTTTTTTCATTAAATATTAATGAAGACTGTTTTATATTTGGAAGTTTTCCAAATATATAACATTAGAAAATTGGATTACGTAATTCAGTTACGTATTAAGTTAAAAAATAAACATAAATATAACTTTTTTTTCACAAAGTCCTTTTAAACTAAATTTCTAGTTCTTCAATTAAGTTTTATTCCATTTAAAAAGATTTATGAGAAAAATTTAATTTAAAAAGAAAAGAAAATTAGAGTAAAAGTTTTGTGTTTTATTTTTTCAGTTCACTTTATTTTTATTTATTTATTTATTAAGATACAGATTATAAATAAGTAACTTAATATAGGTCAAAACATATTCCATTATTACTTTTTAGTCAAATAAGTTGAAATTTTGAGGGGGATAATTGAAAATAAAACTTTAAAATTTTATATACCGTATTATAAAATTAGACTAAAAATTTCTATTCTATTTGTAAAATTATAAGGCTTTTTTTTTATATCTATAACATTTTCACTTCATTATAACTCAAAAAAAATCTAGAATCTGCTTTTATTTTATTAGATGTCCCAAAATGTATTACTCTGTTTTTTACTGTAATTTTTAAAATTATTTATTACTCAACCAACAACCGGACTCACAACTTTATTCATTTGATAATTACGAGTATAACAGATTCATTTTTTAACGTATGAAAAATTCTAAGCCTGACAAGAATTAGAGAGCGGAATCTTCTGGATGAAACGCTGATCACTCTTCCAAGGAATTCATTTAATAATGAAAATAAAAACAAATGGTAGTCCATAAAAAAATAATTTTTTGGAAAAATTTTATATTCTCAGCGTCTAAAAAAATATTTACTCAAGTAACCTTGGTTACTAAGCGCTGGCAAATTAGAGCTTTTTCTATAGAACTTCATGGCACTAAGAAAACCTTTTTGTAGTAGAGAGGCTAGTAAGCTTGAATATTTTGTTTAAGTTATGCAAAGTTACCGGCTTGTTGATGTACAGTTTTGAATTTAAATTACCCCAACAAAGGCCGCCGGATTTTGACTTGCCACGTAAGAAATGGTCAACGCTAAACAGAATACGGACTCAGCATGGTAGGTGCGCCTATTTCCTGTATAAATGGGGTAAAACACCGACGCCCCTTTTTGAGTGTGGTGAAAATCAAACTGTCAGACACATCACACACAAGTTTACCCTAAGACATCTTATGAAGTGAATTCTGAAGATTTCCTGGTGGCGACTCCAGAATCAGTAGCGTATATTAGTTTGTTAAATCTTTGTTTGTAATTTTCACTGTAATTGGTGTTATGTTTTGGTGCCATAAGCTAAATAAATAACCCCAAAAAGAAAAGTTAGAGATTATTAAACCTGGTGAATATGTCAACCAATTTAAATCTACATATTTTGATATTAGTCTGTTATAAAATAGCAGTAGGCAAAATAAAATAATTTATGCCTTATATCAGGTACATTTCATAAGAAAGCTACCTAATGTAATGCGTACCATGATTCGACTTCCGGAAAATTTGGACATATCTTCGCGTTTCTCATCACCCAGACCCAAAATCACCATCAGTCCAAACGTTTATATAACATTTATATATTTCACTTTCTTGTTGACACGAAAACTACCGTAATTTTGTGCCAATCACTTTCTGATTTATAAATATAATAATATAACGACCAAAAATCTCGGTCGAGTTCGTTAATGGGCAAAATGAGATTATGGGGATGGAAATGAGTGAGCTTTTTATAAAAAAAATCAAATCGGTCATAATAAGTTCATACAATTCTTTGGATAAGGGTCTAAAACTTATTGAGGTAAAGTTTTTTTCATATCACCGACCATGATGACCTATTGTAACGGGTACCATGATTCGAATTCCCAAAAATTTCGACATATCTTTGCGTTTCACATTTAGCAGATCCCAAAACCATCGTCAATCCAAAAGTTTATATATACATTTATATGTCTATAAATTTCACTTACTTGTGGACACGATAACTGCCTTAATTTGGCGCCAATCACTTTCAAATTGATACATAAAATACAACTACAAAAAATAACGGTCGAATTCGTTAATGAGAAAAATCGGACCATGGGGGTGGAATCGGGAGAGTTTTTTCGAGAAAAAAAAATATCGCTATAACTTTCTTATTAAGTAAAATATTGAATTCGTTTAAATTTCGTAATTTTTTTGGATAAGGACGTAAAACTTATGTAAGTAAAGTTTTTTTGATATCACCAACCATTGGCCCATGGGATGTAAAAAATGGGGTTTCGAAGACAAAAGAGATCACACCTTCCTTAATAGGCACAGTATCAAATCGGTTTAAAGTGATCGTTATTCCTCTAAAGATTACATCAAAATTTTTCTGAAACAATTTTTCATATGACCAACCCTTACAGCAAGAGATGACCAAAACAAAAAAAGAAAAAACAAATATCGCTATAACTTTCTGATTAGGTAAAATATCGAATTCGTTTAAAGTTCCTATTATTCTTTGGATAAGGGCCAAGGGGTGAAAAAAATTAGGTTTCAAGGACAAAAAAAAATCATAGCTTCCTTAATATGCACATGATCGAATTCCCGTGACTTATACTGTGTATATCTTATTTTTGCAAGTGACAATATTTTATGTTGGTAATGTAGGCATATCGTACTTTGAAATCATCTTCTCAACATCTCTTTTGTTACATTTATAAATGTTTTTAAATAAAAATTTCTGAAAACATTTTCTTTTTTTATCAATACAAAGAGACAAACCTAAAATCTCCCACTAATCTTCAAATAGATGTTTTGTCAAGCAGTTCTAGAAAAATCATAAGTCTTGATAAATTTAGCAATAGGTTGTAGTCTAATGAGAAAACGTAGTGTCCGTAAAACATGGAAAGTAATGTTTAATACGAGCTCGTACAATCCGAGTTCGCCTTACCCTATTTCCGGCTTGCCGAAAGGAATTTTTTTCATTTCGGAGAAGAATTGATGAGGAAGGGCTCTTTATTTATTATTTTTACTACTATCGTTGCGATAAACAGTGGTACCACCTTTACCACCACATCTCCACTGCTGTTACTACTGGGTCTAAAAGTCTTTAAAAACGTTTCAGTAAACATTTCACTTGCTTGCACATAGATCAAGTTGCTTGTACTTTAGTCATGAGTCGCTAAGTTTGAAGTTTACCCTTTAATCCGATTTTTAATATATTTAAACAACGGGCGTTCATTGTTGGTGCTGTATATAAGGATTGGTCAGTAATTAAAGAGATAAATGACAACACAGGAAAAACCATTTTATAGAATAAACTGAAATTGTCTGAGGTTGGTACCCCTGACATAAAAATTATCGGCTGTTTAAAAGGAATTTTCATTATTATATCCTCTTTTATTTATTTCAAAATGTCGGGTCTGCTTAAAAAGTGTGCCGTGGAGGAACACTATAATAAGATATTTATTTTCTAATTGTGTTAAACCGGAAGAAATTTGCTTGAAAATATTAAAACAGTATAGTAAAAAATGCTTTAACCGCGCAAATTTTAATAGTGGAACAAACAGTTTAAATCTAGCAAAACAAGTGTCACCAATTTTCATCGCGAATTAGCGATCCCGGTGATAACAGTGTGAAATATTTTAAGGGGCAGGGCTGGTAGTTCTGTCCCTCTAGTAGCATAATTTGAATTGTTTTTGGGGTTTCTTGAAGGCTCTCAAACCGCCTCTATAGCGATTCGCTGACTAGTGATCCCAAGACTTAATGAGTTTAGGGCAATGTACTCTTCTTTGCCGAATGGATTTGAGGCGCTTGCCTCTAAGCCAATTGAAGCAAGGAGGTTATAGTTAAAGAGGCAGTTTCCGTTCTGGTACCAGCGTCTGTGCTTATTAAGGCGAAGCGGAAACGCTATGTCGAAATGCTTAAAGGCAAGCGGGAGGCCAGTTTAACTTGCAAGAAACCAGAAGTTATCTTCCTAAATAGGAAGGAAGGCTCCACAAAAACTATTAAAGAAATTAGTGAGGATTTCTGGCTGCCCTTCAGGGCAAATGGTCAAATTTGAAAATTATGAACATAAAAAACAGTAGGAAAGGTTTACTCTTCGTAGCGGATCGTAAGGAGGCAGACTAATTTCAAAATCTCTGTCGTTACTAAAAAGGCTGGAGGTAAAGATGGATCAGAAACGTAAATGGAGGCCTCGAGTGATTGTCTATGATATAGATCGTTGCCTTTCCGAGGGAAAAGGTGGTGTCTTCCCCTTTGGGGTCAGGATGCATTAAAAAACTTTAGAGAAAACTAGTAAGAGTTATCTTTCTTTTTATTTGCGATTCATAAGTCAAAGTTAAGAAATATTAAATAGCTTTAAATCCCTGATATCTCTTTTTTGTACACTCTAAAAATTAAATAACTTCTCTTTCGCAAAGGTTGTTAATGCAAAAAAAAATAACTAATTTGTCTTATAAATGCTATCTAATTTTGATTCCAATCGAACATTTTATAAAAGCTGTTCACACCCGGTCTATAATAAAAACATTCCTGTAACATAAAGGCTTTTGAATACAGTTTTGAATCAATTAACTTCGTAAACTTGTTTCATTACATTAAACGACATAGCCTTTACTTCTCTTATGCAATTTTACCTAAATTAAAACAAAAGTTAACAGCCAATGAGCTCTTTGTTCTATACTCTATTTTCGTAGAAATTATCTTTATAATATAACGTAACTTAGCAACTTTCCACGCTACACATACACTTGAAACTTGATGTTATTGGAGTATCAAATTTTATAGGCCTATTATATATAATCACCCAGTTATACTTGACATTAGTATTTTTGAAATTCATAGAATAATTTATTATTAATTTATATAGTAATAATTTATTAAGTGTTTTTCATCTACTGCTCTTTCATCGTTATATATTAAATACTTCACATCTTTTAGATGTGAAGGCTAAGAGATATCTCTTTCTCCCGAACGAATCTCTTTTATAACAATAAATGATAGTTAAATTTTTAAAATAGTAGAAATACCCTGTTGAGTTGAACCCAATTTATGTATCCGTTATATCGTAATTTAATTGAATATATTAATTTATTACGTTGTAGTCTTTTTTTATGATTGTAGTACTTGTAAAAGAGCTGAAGTACAACAGGCTTCAATTCTATTGGCTTTCTCTTAGAGTAGTGGTGTTCAATGTACCAGGTAATCGTTTGAAAATTTATCACATTTATTGATCAACAGCTATCAGTCCCTTCGTATTTCAGTTTGTAGGCATTCATACCATTCTTGGGGGAACCTCTTTAAAGTTATTTTTAAAGAGGTGGAACCCACCCTCTCCGCTACACCTACACCAAATCATATTCTTAAATGGCAATGGTAACAGTTAATTATATTAATTGAATATAATGAATTTTGCACCTACCCTTCGCTCGATAGGTGCAAAAAACCGTTTGTGGTAGTACTCTTTTTAAATTTTAGTCCAACAAAAATAACTATAAAATTATATGATATTACTTCATAAACCATTTGAAATAATCATTATTTATAAATTAGTTATGAAGGTTTTTAACAATAATAATCCTTAAGAAATAATAAATGAAACGCATTCTTTTTACCTCAATAAAATAAAAGTATCAATTTTTAAATAGTTTGTTGAAAATGATTCCTATTTTCTTGTAAGTAATAATAAAGTTTTTGCTGAAGTTCACATCTTACTTTTATTAACATCTATCTCTACATGCTCTTACAATATTATTTTTCAACTGTTGTATGTTAGCAGGAATTTCTTTATAAATTATTGATTTTAAATGATTCACAAAAAAAAAATCCAGCAGTGTAAGATCAGCAGATCTTACCGGGCACTTAACTGTTCCTCTTCTAACTATCCAATGCGCTGGAAGCATCCGGTGCAACCATTATCAAACTGGAAATAAACTGTGAGCAGGTGCTTCATCTTGCTGAAAGTGGAGCATCTCTTCGTTAAGTAACATGTTTCCATTGTCATCTAACTGATTTTCTAAGGCATGGACTATTAGTGGATGAATAACTTCATCCAGCAACTGCAAATGCTTTTCACTTGTTAAATTTCCATCGATAAATACTGGACCTATTTTGTTATCACCGTAAATACCAGCCCACACATTTATTTTTTTCAGGATGTATTATTGGTTTTTCTTATGTTTAACTGATGTTATAATGCTGTGTTTACTGGTACGTTTTTTCAGTGCTGGAGAAACCTAAAACTCATATTTTTAATAAGAACGTACGATTTCAGACCTAATGATTTGGTTCCAGAGATAATGGCTGGCCACCAGCAAAATAAAGTTCCAAGCGCTTTAAATGCTGGCATTCAGCGATCGAGTCGTGACAGGAAATTACTGTCTTTTTAATGTAATAACAAGGGATGCTCCTCCCCGGTTTAGTTTTATTGTATAACAAGTGAGCGATTGGGACAAGTAAGCAGGTGGTGTATGGCAACTCGCTTAGTCCGCTCACGCTGTTGGGTAAGCCCACTAGGAGCTATTAGATTATTGGTCGCTAAACTGTTTTTGAGGCACAGTAGCCGTTTTTGGCAGGGACATTTGGTCATATACTCTAGGGCGACCGAATGGGGGGGGGGGGATAAATGCCAGTTAACCAATTGGGTCAGCAACACTGCATCACAACAAAACCTAAAAAAAAAAAACACATTTTTAATCGTAACGTCAATACCAGCAAACCAATTTTTTTTTATTTGAACCAAATTACTTGTAATTCAAAGGACCTTCCAATGAGGTGTCACAAGCTACATTGTCTCATTTTAAAAAAATAAGTTTTTAACCTTTGAATATTTAGAAAACATTTAAGGGCAAAATTTTGTGTTGGTAATTTAAAAAATAATTCTCACAGTTTTAATCCACAGATTATGATTATTTCAAATTGTTTAAGAAGTAATATCACGTATTAATTTTCTTTCCACCAACATCCATTTTTTTTTTGGGTTGTGAGTTAATGTAATTAAATGTTACCACAGCCATTTAAGATTATTGAGTTGGGGTAGGTGTAGCGGAAAGGGTGGATTACACCCCCTGAAAATAATTTAAAAAAGTTTCCCCCCGAGAATTGTGTACATGCCTGCAAACAAATATACGATGGGACTGATAGCTGTTGAATAATAAATGTGGTAACGTTTTAAATTATCACCTAATATACCCAACAGAATGAAGATATCATTTTTAAACAAGCTGTACATCATATCATCTTCATTTAATTGGATTTTGTGATCATTATTATGTGGTGTTTAGCCTGGCGGCGAATTCATTTTGCCACGAGTTGTTTCCAGTAATTTATGTTTAAAGCCTTGTTCTTCAACCCCTTCTAGTTTCCATTCTTCATCGCATCCTTCTCCATCCCATTTAGAGAAGTGAACGCACTTTAAGTTAAGAGAACTTAAATGTTCTCTTTTTTTTTTCTCTTCAGTCATTTGACCGGTTTGATGCAACTCTCCAAGATTCCCTTTCTAGTGCTAGTCGTTTCATTTCAGTATACCCTCTACATCCTACATCCCTAACAATTTGTTTTACATATTCCAAACGTGGCCTGCCTACACAATTTTTTCCTTCTACCTGTCCTTCCAATATTAAAGCGACTATTCCAGGATGCCTTAGTATGTGGCCTATAAGTCTGTCCCTTCTTTTAGCTATATCTTTCCAAATGCTTCTTTCTTTATCTATTTGCCGCAACACGTCTTCATTTGTTACTTTATCCACCCATCTGATTTTTAACATTCTCCTATAGCACCATATTTCAAACGCTTCTAATCTTTTCTTCTCAGGTGGAGTACCTGAGAAACTTGGACGACTGGAGTAGTCGTCCAAGTTTCATTTCCATATAAAGCGTTTATAGGACTAACGACCACTTTAATACTGTGCCTGTTAGGGAGATATGATTTTTTTGGCTTCGAAACCCCATTTTTTCCACCCCCTCATCAAATGGTTGATGATATCAAAATACTTTACTTAGATAAATTTTAGTCCCTCATCCAAAGAATAGTAGGACCTTAAACGAATTCGATATTTTACTGAATAGAAAATTTATACCGATATTTTATTTTTTTCGAAAAAGCCTTCCCATTTCCACTCCCATGGTCCGATTTTATTATTATTCTCCTATAGCACCACCTTTCAAAAGCTTCTAATCTTTTCTTCTCAGATACTCCGATTGTCCAAGTTTCACTTCCATATAAAGCGACACTCCAAACATACACTTTCAAAAATCTTTTCCTGACATTTAAATTAATTTTTGATGTAAACAAATTATATTTCTTACTGAAGGTTCGTTTAGCTTGTGCTATTCGCCATTTTATATCGCTCCTGCTTCGTCCATCTTTAGTAATTCTACCTCCCAAATAACAAAATTCTTCTACCTCCATAATCTTTTCTCCTCCTATTTTCACATTCAGTGGTCCATCTTTGTTATTTCTACTACATTTCATTACTTTTGTTTTGTTCTTGTTTATTTTCATGCTATAGTTCTTGCGTAGGACTTCATCTATGCCGTTCATTGTTTCTTCTAAATCCTTTTTTCTCTCGGCTAGAATTACTATATCATCAACAAATCGTAGCATCTTTATCTTTTCACTTTGTACTGTTACTCCGAATGTTCTGTTAACTTAATCAAAATCTTCTTGAATGTTTAGGACGCTGAAGGACAATAGAATCGCCATCACTTTCAATGTAATTTGATCCCATGTGATTTTTTTTTTTTGAGAAATCATCAAAGGCTTGATATTTTGTTCAAATCAAAATATATCTCTCAAACAAACCGTCTCATGTTGTCGATTGAAGGTATTACTGACTTTCTGTTTAGCTTCTGCAACCACCGTAAGGTATTAACAACTTTTACTAAATTTAGTATCATTATCTGTCGATAGTTTATATAGATTATAATTCCCGATATCAATCATGGTCAAAGTCAATATCGACTTCTTCAGAATCTTTATTTTTGTTTAGCCTCCGGAATCACCGTAAAGTGCTACAGAGGATGAATCAGGATGGTATGTATGAATGTAAATGGAGTGTAGTCTTGTACAATCTCAAGTCGACCGTTCCTGAGATGTGTGCTTAATTGAAACCCAACCACCAAAGAACATCGATATCCACAATCTAGTATTCAAATCCGTATAAAAGTAACTGCCTTTACTAGGATTTCAACCTTAGAACTGTCGATTTCGAAAAAAAACGGATTTGCGATGATGAGTTAACCACTAGACCTGCCCGATTGGCTATTATTGACTTTAATATGGGTAAACGTGGCCCATAAAAGTTATTTTTAAAATTGATTTTATGAATCGGGTAAAATTTTTTTAGGTATAAAACTACACAATTAATCGATTATAGGCTACTACAAATGTATAAGGCCATAAGAAAATATTCATACACGTCCAATGATGTATATTAGTTATATACTCTGTACATAAACATACTTTCTCGTTACAGCTGTAGGTGCCACAGCAGCATACATCTTTTATAGCCGGGAAAGTAAAAAATATATACCTGAAAATAAATTCCCAAGAAAAATTTTTTCCCCTAAAAATTATATGTAAAAAGTTAAAGTTGAAAACTTTTTTTTTTTAGTTTTTATTAAGTTTCTATTACAGCTCTAAAAGATAAACTAGTGATTTCCTTGGAAATACGGTTTATTTATAGATATATTCAAATTAGTCGATTATTCTATTAGAATCGATAACACATTATCTTATTAAGGAAGTTTAAATCGAAAGGAAATTATGTTTTGTTATTATACCTCTTCTAGCGATAGAATATAATAAATTGATTTGCACTTGTAGTAATTTCCCGAAATAATTAGAAGTTTAATCACCTAATAATTTATATCATGATATAATACTTAAATTTACTTCTCGCATTTAACTAAAGTTACCGTCCCTTATTTATAAATAGTTGAAATAACTATTTGTTTGATCCATTCCAATAATTAATTACATTATTAATTTGGATACTTTTTTCATCCATCACATAACATTTAATAGAAGTAATTACACTGGTCAACATGATTTTTATTTCACGAACTTCAGGTGTACTTAATGATTTGAGGTGCACTTAATGCAGTTTTTTTATCCTGTTTTCAAATATATATTCGGAATTTCTCCATCACCCACAGTAGTTTTGTTATTTTAATTTTCTTAAATATTTTAAAACGTTTTTTCGTCCATTTGTCCATTGACAAGTAAACGCTCCTAGAGCATTGTAAATATTATGGAATCAAATGAGGTAACTCAAAGGGTAGCGTTACTACTGTTGTGCAGGTTCAGACGTGTATAAACATGTACAAACGTGATCTAATGTAGCACACATTCCTCAGAACGATTCCAGTTGTAAGGTAGTAGTAGTGATGAACCAATAAACACGTCATTGTGTGTGAATTTATTGTGTATTACATATTTACAACTATTTCTTTTAATTAGTCGTTAGTTACAAAATGCCTACAGTTTGTTTAAATCATCCTAACAATTTTTGTTATGTATGTGATGAAGTGACGCTCAAGTCCTAAAGGCAAAACCTTACTCCATTAGGAAAGAAGTGTTATGAACTTTATTTTGGGTGTAAAGTCGGGGACCAAACAAGGACCTGGGTCTCACATATCTGTTCTCTATCGTGTTCTAGGCTTCTCACTGCATGGAAAAATAATAAATACCACATGTCATGATTTGCTATCCATATGATTTGGCGAGAACCCAAAGATCACTCTTCTGACTTTTATTTCTGATTAACAAACATTAAAGGGATTACGTCAAAATCAAAAGATACAGTGGTCTACCCTAACTTGCAATCTGCAATGAGACCAGTTCCACACTGCAAATAATTACCCATAACAAAGCCTCCAGAACATGTGTCATTAGATGAAGAGAGCTCAGTCTGATGGAAGTAAGGAAGAAAAAGAAACAGATTTTGATAATACAACTTTTAAACAAAACAGTTCATCTGAGCCACATTTATTGACTCAAGAAAATCTTAACGATCTCATACGAGATTTAAAGTTATCTAAAAAACAATCTGAAATGCTTGCTTCCCGGCTAAAAGGATGGAATTTCCTTCAAAAGCATACAAAGATATGTACTTAACGTAATCGTCATTCTGAATTTAAATATTATTTTTCTGAAGAAAATAGCTTAGTGGTTTTTAATGACATCTCTACTCTTATGGAGACACTTTGTAATGAACATAACCCAACAGAACTTGTTCATTGATTCCTCTAAAGTTAGTTTAAAATCTGTGCTTCTGTATAATGCCAATAAATTCATATCAGTACCGTTGGCTCACTCTGCTATTATGAAAGAGACATACGAAAACTTTAAATTTATATTGGAAAAGCTTCAATATGCAGTGTATGAATGGAATATTTGTGGCGATTTGAAGGTAATTGCACTTATTCTTGGTCTGCAGCTTGGTTACACAAAGTGCTCTTGTTTTTTGTGAATGGCTTAATAGGGACAGAAAAAACTATTTCATTAGAAAAGAATGCCTTAAAAGCGAATCACTCATTCCTGAACAGGAAAATTATCGTTTAATTAATAGCGAGACGATAAATAACGTTTTTAAGACTTAAGAATAATCAGATAATCGTTTAATCTAGCTCCAAAAGTAGAAAATTTCTATCTCGATCGGTTTTGATTTTATAGTAATTTAAAGATGACGTTTTCAAAAATAGTACAAAAAATTGTGAGTACTCCGTTTTTCACGCTCTTAATTTTCAAACGATTGACGCTAACTAACATAGGCCGACTCCAGTTAACGCGATCGACATCTTTCATGGCAACCAGTATACTTTTTTCTGCAATTTTAAAAGTTTCATGGCACCTTAATTCCAAGATTAGTTGTCTTGAGGAAGACCCTTCAAAAAAAAAAAAATTCACACGATCACACTAAGATTTCACCACCTCATCTCCTACTTTCCTGATAAGATAATATATTTTTGAAATTAGGTTATAACGAAGTTCTAAATTATGAAAAATAAAATTCTACTTATAAAATATATGATGGTATATCATGCATTGTTTTATCATTTGTTTTATAGTCTCAATATGAATCAGCCGTTTTAGAAAATTATTATTATAAAATAATTTTTAATTATGAAAAATAGATACTATTTGAAGTTTTGTGGTTTGGGAGAGATACCCATTATATATAAAAATGTTAACAATTAGTGAACATTTTACTAGAGAGTTTTTTAAACATATATTCCTAATTTCTTCTCTAAACGTGATTATAAAAATTTTTAAAAAGTCACTGTTTCAAGCTATGAACAAAAATACCAATTATCAGCTTATCTTTATATAAAATACTGTATTTTTACTGTTTTATATATTTTTACTGTATTTTTACTTGTGTTTTGACAAATTTTTTTTTGTAGTACAGTCTTAGAATATAATCTAAAGAATGGACTTGCGTACTATATTTACACAATATTTAACGTATTTTGTTATGTTTGCGTTCGTATCTCTTCTTTTACTTAACCCTAGAGTGCATCAGTGTGGTGACGTCAGGGCTTCTTGTTGGTCAAATCAATGGAGTCGACAACTCTTCTGACTTACGTCCGATCCTGCGATTCGAAAAAATTTCATTGATGCGTCTACGGACGTTGAAAGCAAAATGAATAGATATGTATAGATTAGCTGTAGGGCGTGCCTACGGCACGCCTCCGCAGCTAAGCCTCTGGGAGGATTGCCCTGTGGGCGGCGTCTAATAATGCTATTATTAGATATCCAAAATTGATTACCTCTTGTGTAAAAATTTATCAAGGAAAAATGTAAAAAGGTATCGTCATCGTTCAGTTAAGCATCCTTCCTCATTAGGAAATAATTTTTAGGGTGGGTTACCATCATCGCGCTTTCTAAAACCAAAATAATTTCAAAACAACGTATCTGAGTGCGCTTTTAAATTCTTCTCTTCAGTAAACAAAATATCATCTGATAAAATATTAGTGAATTCTAAATGGATAATCGATAGTATTTTCAGTATCGATTTATTTTTATCGAAAATAGTTGTGTTTTAAGATCTGTTACGATATTAAATGAATGAGTTACGGTAGTAAAATTTATTTTATAATTATTATTATTACTGTTGTTATTTATTGTTTATAAATATTTAAGAAAAAATATTACGATTTTTTTAACGGGCAGTATGTTCATTCATGTAAGCATTTTCTTTATTTTTGCTCTTATTTGTTGGTGTTGCTTTTTCTTACTTATTGTTTATAAACATTTTTAGAAAAATATCATATGAATTTTTGACGAGCAGTATGTTCGATGATGTAAGTTTGTTCTCAGCTGAGAAGGACCACACACAGACACACATAAATGCCCTTTAGTAGGGTAGGATATGGGTTATTCCACTAATAAATAAAATAAGCGACCTATAATTTACGTCGATGGATCAAGGGAACGATCTTACAATTTTGATCAGGGCAACGTTACTAAATACACAATCAATTATAAATAAAGAATTACGAGTATTAGAAGAAAAAAAAAATCCCTTTCGGCACGCCGGAAAGCGGAGGTAGATTTCACCGGTGCTAAGTAGGGAATAAAAACATTTCTACCTTAAAGTTAAGAAAAACTTCAAATGTACTTAATACGACAATGATTTCATGTGAAAAAGGTTTGACATGTTTACCATACGTCAAGCTCTGTCTTCTTACAATTCCAGCAACATTTTGGTTATCCCTTGCTGTAAGGTTTGGTTCTTATCAAAAATTGTTTCAGATAAACTTTTAGGTAATGTTTACGAGACTAACGACCACTTTAAATCGATGCGGTACTTTGCCTATTAAGGGAGCTATGACTTTTTTTTTGTCTCTGAAATCCCATTTTTCCCACCCCCCTGGACCAATGGTTGGTGATATCAAAAAAATTTACTTACATAAGTTTTAGATCCTTATCCAAAAAAATAATAGAAACTTAAACGAATTCGATATTTTACTTAGCAAGAAAGTTATAGCGATATATTTTTTTTTTTCGAAAAAATCTCCCATTTTCACCCCGATGGTCTGATTTTTTCCATTGCCCATTAACAAACTCGACCGAGATTTTGGGTCGTTATATTTTATGGATCAGTTTGAAAGTGATTGGCGCAAAATTACGGCAGTTATCATGTCCACAAAAAAGCGAAATATATATATAAACTTGTGAACTGACGGTGGTTTTGGGGTCTGGAGGATGTGAAACGGGAAGATATGTTGAAATTTTCCGGAAGTCGAATCATACGAACATACAAACGAAGATCAAACGAATCAAACGAAGCTACAAACAAAAAATGTAATATTATATTTTATAATTAGTATTATTTAATTAATATCATTAACTAAAAAATAAAAAAATTACTGTAAACAATTGTTGGTACAATAAACAAATTCTCCACGATCTTTAAATTAAGACATCATACAACTGTAGCGACCAATAATGTTATATGGCAATACGTTATAGGCTCACCTAATGATAGAACCTTAAAAATAACAAACTCTTTACACAGAGTTTTTCAAACTTTGAGAGAACATGAGGTTTACCAAAAAAACTTTGAACCGCATGAAACTCACTCTCACAAACACAATTTCTAAAGTTAATTTATGGCAGAAATAAGCGAACCTGTCCTAGTCATTTCAGAGTTGAGACAAGATGATGGAACTGTCGACGGTTCTCTTCAAATTAATTTTGAACAAAATAATGAAAATGTTTTGACAGATGAATGGTATGAGTGCAAGAATAAGATGGAAAAAGCTGAAACGTCAAAATAAGATGCCTAACCTTTGCTGGCGATCTGGCCCATTTAGCTGAATCAAAGGAAGACACAGCTAGCACAAATAGAAGAGTTAACAGGAATAGCCCAAAAAAGTAGGCTTATAGGTATGCTTTAAAAATATTGAAATAATTACGAACATCACAAAAACGGTGATAGGGACTAAATACAGAAAGATAAATGACACCGATTGCTTGGTGATTTATTTTTTAAGTATTGATATTTTATTGAATTCGGTTCTTTTCATTACAGTTTTTAAATTAATTTTTTGGTAATGATTTTATTTTATTAATTTATTTTATTTTGTTTGCTTCTTCTACTAAAAAAAGCTCAATTTCCTTTTTCATTTTGGTAAGTTCGTACGAGAGATCATATACAGAAAAGATAGAACGTAAACTGAAAAGTAGAGAACGTAAACTGAAAAGTGGAGAAGCATAGGATTTATCAATAAAGACTACTGTAACAAAAAGAATTTACCCAAGATCACGAAATTAATACATTTTACAACTTTAGTAAGATCAGTAATCTTATATAGTACTGAAACATTGCGCTTAACCGATCATGAAAAATTGTTCAAGATCTAAAGAGGTTTACTTACAAAGTATAAGTATATTGCACATCAAACTTAATATTTCAAAAGTATTTAAAAACTTGCTTTTTTATTTTTAGCGATCCTTTAATAAAATTATTATCATATATTGCATGAGTTTAATTAGCAGGTTAATTTAGATTTCAAAAGATAAAATCATATATTAAAATTTGTAATATATTTATAAAATATGAAACAAATTGTTTTCAAACAAACATTTACTATACAAAGTAACGAAATAGTGATGTTTTTGATTATTGAATACAATTGTAAATTAACAAATTTTTTTTTTTTTGTTCGCATATACATTTTACTAATTTACCCCCGTACGGAGGGATATTTGCATAAGTAATAGTGGAATATTGTATTGTCACCCGACCTTAATAACTGGGAAAAATTTTATCAACATGCAATGTCAGGAAGTATATTAAATTATTACATCTGCACCTTTAATTTATCCCCGTTCGGGGGGATGTTTCCAAAAGTAATGGTGGAATATTGTATTTTCACCAAACCTTAATAACTGTGCAAAATTTTATCAGTAGGCAATGTCAGGAAGTATGTTAAATTAAGGATGCAAGATTTGAGGAAAAACATGAAAAAAAACATTGTGACTTAAAGAAAAGCAAGTAAAAACCGTGTTTTTAGTCAAAGAATTTTTCTGTTTTACGTTGATATCATAAAAACTATAATAAAATATAATTCAGGGACCTGTTTTATTCTATTTTTCAGTTCAAATATTATAAGAAACTAATAAGATTCCACATTACGTAACGCATTAAAAAATTTAATGTGATTTTCACCGGGGGAAAAATGACTTTCCCCCTCATTTCACCACTGGAAATGAAATCCGGGCGAAATTTTCGCTAAATCTTTCGCTGTAACGATATAAAAAAGTGATTTCAGACATATATTTGTACGTATGAACCTTTTTCTTTATTTCCAGCTCTAGAATCAGTTCCCAAATTATTTTCTCATCAATCAATATAAATAATCCAAAAAGGTTTTTTCAAATAATCAATTCCCAACTCTTGAAATTAAAATTAAGGGTTTTTGTTCTAATGTTAACCGAAACGCGATTATTTTACTTCAAACGACCTTCACGCTTAAGTAGTATAGTTTTGGGTTGGATCTTAATTAAAATTACTGAGAAAAAATCGTTTAATCTACTACCAAAAGTAGAAAATTTGTATCTCGATCGGTTTTCATTTTATAGTAATTCAATGTTGACACTCTAAAAAAGTCTGATGTGGACACCACATGACTTCCTTATACGCCTATTAAATTACATACGCACTTTTTTTTTTAAACGAAAAGTAAATAAAATTTTATTTCATTAATCACTTGATATTTTTTCTTTTTTTTTTATTGTTATTGTTGAATTATTATTTATCGTAATTTTTTTTACAATAAGAGATTAATAATTATTATTAATAAATGAATATATTTAAATTAAAAAAAAAAGGAGATGCAATCTGATTCGAACCGATCTGCCTTACCCTTGTAAGATCCAAATATTTCATTAATTAAAATTTTATTTGGATATAACTCTAGAACCAGTGAAAATAAGTACCACTTGTGATATATCGTTAAAAAGCTCTCAATGAGGCCTTATTACTACAGTTAAGAAAAAGTCCAAAATCCAAACTTGTTTTGATTTTGGGCTTTTTTGGACACTTTTGGTCCAGTAGATTGCAATTAAAAAAGGAGGTGCACAATTGGATATTACAACAATCCTAAATCCAAAATTTCAACATCCTACGGGAAATAGTTTTTGAGTTGCGCGAGATACGTACGAATAGATGTCACGCCAGAACTAGTCAAAATGGATTCAGGGATGGTCAAAATGGATATTTCCGTTGAAATGTGAAAACAAAAAATTTTCGCGGTCATAATACTTCCTTTATTTCGTATAAGGAAGTAAAAAATTGCAAAAAATCATGACTTTTCTACTTTTCAAGCCTCTAATTTTCAAACGATGACTGTTACTAAAATCGATCGAATCGATTAATTTTGATAGTTTTCGACGATACGATAATTTTTTTTTCTCTGTAGGAGGAGGAAAAAGCTCCACCAGGCCCGCTCTGATGATATTGCGGGGCTCTCACCGATAAAAAACCTCCCCCTAGTCACGCAGGGGACAGACCTAATCCACATGGTATGTACACAACCCCTGCGCAACTACCCAGGCGCTCTTGTTACCGAATTAAAATAGCCAGAGCGACGTCCCCAGGGGATCATCGGCCAACGACGATTCTTAGGAGCCCCCGTATGCCCATAGCCGTCTGGCATCGGTCTCTCCGCCACAGGTCAACTGCAGTCTTCCAGTCTCCTGTCCCTCCCCTCAGCCGCCTTGTTTCTAATTATGGCTGATACCGCAGTCGTCACTGTCGTCCAAGCTCTGTCAACCAACGTAAGACTTATAACATTATCCATGTTTACTTAATTTTTTATTGTGAATTTTTTTTTAACTGAGATTCAATAGTTAAAACACAAGCGCTATCTTTCATGGTGACCACTATAAAAAATGATTAATTATTAACATTCCTTTAATACTGTTATTCCCGCTAATAATTTCCTCTTAATAATCGAAAAACTAAATTTTATATTATATCTTTTGTAAAAATAATACAGATTTAATTCTTTTTTTATTTTTTATCTATAAAAAAAAACTTTCATTTTTATTAATATTAAATGTATTTTACGGAGTAATGAATTGTATAGAATACTTATTTTTGTATTATTTAATAATAGTAATTTATCCCAGTTGATTTTTGTACAGAAAAAAACTTTTTTTAAATAAAATTGAGTTGGAAATGTATATTTTTGCAGTACCGTACTTTTTTCTCCTTTTGTAAATATTATTTTATTTTCGTGTCTCTTGTGTGTGTCTGTGCATATATATATATATATATATATAAAACTATAAAGTAAGAAATGAAGACCACTCTGAGTGAAATGAGAGTCCTGTTCGTCCCGTCTTACTTGACGACTATTTTCTTCCGTCTAGTCGGTAACAGCAACCACCCTGCTAGAAGTATAGCTCTAACTGAAGTCATCTAATCTGTAATTCATGGGTTCGTCTACAGTTCTCATTCACAGCACACTCATCGTTAACACTCCTCTTGTATTTTTTTTCATCGTTATTATCTTTTCCGTCAATCCACAGTTCGTTTCCTCCTTCTCTTTCTTATGCTATTGCTGATATTTTTTCCATACTTATTTTGATTCTGTTATCAAATCATATAGCTACGGCCATAGAATTTTTATATCTTATTTTTGCAAACTGCTTTTTTCCTTCCTCCATTTTTTTCCAATTTTTTTTTTATTGTTTATTAAGTTGCGCGTGTAATTGTAATAAATATGTACATTTTAATTTAATAATTTTTTTATAAGAAAGAAGATATTAAAGTCTGAAAAGTGTTAGTCCTTTTAATTATAAAAATTAAAAACAAACCTTTCTTAAAATATAGGTTTTTCTAGATTAAAACCAAAACAAATTCACTGCTTTAACCTATCAACAGAAATATCAATTATCAGCCACATCTATATCTATTTATACTATTATATAGAGAAAGAGAGTTTTTGGTTGTTCGGAATAAAGAAAAAAACTATTCGATCAACCGCAATCAAGCCTTTACTCATATTTCTTGTCATAACTGAGACGTTTTTCAAGTATATTTCATCTCGAAAAAATATATAAATATGTAGAAGTGAAGATTTTCCAGTTAAAGCACAAACTACCGCCTAGCTTGCTCGGCGATTACCGGACCGCTCAGCGTGGAGAACATCATCGCCACCATGTTGCGGAACCCCAAGAATTTTAATACCATTGTAGGGTTCTTGGCGAGGGTTCATCAGGAGAAGGATCGGGGGGATTTGGGATGAGGGACAGCCCTCTGCGGAACTGCCGTTTGCACGTGATTACACGTAGCGGGTAGCGATGAGGTACGAGGACTCTCTTACTCCCTAGCGAAAAATACCGTGTCCCGGTGGGGATGCCTTACTCGGAGTGTCCCCGTTAGAGGGATTGGCATAAAGACCGAGTCCTGGCTCCCGGAGTGGGGACCCAGGGACGGCATAGCCGGGCCTGGTGGATCCTACTCTGAGGGTTTGAGGCGGGCGCAAAGTGAGATCCGACCGACGGGCCGAGACGTGGAGGCCTGTTACAGTAAAGGACACTCCCCTGGGCTGTGTAATACTTAACTGCAGGATCCGTCCCGGGGAGAAGAAGAAAAAGAGAAAAAAAGTCCAAATATTAATGAATTGAATTATTGAACTGTGAGTCTCTGCCACTGTATGAACTTTCTTTCGTTTTTCTGTTTAGCTTCCGGGAATTGCCGTTCAGGTATTACTTCAGATGATATGTATGAATATAAATGAAGTGTAATCTTCTATTGTCTCAGTTCGAACATTTCTGAAATGTGTGGTCAATTGAAACCCAACCACCAAAGAACACCGGTATCTACGATCTAGTATACAAATCCGTATAAAAGTAACTAACTGTCTTTACTAGAATTTGAACGCTGGAACTCTCGACTTGCAAATCGTGTTGGTCTAGTGGAATAATTAGACAATATCATTGTGTGAACTGGATTTGAACTGAATGATTCTAATTAATCAAATTAATAATACTACAAAACTAATAGAAATAAATTTACATTAAATAAAATAATATTACATAAATTTAAAAAAAAAATTATTTAACAAGAATGGGCTTACCGTGGGGACTGCGTGTGAGGCTTGGATTGTGAGGTATGAGAGCACCTCGTGGGAGGCTAGACCAATCATCACCATCAACTGTTAACAAACGGGGTCCCCCTGAAGTGCTGTTTTGGGAGGAGCAATGGTGTACTCTTATAATATCTCTGCAAATAATCATCCGATTATCAAAATTCAAACTCGATATTTGTTAATAGGTTGAAGGCTAACTTTTGTGTATGCATCAGGTACACTCTCGACTAACAGATCACAGTTATTCGAAAAATTATATACTCTTATATAAAATTAGTCTTTTTTTAGTTATCGCATCATACGAGAACCATACGACCGATTACTTTCAAATATACAGGATACATTCGTGTTACCCCAAAGAAGGTTTTAAGCCATCGACCGAGGCCCTACCTCCCTTTAAAGTTAAAATATTAAAAATATTCATTATTTTTAATATCTTAATCCTCACCCACTCCCAAAGAGGGTGAAGTTGTAAATTAAAGATATTCATTAAGGAAAAAATAGATTAACCCTTTTCTTTCATTTTATATTTATGCCATCACAGCAAACAAATAAGTTATGAAATTTTCGTCGTCAAAGGTGTGTGTGTTCTTAAGTTACCATAATTACTGTTCTACCTTTTGTAATTTAGTTTCTTTTTTGGGTTTCTATAAAGCCTGAATACTGTAATTATTATTTATCAGTATTATTCTCACAACCGTGAACATACAGTACAGTGCAGGGATCTAAGGGGTGGAGCCCTCTGGGTTGATGGAATGGCGACCGAAGAAAGCTCTGCGGTTGTCCAGGACGCCGGTCCTCCTGGCAAATTGCGAATGGCGAACCAAGCGGGCTGTGTGGTTATAGGTTAGGCTCTTTAGCTCTCGAAGGTCCAGAAAACTCACTGAATTGGCTCCGGAGTTCATCTGAGCTGGCCTGAGCCCCGAGGGTCCACGTTCTAGTCTTTATATAATATAATTCAGAATACTATCTTTTTACTGTGTCTACTTTTTTTGTGGAACGATTTGTGAAATAATCGAAATTTGAATAGAATATTTACAACTTTTCTCAAACATTAAATTATGAAGTATAATTATAGTAATTAATTTGAAAATAATTTTTGTGTAATTTTACATACGATTAGATTATTTCAGTGGCATAGCGTGGGTTTCAGTCGCTCGGGGAATAGACCAAATTCGTCCACCCCGCACTTATTTAGGTATTTAAATCCAAAAGGCTCCAAAATTTACAGAAATTCTAAAGAACGTTTCGGCAAGAATAAATTTATTATTGTGTATTGTACAGGGTACAAATAAATAAGTCATGTATGTGTGTTTTATAATGTAATAAACACATTTGTTACAAAAGTTCTTACACGTATGCCACTTATTGATATATACACAACATTTATGAAATTCGTCGACTAGATTAAATTATTATTACATAAAATTAACAACGCAAATTTTTCGACAAAGTTTAATAATTTAACAATCACAACACGAACTTAAAGAAAATCATAAATTGAAGTTAATTGAGTCAATGTGAAAATTGGACGACTGATGTTACAGGAGTTATTAGACAATATTGAACTCTATTCTTTATATGAAAGAATTAATTCTCGCTGAATATTTGTCGTGAACAATCCAGGAACAAAATAAAACACGGAGAATTACCACACGGCAAATGGTTAGTACGCCTGTTGCCAGTCGCTAGAGCTAAGGAGATGACTTCAATCACTTAAAGAAGGGGATTCCCCGGTTTCGTCACAGATTAAGTAAGTAAAAGTTCCGTGCTTATTTCAGTAGATCCGAATTGTAGTTGCGACAAAAATATGAAAATAAATAGTTCAAATTTTTAGTTCAGATTACAAGATATTATTACTTTTTTTTTTGTGAAATTTTGTCGCCTCCAAAAAATGCCGCACGGAGCGGGCTGCCCCCACTAAGTACGTCACTGCATTATTTTATTGTATTTTTTTTTTAACAACATTTTGTATTTTAAAATCATATTACCATTTCAGAGCACATGTTTAAAATAATAATAATTGATTTAATATAATTAGTATTACTTTGAGATTACGAGGAGGTCTTCCGGGTTCGAATCCCGGTCAGGCATGGCATTTTTCTCACACTAGAAAATTCGTTTATCATCTAGTAACTGTAAGAGAGCCTGTTTTTAGAAAATTGATGTGGTAATTATGTTTCTGTTTTCATGTCCTCCACTTTACGTTCAATTCCATGAAATATTAATTGATTTTATTTATTGTTAATTTTAGTATTGTAAATTAGTATCAAATTAAGTAATAATTTTCTCACAATAATAGACCTAATAATTATGACAAAATTACAGTGCGTGTGTGCGCGCGCGCGCGCGCGGTCAAAATTAAAAAAAATATTATTTATATATCTCCATAAATATTATTTATCAAAATTTATGGTATTTAATAAATTATTAACACTTTTATTTTGAACAAAATGACATTTTATTTTTAAAAATCGGTTAACAAATAGCCGAATTATGGTAGAAGATTGATGTAATTATGTGTCGGTTTTCATATCCTCCACTTTACGTTTAATTCCATGAAATATTAATTGTTTTTATTTATTGTTAATTAAAGTATTGCAAATTAGTATCAAATGAAATAATAATTTTCTCACAATAATAGACCTCATAATTATGAAACAAAATTACGACATCATTTTTCTCCCGTATTCGACTATTTGTTAAGCGATTTAAAAAAAATAAAATGTAATTTTGTTCAAAATAAAAGTGTTAATAATTTATTAAATACCATAAATTTTGATAAAACTATAATTTATGGAGATATAACGAATTGAAAAAAGAAACATGGCCGCTTTTTTTTAATTTGCGAAGGTATTTAAGCCCAGAGATTTTGCTAATTTTAAAACTTTATTACAAAGATGCTTACCAAATATTAATGTTGATTCGTCTATCCTGAGAAATAAATTATTATAAAAAAATAACAAACTGTGGGAAGGGGGCGAACAAAGGAGAAATTGCCATTTTTCCTAAGGATATTTTTTGTTTAGTTTTACAAGCAAAATCCAAAAAAGTACAGCCAGCTCACCATTTTAGAATCATTCTGTATATATGTACACATTCACGCGCGCGCGCACACACACACATGTATATATATATATATATATATATATATATTATATATATATATATATATATATATATATACATACATATTTAAATTACTGCAATTTTCCAGGTGAATTGATTTATTTACAAAATTAGTTACATTTCTATAAAAATATAACAAGATTTTCCTTCTCGCCTTTAAACTAAACGGATTTTTATATAATAATAAGACTGCATATGTATGTGTGTATGCGCTCATCCTTGGTTGTTTTTAATACGTATATAAAGGAATAAAATAAAAGAAAGAATTGTGATCGTAGATAAGCTGAATAAATGTCTATATCTTCTTCCTTTCTATTTTTTTTTTCTTTTACGTGTGGTATATATAATACGGAGGTGTAATATATAGATTGTAGATAACATGGAGGCAATAAAACTTCCTCTCAGGGAATCGGTGGTAATTTTTCTTCATCAAAGTTGGCAGCTATGACGAGCATGAACCATTGTCCGACGTGCACAGCCACCGCCAGCATTTCACTGCTTTTCTATCCTGAGGGAAAGGCAATAATAATAATACTGACAGCTACCCATCCGTATCCGCGAATATTCGTGTGCACAAAGCGTGCGCGCGCGCGCCTATTATATATACACACATACACACAATCTCACATACGCCGTTTATTGTATGTACATATTTCAAAACTGAAACAGAACCTATGCTGTCTGTCATAAACCATTTTTATATGTGATATATTTGATGCCGCATTCAGTTTTTAAAATAAACCATAAATATTAACCAAAAGGGCTGCCGTAAGTAAACTCACATGTTGGCTTTTATACGGATATATACACACACGCGCGCGCGGGCACACACACACACACACACACACACACACACAAAAATCACAAATATATACAAAAAAGTCATACAAATTTAAATAAAATTGAGATTTATCCTTTATTTTGTTTATAATAATAATAATGTGTAAAAACAAATAATTGGTTGTTTTTTAAAAAATAGATAGTGTATTATAAATAAAATATTAATTTTCTGATGAGTTGAAAGGTAAATAACAACACAAATAGTTACGATGCAGATCTTAATTTTTAAATCATTTGTGTTGTTAGTTATTGTGCATTACTTCTGCTCAAACGTAACAATATTTTAGTTAGATATTATAATGCTGTATTTACTGGTACGTTTATTCAATGCTGGAGAAACATAAACCCTAATTTTTAACATGAACGGACATTTTCAGACCTAATGCTTTGGGTCAGTAACACTGTATCACAACATATCCTAAAAAAAAAAATAAATAAATAAATACATTTTTAATCATAACTTCAATACCAGTGAACCAATTGTTATTTTATTTATACAAAATCACTTGTCATTAAAAGGGTCTTCCCTTTTGAGGGAATGAGGTGTCACAAGCTATATCGCCTCATTTTAAAAAAAATAATAAGTTTTCAACCCTTGAAAATTTACAAAACATTTATGAGAGAAATTTTGTGTTGGTAATTTAAAAAATAATTTTCACAGTTTTAATCTACAGATTATGATTATTTCAAAGGGTTTAAGAAGTAATATCACGTAATTTTATAGTTATTTTTGTTGGATTAAAATTTAAATAAGTACTACCCCAAACAATTTAGATTCAGAGTAACAGTACAAGGTGAAAAGATAAATTCTTTTTTTGAAAATGCTCTATCTGTTGGACGTAAAAGCAACACACGCTATACTAAATATTTTACGATTCCATTTCAATTTTTCCGATATGTGTGTCTGCTATAGACTAAAAAACTATTGGACTAATTTACGCGCCAGGAAAAAGGGAGAAAGGGAAATATCAGAATAAGGGGAAAATGGAAAAATAAAAAAGGAGAAAACGGAGAAAACGGAGAAAAGGAAAAACGGGAAAATAAAACGGAAAGGTGAAAGGAGAAAAAAGAAAATGGAAAATGGTAAATATGAAGGGGGAATGAGAAATAATGGAAAGGGAAATGGGGGAAGGAAAGGGAAAGGAGAAAATGTGAAAGGGAAAACGAGAAAAGAGAAAGGGGGGAAAGGAAACGGAGACAAAAAGGGGAAAAAAGAAAAGGGAAAAAGGGCGAAAGGGTAACAAAAAGGTTACATTTCAAGTGAAGTTCCATAATGTTCATTTTTTAATGTTTTATCATGCTTTTAATTGTGTTCATACTATATATGTATAATTTATTTTTAATTTTATTGTGGACACGATAACTGCCGTAATTTTGCGACAATCACTTTCAAATTGATGCGAAAAATATAACAACCCAGAATCTCAGACAAGTTCGTTCATGAGAAAAATCGGACCATTGGGGTGGAAATGGGGGAGGGCTTTTTTGAATAAATAAATAATCGCTACAACTTTCTTATTAAATAAAATATCGAAACCGTTTAAAGTTTCTACTATTCTTTGGATAAGGGCCTAAAACTTATCTAAGTAATGTTTTTTGACATCACCAACTTTTGGCCCAGCGGGTGGAAAAAAAGGGTTTCGAAGACAAAAAAAATCATACCACCCTTAATAGGCACAGTATCGAATCGGTTTAAAGTGATCGTTAGTCCTCTAAAGATTACATCAAAATTTTTCTGAAACAATTTTTGATATGACCAACCCTTACGGCAAGGAATGATCAAAATTTTGCTGGAATTGTATGAAGATGGGGCTTGTCGTATGCTAAACATGTGAAACTTTTTTCACATGCAACCATTGTCGTATTGAATAAATTTGTAGTTTTTCTTAACTTTAAGATGGAAATCTTTTTTATCTCCTACTTACCACCGGTGAAATCTACTTCCGCCTTCCGACATGCCAAAAGTGATTTTTTTATTACTTTTATAAAAGTTAATACTTTATTTATTATTTTTTTTTTTTATTAATATCAATTCTTTATAAACTAAATTTTTATATAGGGTATTGTGAAGCCCCTAAAATTAAAAAAAAAAATGTTTTATTCGAAATTTGTAATTTTGATACTTAAATTTGATTTTGGTTAATACGACTAGATCGATGTAACCGGGAACATCATGATTACCAATTAAAAAATAATAAAATCACTGCCATCTAAATAATAACATCCTACGCCATGTTTTGTCGATTGTTTCTTCATTGATTTGAACATATTGACGAGCTTATTCCCGACATGATCAGCCTTATAAGTGACACCTTCACTTTATATACCAATAGAGATTGCCTATATAATAAAACATCTTTACTCTTAAAGAAAGCAGTTTTGATTAATACCTCTTTTATCTCAAATATTTAACTAGTGTTATAGCTATATGAAACGCTGGAAAAAATTATGTAAAATAACAAACTACTCCTTTTGTGAGAAAATATATATTCCCTTTTTTTTTGGTGAGGAGGAAATTATAGAATGTTAAATTTAAGGCAAAAAATAAATTGAAATTAAAATTAAAAAATAGTTATGTAACATATATTAATACAAAAAATAAGATTTGTATTGCATAAATGCACTACCGAAGTAATTGATATGTTTATAATATATTAATACGTATGTATATAGGAATTTGTGCTTAATTGAATGGGCTATTAATGAACGGGCGATTCCGTTTTTTATTTTCTAGCGACTCATATTTAATGGTAATAATACAAAATATATGATATTAAAATCAATGTTATTAATTATCACTATGACTGTTATCATTAAATAATTTGTATTATGATTCATTTAATTTATTTTTTCATAAAACCGAATTGAATGCCAGAAATATTCTGGTCAGTGATTTCACAATTCATTACACATGATTTGTGTTCATAGTTAAAAGTTATTTAAAAGGCTAAAATACGAGTTGATAGCAATGATCCAGACTCGATTATGAGGTTTTAGTAATTCCATTGAATGAATTATTTAATAAATATAAGCCAGCTGTATTAATACTATTCATATTTAGACCTCACTGAACATAGTTAAAACAATTTTTATATGGAAATAAATATTAATTTTTAAACAGAATAAAATCCGAATTCAATAAGAACATTAAAAATTTAAATAATAATAAATTTTAAGTTCTTCAAAAAAAGAATTTGAATCAGAAATTTATTAGGTAATTTTTTGTAATTTACCACCTCCACCAAACCAAAATTCTTCTATGTTCTTTTTTAACGATATATACTTGTAATACTGTGCAATATAATTTTGCAAAGTATCTCAAATATTGTCGTATATAATTGTATATTTAACTTTAATTAAACGAAATTAGCGAGCGTAGTTTATATTTGATTAGGTTATATTGTTAAACATACGATTCATCTGTACACGAAATCAACATAATCTAACCAAACATAATATACCCTCGCTAACCTCGACTAATTGACGTTAAATATACAAATTATAGGTACTTTTTTATTACCCAATATTAAAAGTATACAGAATGATTTTTTTTTCTTTTCAGTCATTCGACTGGTTTGATGCAGCTCTCCAAGATTCCCTATCTAGTGCTAGTCATTTCATTTCGATATACCCCCTTCATCCTACATCCCTAACAATTTTAAATATTCCAAATGTTGCCTGCCTGCACAATCTTTCCCTTCTATCTTTCCCTCCAATATTAAAGCGACTATTCCAGGATGCCTTAATATGTGGCCTATAAGTCTGTTTCTTCTTTTAACTATATTTTTCCAAATGCTTCTTTCTTCATCGATTTTCCGCAACACCTTTTCATTTGTCACTTTATCCACCCATCTGATTTTTAACATTCTCCTATAGCACCACATTTCAAAAGCTTCTAATCTTTTCTTCTCAGGTATTCCGATCGTCTGTTTTACTTCCATATAAAGCAACGCTCCAAACATAATCTGGAAATGGAAATCTCGACTTCGAAGTCACCTGATTTTCGAAAACGCGTTCACCATTAGACCAACCCGGTAGATTTCGTTTTATTACTTTCTTTTTCTTGTTTAACTTCCGGTAATTACCGTTTAGATAATACTTCACGGGATGAATGAGGATGATATGTATGAGTATAAATGAAGTATAGTCTTGTACAGTCTCAGTTCGACCATTCCTGAGATGCGTGGTTAATTGAAGAAACCCAACCACCAAAGAATACCAGTATTCACGATCTAGTATTCAAATCCGTATAAAAGTAATTGCCTTTAATAGGATTTGAACTTTGGAAATCTCGATTTCGAATTCACCTGATTTGTGAAGACGCGTTTACTACTAGACCAATCCCGCGGATCTCGTTTTATTACTACCATGATTTTCCTTTTTTGGAACTTTGATTGTTTATATCTCAAAAACGAAGGCATTTATCGAGGAATGGTTTTCTCTGTGGGTTTTCTCGTAAAAGTTTTCATTAAAATCTTATTTTATAAAATTCAATACTGCGTATTCAAAAATTCCATACACATCAATAAAATAGTACCTTTGAAACTATGTAGATCGACACTTATTTCAACTTCTTCTTAGTATCCCTCAGGTTTGATACATGAAGTCGTTTTCATATTTTATTATCACCGTATACGATGGCAAATAAAAATAAGTTCCTAAAATTGAAATAATTATTTTATATTTGTTGAAAAAAAGTTTCATTTGTTACATTCTGCCATGGGGGAAACTTTTAAGATTATTTTCAAATAAAAATATCTAAAATTTAATGTATAACGATAATAAAATAAATATAAAATAATAAGTGTTATGTTACGTATTACAAACTCAATTTCTTCTTAAATGTAGAGACCATATTTAAAAGAATAAATAAATTTACCGATGATGAAATCTACAGTAAAACTAACTGAGCAAATATTGCATTGGATCCTTTTACAAAAAGAAGGAAAAAAAAGGAATTGAGTAAAAGAAATTCTTTAAAATAAAGGAAAGCTTCTTAAAGTGGAGAACTTTTTAAACCGAGCCAATAAACAGACGACAAAGCCGTTTGAACTTTTAAGCTCTTCTACCAAGAAAAAAGCCATTACGATGATTCTGCAAGCATTCTGTTTCATGTAATATCATTCCTTCTTTATCTAACGTATACTTTTTTTTTAATATATCTTTTTCTCACTCTGTTAACATTCCATGACTCTTTATCAACCTTCTTAGATACCACTGTTCTTCAATACAAACAAATAACATTACAAGGTCGAACTTTTAAAGTATTATTATTATTTTTTGTTCCTGTTTCTTCTCAACATTTAATTCTATTGAAAAAAAGTGAATCAAAGATTTATTTATGAAGATTGTAACGTATTTATTTCTCTGATTAGGTTTTACTTTTTATGTATAAGAATTTACATTAAAAGACGCTTACTTTTATCACTTCATTTAAAACATTTCATTTGTTGCTTTTTCTATTATCCTTACAATGATAAAAAAAAATAATTCCAGCTTATTATATTTTAATGTTTTTAAACGCTTTGAAATCCTGTTATAAAATTTTGGTGAAAAAATTGTTCACTTATATTTTTTCAGAAAATACATTCCAACATCAGAATAGTAAAATATTTAATATTGCTTAATGTTTTATCGTTCTACGCACTTTCGGAGTGTAGATATTTTTTAAAAAGAGATTTTATTTAGGTATTACGTATGTTGTCTGTCACCCTTTTAGGTAGATTTCATATAAAATATTGTAGTATCGAAAAATTTCGACATATCTTCGCGTTTCACATCCCCCAGACCCCAAAACCACTGTCAGTTCAAAGGTTTATATGTACATTTATATATATTTCACTTTTATTGTGGACACGATAACTGCTGTAATTTTGCGCCAATGAATTTCAAATAGTTCCTTAAAATATAACACCCTAAAATCTCGGTCGAGTTCGTTAATGAGCAAAATTGGACCACGAGAGTGGAAATGGGGGGCTTTTTCGAATAAACATTATATTATATAATTTATTTTTCACTTTGTTGTGGACACGATAACTGCCGTAATTTTGCGACAATCACTTTCAAATTGATGCGTAAAATATAACAACCCAGAATCTCAGACAAGTTCGTTCATGGGAAAAATCGGAACATTGGGTTGGAAATGGGGGAGGGCTTTTTCGAATAAACAAAATATCGCTATAACTTTCTTATTAAATAAAATATTGAATTTATTTAAACTTCCTATTATTCTTTGGATAAAGGTAAACTTATCTAAATAAAGTTTTTTGATATCACTAACCACTGGTCCAGGGGGGTGGAAAAAATTAAGGTTTCAAAGACAAAAAAAATCATACCACTCTTAATAGGCAAAGCATCGGTTTAAAGTGGTCGTTAGTCCTCTAAACATTACCTAAAACTTTTTTCTGAAACAATTTTTGATATAACTAACCCTTACGTCAAGGGATGACCAAAATGCTGCCGGAATTGTAAAAAGATGGGACTTGTAGTGTGTTAAAATTGTGAAACTTTTTTCACATGTAACCATTGTCGTATTGAGTAAATTTGAAGTTTTTCGTAACTTTAAGGTGGAATTTTTTTTTTATCCTCTACTTAGCAGTGGTGAAATCTACTTCCGCCTTCCAGCGTGGCGTAAAGAATTTTTTTACCCCTCAAAAAAAATACCACAAAAACAGTTCTGGAAACTTTTTTTTTTTTTTAATTTTTCAGGTTAGGTTATATATAAAATGATTAAATTTACTTTGTATGGCATAATTAGAATTAAACAATACGGCTTAATTTTACTGATGGTACAGAAATCAGTGGAAAATATTTTTCCTAGCCGATATACTCGCTAATGAAGCGTTTCCAAACCTAGGTAAATATAAACTTTCTTCTTTATTGTCTCCAGTAGAACATGTTCAGAAACGTTTATTATATTCTTCGTGAATAGAAACAAAATTATATTTTTAATTTTAAATTCATTAGTAGTCTTTGTGGTAAAGCAAATAAGCAAAGCTAATTATTACACTGAAATAATAATAATAATAATAAGGGTGTAACTTTTACACTGTAAAACGATTCTAGTTGAGAACATTCAAACAGTAGTTTCATATTCTTATCCATTCTCCTCTCTTCTATAACTCTACTTCTTCTTTTTCTTACTTCACTTTATCTTCTTCTTACAGACTTAATCCTAAGTAAAGTTAGGATAGCAATTTTACTATACTTTTCTTATATATACTTCGTTATTAGACTCTACTTAGTTCTTATAAAACTTGTAGAAAACTTTTTAATCTCTCATATTTGTTTCGTGTATGTATTTGTGTGTGTGTGTGTGTGTGTGTGTGTGTGTGTGTGTGTGTGTGTGTGTGTGTGTGTTTGTTGTAAGTAGTATATAAGAACATAGGGAGCGTCCACTTAATTTTCTAATAATAAACCCAATTTTCTACTCTGCCCTCACTTAAAACTCGGATTCTACAATGCTTTCTGATAATTTTCAATCGCTACTTTGAATTCTCTTAAAATAATTTCTACTTAATTTTACTTCAAAATAATTTTGACTTAAATTTCTTTTAAATAGCTTTAATAAGCCACAACCCATTAAAACTTAAACCGTCGTAATAACTAACATACATATTTAATTTTAGTATTCCTAAGGTAAGGTATCAATTATTCCATTTTTTCTTCTAGAATCATATTGTACCGTAATCAAACTGAAACTTCTTAGTTTTAACATGGAGATGTTAAACTATTTGATTGTACTGAGCTTCTGTCTTTTGTTTACCATATTTTAACAACCGTTTTGTAGACTCCAATTTCATTTCTTTGGATTCTTATAGTTCAGAGTGAATCGTTTAATCTTACAATTAGTGATGTTAATTGTAAGATTAAACTTTAAAAATTGTATGAGCACAATCTTTTGATGCAATAAATACAGAACCATTTATATAAATCGTAATTAGAATGCTCATCACTCCACTCAATCTGCATACAACCAGTTTTTACAGTACTTACACCATTTTTAATATATACTACAAAATCACTATCATGCATAGTAAGTTGTATTATTTCCAAGTCTATCTAACATGCCATATAATTTCATCCTAGCATTAGGAGTAATGAAAATAGGTACAAATATATCGATACTACTAGAAGCATCCTTAAAATGCTTTTTTGTTGTATAATATTATGATTTAAAACTGGAAAATTAGTTTTATTTAAACTATCATCCAGTATTAGAAATCAAAAGGATCAGTAACATGTACAGTGTGTCATATTAGACTTCTGATCGAACTTACCCCATAAAATATACAAACATATCTTTGTAACAGGTCTCTTAGCAGGATTATCTTCAATTTATCTTTATCTAAGTTTATACCAGTACTATGTTTAACCGTATCTATTTGTTTTTCAACAGACTCAAAATCCTTTTGTTGTGGTGATGTTTCAAGATTAATCTTCATAAAATTTCTAATATATTGATTAACAACTAATTTCACCTTACTTTAAAGCATCAGATCTCATACACTTCCAAAACCTTATATCTCTTCTCAATAGCTTTATTCAGTTCAATAGTAGTCGAATTCCCTGTTCATCAATGTTATTAAAAAGAGTTGCCTTATCGGCACATACAAGATGCAATGGAAAAGTTAACTTATTAGTCTCAACAAGGAGTACAGATTATATAGTCATCTCGGTAGAAGTTCTTTACATTTAACAAACCCAAACCATTTGCCAGGTTTATAAGTCTTATCTGGATTTTGATCTTATCTGGATGAGCAACAGGATAATTATCAGAAAACATAACAGTAAGGTACAAACTTACATCTATATAGCCACTAACCTTCATTTTACAAGCATTATTTCGATCACCAAAGAAAGCTTTTATAGGTTCAAGAGATTCTATAAATTTAACCTTACAGTCTTCATTCATCTTTTTATATACAGGTGTCCAACACACACTCCCAAATTTCTATAAAATTTTACCCAGCCTTTATTAACATACTGTTCCTTCTTTAATCTTGTTATTTAAATCACCCATACATTCTTTATTAGCATTGTTTATAGTATTAGTTCGATACCACCTCAAACAACCATACCAAAAACAACTGTGATATTTATGTATAGTCTTTGTTTTATCACAATAACCGTCTACTTTTGAACCACATATAACAACCTCACCACAATTAAGACCATGTATCACATCTGTAAAAGTGTGAAGCCATGTTAACGACTGCTTACTATACCTACCATGCTTATCTAAATTTACCACAGCAATAGTTTTAGGGTGCAAGTAATTACACCTATAAATAGCCATTATATATTCTAACTATTTTCAAGTAACAGACTGGGTCAACATTTTCTATTTTCAAGAACATCCCTCTCCCCTGGGCCAGACCCACAGCTATGTATAACACAGCACAGGGCATTACCCTTTGACTCTTAATGGGCCTTCCTGCCCACCAACTGTACATCTGGCAAGGCTGGTTGGCTCATCGGTTGGATCTTTTATACTGTGCCAACCTCTAATCCTCTGCGAGGAAACTCCAGATCCAGCAATGCTTCAACCTTTATCCCTCCACCAAAGGATGGGTCTCAGTCTTCTCTGGGCCTTATGCCTCAAATGAGGATCCCCCCAACGGGACTCCGGTCTTAACTCTCCCTTATTGGATGTTAGGTTCCGAAGATTGTCATCACGACAGGGAACTGTCATAGCAGTACATATCATGTACGGAGTCCCCAACTGATCTTCAGGGCTGGCACACCAAAGCATACCAGTCTTCACAGCTGAGATTGTTCAACACCTCCCACTAGAAGCCCTTTTTCCGCTTCTCATCATCTTTAGCTCGAAGCATCATCCGGGAAAAGATGCTGAACACATACCAACGGGCTGCAGAGGCAATTATGTGAGTCAGTAAGGATGCAGGTGTCAAGCTAAGAATCCCTGCAATAATCCTATGTTCCTCCCATTCAGGTCACTGAAACAAGGTGTGGTCGACAGTGTCATGCTCTGTGCATGATTACCCAAACAGTCTGATTATAACCATAACTGTTGCATTTGTTGAACTACAAAGTAGCATGTCCTTCTTCTTGAGCTTTACCCATAAACATAGGACAAACACCATTATTAAATCTATGTTCACCCTTGTTATTGTAAGATTTATCACACTATTTACAACAGTAACAACTAGCCAACATAATCTTTATATTATTAATTACATGAAAGTGATTTCTATTCTTGTATAAATATAGAACAACATCAGGTGTTTCTCCTTTGTATATAACAGTTCTAAAGTTCCCTGCATCGACAATTTTAATCTGAACACTTAGTAAATTAGCAAAATTTTTAATATCTTCTAATGCAAAAGCTTCGTTATAATCACCCAGTTTTTCACATAACTTGTTTGCAAGTTCATCTTGATTAATTTCTTCTCTCTGCCATCTACACAATGTCTAAAATATTGTCCCAATGATAGGTAAGGGCATAACGATAGCACATGGACAACACAAGTTATAATTTTTATGAATCTGTATTATACATCTCTTTATTCTAATATCATTGTTAAATTTGATCATTTTACCCGATCGAATTTACTTAATAATTCATCCTTCTTACATCTCAAAACAACCTTCATATTAAGCTCTTTAGCAAGAGCTCAAAGATCTTTTATTTTAAAATTTTTATTTTTTAAATCCATCTGATTTTTTTCTTTTTGTTCCGACCACTACAGATCATGTTTGCATAGTTTTGACTTCTTTTTCTTTTCCCAAAAGGTTTTTCATTCTTTTGTTCTTGCTGTTATCTCCTTTCTCCCGTCCATATATTTAGGTTTATACCTTTCTTTTTCTTTTTCTCTGGAAACTTAAGATTCTCAAATCATTTTTCTAAATTTATTTCTGTCTTTACGCAGCTCCTTCACAATGTTTAATGATATTATATTTGTTTTTATTTCTTTAAACAAGTTGGTCTTTGTGGTTCCGTTTATGTAGAAATTATTTGTTTTATCAACCTTTTGTTGTTCATTCTGCATAAATATCCATAAAACCGTAATCTTCTTTTCCAGATTAATTCCCCTATTTTTTTTTTGTATGTTTGTAAATTTTGTTTTCATTTTTCAATTTGTAAATATCCATATTTTGGATCATAAATTTTTCTTAAAATTATTATTTCTACTTATGCTATTTCTTGTTCTGAAAAAAATCTGTAGACATTCTGCCTCGTACAATGCTTCTGGTAGGACAACAGTTTTATAGTTCGTCAATTTGGCAGGATTTTTTATTGTAAATATTCTTCATGAGATGATAGGCAGTTTGTAATTTTAGTGCTCTGTTCTTCATCCTATTTTTTTTCAATGTTTATTCTCTGACTTAGTAATAAACCAGAAATGATAAGATGATAAGATAATGATTCCAATTGTAATTGTTAAAATACAAATATAATTTAAAATTTTCACAAATATAAGCCTTTTACTATATCTTCCAACTTTCAACTACTCTACATTTTTAACAGAAAACCAAAAGAAAGATTCCTTTTGTCGATTTAAATTTCAGTTATCTCAAATTTAAGAGGAGAATTGGGAAAAAGTAAAATAAAAAGATAAAAATAAAAATGATGTAGTTAAAAATAATTATAACATGGTTATTAGAAAAATATATATAATAAATATAAGATGACACAAATAAAAATTAAAACCTTTGAAAGAAAATTTAGGGAAATATTTATTTTAACCCAAGAAATAAGAGAGATTATAATACAAGAATTATTAGTAAAAGAGAAAAAGATAAACAAGAGAAAGAAACTCAAGCAAAATTAAAAGCTCTTAAAGAACAGGAAAAGATAGAACTAGATGAAATAGGGCAACAGGAAGAAATAGAAGAACAGGAACTAGAGACAAATAATACAACAATTAAAGATTTATTCGTAAAGAACATTAAAACACTTCAATAGATTTTGTATGGAGAATACTGGTAATTTTATTGCAAATGATGATATAAATTATTCAGAAGAATACAAAGAAGATTTATTTAAACATTTAACAGAACTATTTGCTATAATATTTTATTAATAAAAGTAGTTGAAGATACAGGAAATGTAGAAGATAAACCCTTATTTAAAAGATTACATTCTGGTTCGAATAATACACATTTAAGAGTAAATTTTCTAAATATAAATTAGCAAACCATGGTATACAGGCAAATCTTCTGGCTATAATGAAGTATAACGAAGGACCATACCATAAAATAAAACAAATAATTCCTAAAAGTTCTTTAAATAAAATCTTAAATAGATATTATTTCTCCGTATAAAATAGAAGATGCAAAAATAGATGATATAATTAAAGATTTACTAGGAATTTTAGATGTTAAAAAAGATAAGTTCTTTTTAATGGGTTTAGGCATAACGCAAGATTTCACAGGAATTTTCTATAAAGAACAAATGATGAAATATTTAATTGATAATTTTAATTTACACAAGATAAAGCTAACAATATAATTGTAAATAACGTTAATACTATTGGGCAACGGCTTAACATGGTTAAACAATAATGTAAGAGCAAAAATTTATAAAATATTTGTGTACCAAATTACCTCTCCAGATGTAAATAAAACTATTGGGCACCATATAATAAATTTTTTAAATTGTCCAGATGAAAGATTAAAAAAAACTATCCAATAGTATAAAATATTTAATCACAATATTTATCTGATTTACTTAAATAACGTGTGATATATTACGATTTGAATAAATAAATACCAGTATGCTTTACGTTATTTTTCAAATTTATTGATTACTTTTAAAATAACCACCCTAAATTACAACATACCAACCAACATTTTCATAATTGTTATTATTATTATTTTTATTAAAGATTTATTGGCTTAAAGATTTATTATTTATGTTGGCTTTTACGGCCAACATGGGACCACTTAAGTCAATTTTAGTTGGATCTTTTCTGAGAAAAGCGTGTTATTTTACTCTTCCGAGCTGCCCAGTATTTCTTCATCCGTTCAGATCTTGCTTTCTTTTCTTCATCCGTAAACACCCTCTTCGTTGTATTTTGTCATTTGTCTGTCTTTTGTTTAAATCTAATGCTTTTGTCTTTTAGCTTTGTAATTTTTCCAGTTTTATTCTGTAGGTCAGTCAGGGAAAATCCCAATTCTTTCATATCTTCTCTAATTTCTTTGATCCATACTACTTCTAGCTTTTGGAACCAGAGCTTTTCAATGATATTTCTTGACAGTCTTGTTTCCGGTGTCCTTATGAGATGACCAAAGAAAGAGATTCTTTTTTTCCGCATACTATCAGTAACAGGCTCTATTTCTCGATACACCAACTCATTTGGCACAATCCACCATTGGCCTTCTTTTTGGTGTTTTTTATTGATACACGTTCTGACAATTCTCCTCTCTATTTTCAGAATTTTTTCAATTCGGTTTTTCTGAGTGATTTTGAAAAGGGTCTCGCTTCCGTAGGTGACTTCTGGCTGTACTACAGTTTTATAATGTTTAAGTTTTGTTTTAGCAGAAAGGCATTTTTTGTTATACGTTGACCAAGTTAATTTTTGGGATTTAATCATTTTATTTGTCCTGTTTTGCCGTGTCACTTTTTCATTTAAATTATAAGTTATTATTTCCCCTAGATATTTAAATTGTTTTACTATTTTAATTTTCTGATTGTTTACCGTAATGTGCTCTATTACCAGAGGATCTATGGCCATTAGTTCAGTTTTTTCGAAAGAGATATGAAGCCCTATCTTTTGTGCTAGGTTTTGAAGGCTCATGATTTGTGTTCTGGCTTCTTGAATATTATTTGCTAAAAGAGCGAGGTCATCTGCAAATCCTAGGCAATTTAGTGTGATGGAGTTTTTCTTAGTACCCATTATTATATTTTTGGGATTTATTTCATACCATTTTCTCATGACAAATTCGAGGGCGCAGTTAAAAAGGAGTGGTGAGAGGCCGTCTCCTTGCCTCAATCCAGTTTTTATATAGAAGGGTTGAGAGAGTTCACCTCTGAATTTCACTCTGGACTGGGTATTGGTTAAAGTTAATTTTATCATGTTTACGAGTTTAGGGTGAAGGCCCAGGTTTCTCAGAATATTCAGCATGGATGGTCGGTGTATACAATCATAGGCCCTTTTAAAGTCGACGAAGGTGATTATTGGTTGTTTTTTCCGTCTTTTATATAAGTCCATCATAAGTTTTAGGGATGTTATTTGCTCCGGGCAACCTCTCCATGGCCTAAATCCCCCTTGGTATTCCCCAAGTTCCAGTTCAAGTTGGTCTTTGCATCGGTTGTATATGATTCTCGACAGGATTTTGTATGTGCAATCTAGGAGAGATATGCCTCAGTTTTCCGGATTAGTTTTATCCCCTTTTTTATGTAATGGATGAGTGAGGGCTGTGGTCCAGTGTTCTGGAAGTTTTTCTTCATTCCATATTTTCACGAGGCATAGATGTAGGGAAGTTTTGACTGAATAAACTGATGAGTGTTTCCAGAGTTCTGCGAAAAGCTGGTCTTCTCCGCTTGCTTTGTAGTCTTTTATTTCATGTAAGGCTGCGAGAACTTCTTGAATTGTTGGTGGGTTGATATTTACCGGTGAAGTTTTAACTGGAGTTTCAGTGTCAATCTCAAAAAGCTCTGGGGGGTCGTCACAGTTGAGGAGTCTATTGAAGGCTTCTGCCAAAATTTCAGCATTTTCTTTATTGGTGTGGGCCATATTTCCTTTTTTTCCTCTCAGCATAAGGGTGGGTGGTTCATATCTTTGAAGAGCCTGACCAAAAATTTTATAATAGTCTCGGGAGTTAGTTTTCTTGGAACTTTGTTCTATTTGCTGAATCAAGTTTTTTTGGGCTTGTCGTTTGGTTCCTCTTATAATTTTCTGAGTTATTTTCCTTTGTTTGGTGAATTCATGGTTAGATTTTTCAGTTTTCTGGGTTTGGTGGTTGATCCAAGCTTGGTGTCGGTCTTTGAATGCTTTGTCACATTCTTCATTCCACCATTGGTGTTTTTTTCTTGGGTTTATAGGGGCTAGTTCTTCAGCTATTTCTTTCAGTTGGGATGTCAGTTCTTTTAAATTATTAGTTAATTTGATTTTTTTTGTTGTTTCTTCAAAGATGGCATTGTTTATTAATTTATGTGGATCATAAGCTCTTTTGTTTTTAGGTTGGGATTTTTTCTTTTTATGCGGGGTGAATTTTATTTTAACTTTAATTAAGTAATGGTCCGATCCAGTATCTGTTCCTGTCAAGACTTTTATATTATAAATCTCCTTGTGATAATTCTGGTCCATGCAAACATGATCGAGTTGCCATTCCCCTTTTTCCCAATCTGGGTGTTTCCAAGTCTTCAATTTGTTTGGTTTTCTCATAAAATAGGTGGATTTTGAGATCATATTATGGTTTCTGCAAAATTCGACAAGTCTTTGGCCGTTCTTGTTAGTTTTCTTTTGGGCAGGCCATTTTCTGATAATATCACGATATCTTCGTTCTTTACCAAGTTGGGCATTAAAGTCCCCTATTAAAATCTTGGTGTGGGTCTTATTTATGTTGTTTGCAGTTTGGTCAAGAAGTTCCCAGAATTTGTCCATCTCTTCTCTATCTTTTTTAAGATTGTTTTTGTCATTGGTGGGAGCATGGACATTTATTATGGTGTAGAATTTATTGGCTGATTTTAGGGTTAAGGTTGAAATCCTGGGGGAGTAAGAAATTCTACAACTGAGTCAGTTATTTTAAGATTGATTGCAAATCCTGTTCCGAACTGTGGGCAATTCTTCATCACACATTTCCCAGGGATTCCTTTGTAAATTCTGTAACCCTGAGATTCAAACGGCTCTCGATCGGTGTTTCTCATTTCTTGAAGTCCTGCAATTAGGATTTTTTGTTTGTCCATTATGTCTGTTAGAGTTTTTAGTTTGCTGGGTTGAGTTAGAGAATTAATGTTGTGAGTGGCAATGTAGTTTATTTGCTTGTGTCTTATCCTCAATTTTGAAGTTGTGTTGTTTTTGGGTGTTTCCAAACGCTCCGATTCATTGTTATCTTTTAAGCAGCTGCCCACCGGATCCGAGTGCAGCCTTCTCTGGTATTTACCAGACGGTGGGTTTTTTCTTAAAAGACCTTTCATATTTGACTTTCAAAGGCAAGTCAGCCTTGGGTGGGAATAAATTCCCGAAATACAACTCTGGATGTGATCCAGAGAGGTGATTCCGATTTAGTTCACCAGTAGAAATCTCCACGTTTCTAACTGGTTATCCAGACGAACCAACGTGGAGGCGCAAACTGATTTTCTTAATTGAGATTTTAAGTATGGAGAAAGTTTAAATCGGTTCCGGAATCATTTCGTCCAATTATTATTATAAGAAATTAATTTTGCAGTGTTTGAAAAAATTCTGAGATTTATCCGATTTTAAAGCTTTAACTTTTTTGGATGAAATACAGAAATGTCATACTAATTTACGGAGGAGTCTGATAAAAATGTAAGATATTTTTAACAAAGTATAATATCCAATAAAAAAAAATCCTGACGTGGACTCTTTGTATGTCATCTTCTTCTTTTTCCTGTTTATCCTCTGGTAATTACCTTTCAGATAATACTTCAGAGGATGAATGTAGATGATATGTATGATTGTAAATGAAGTGTATTCTTGTACAGTCTCAGTTTAACCATTCCTGAGATGTATGGTTAATTGAAACCAAACCATGAAAGAACACTGGTATTCACAATATAGTACTCAAATCCATGTAAAAATAACTGACTTTACTAGGACCTGAACGCTGAAACTCTCGACTTCCAAATCAGTTGATTTGCGAAGATGCGTTCACCACTAGATCAACCTGGTGGGTGTCCAGAGTTATAGCCAAATAAAATTTTAATCATTCAAATATTTGGATCTTACAAGGGAAATGCACAACGGTTCGAATCGACTTCATCGCCTTTTTTTTTTTTTAATTTAAATATATTGATTTATTAATAATTTTATTAACCCACGATTGTAAAAAAAAAAATACAATTAATAATACACTGATGAACTGAGAGCTGCAACAAGCAGTTGGACTGCTATTGAATTGAACAAAGATAATGAGAAGGGATATATGGTTTTGGAAGTGTTTGAGATTTGGCACTTTAAAGAAACATTAAATGACCTGTTTAAAGGATATATTAGAAATTTTTTGAAGGTGAAGCTTGTGAAATCACCATGGCAAAAAGATTTTGAGTCTGTTGAAGAGTATATATATATATATATATATATAACGTTAAACATAGTGTTGGTATAAGCTTAGATAAAGATAACCCTGATAAGAGAGCTGTTGCAAAAATACGTTTGAATAGTTTATGGGGTAAATTTGGCCAGAGGTCTTATATGACACAAATCATATATATAACTAATCCTTGTGATTTCTATAAGATACTATTGCACAATATTTTAAATAAAACTAACTTGACACTTTCAAATGGTAATGGTATATAAATGTCATACAACAACAAACACTCTTTTGTTAATGCTTCAATTTATTTGTAGCTATTTTTACTACTGCTAGTGCTAAGATGAGATTATGATATATGTTAAATAGACTTATTTTTTTTTTAATTTTATATACTCTCCTCCTGGAGCCGGTCCCACAATTAAACATAATTCAGTACCAGGAGGTGTCGTCACCAGCTCAACCTAACCAAGACCCGCCAAGGTCTTGGTTGTAACAGTTGCCTGCCTCTAACCGGTCCCCTGAGGGGGCCCCAGCTGGGTTTCAGTCTTAACAGCTCAAAGACGATAGACTCCTTGTGTTTCATCGTTGCTCATCCCGGCAACCCCAGATGAATGACAACTCCACAAGAGGCTGTCCATATCCCCTCGCTACCTCGTCATCCCTGCTGCAGTATCGTTGTTATATATTTTGACACAGTTCTGAATTTGTCAACTTCAGATAGCATGTTCAGTACAATCGTGTCTATATTGAAGGGTCGTTATTTGTTCGCAGATGCCTCTTTCAACCATCCACCGTCGACACCTGAACACAACATATTCAGGGGAGTCATAATTTCCGCAACATAGGCACTCAGAAGTGAGAGCCGTTCTCCTCCCGAAAAGATATGATTGGAAGACTCTGAGCCCCGATAAGAACTGGGTTAACCAGAAATTGAGTTGGAAAGATTTATGGTCAATCCGTGGGGAACCTGTTTGATTAAGCGGTGGTTGATCACATCTCCTCTGCCACTCTCCAACCATACCCGCCCAAGCAGTTACTTTGTCTCCTCCCCTAATGATGTTACACACATCACCACCTACTGTCGGAGAGGGGGAGTTTCAGCAATTACTAGGGCAGCCTCTGTTAGATAAACTTGTAAATAGTGTAGCTTACTACACTAATGTACTCATTACACTAGTGAAATGACTATACTAATGACTCCGTAGTGTTTATTGATAATGGTGTAAACACTGTAGAAACTGATTGTATGCTTAGTGAGTGGAGTGATGAGCTTTCTAAGGATTATTATTTAGACAACTTTGTATCTATTAAACCAAATGTTATGCTTATGCAACTTTTATGGAGATGGTAATTGTAAGATTAAAGGATTCACTCTGACCTATAAGAATGCAAAGAAATTGAACTTGGAAACTATAAAACAGTTGTTGGAAGGTGGTAAACAAAAAAATGGATGCTGAATACAATCAAACAGTTACAGATGTTAAAACTAATAAGTTAGTTAATAAATCTGTGTTAAGAAGTTTCAATCTAATTATGGAAATGGATGATACTAGAAGAGAAATATGGAATAGTTGATATCTTACCTTGGGAATACTAAAATTGAATTTATATTAGATTTTAATTGGCTGCGGTCCGTTGAAATTATTTTAAGAGAATTCAAAGTGGGAAGAAAAAGATGTAAATACTAAATTTTATTTTTTTAAATTTTTTTTAAAGATTTTTTTTTAAGAGAATTCAAAATAGCGACTACAAATTATCAGAAAGCAGAATAGAAGTCGTGTTTTAAGTGAGAGTTAGGTGGAGATTGGTTTTTTATCAGGATATTTAAGTGGACATACCCATGTACTATTTTTGCATAATATATATTTTATATAACATTCAGTATATGAAGAAAATCTAATCGCATACCACGTAGTTATCCTGAATAAATGCTAATATGTATATGTAAACCAACATTATATATATTTAATACTTTTCTTCTACATTTTACCTTTTACCAGTCGAAAAACAGAACTTGGTTGAGAAGAAGTTGGACCTCCAGTTTTCCCTGTCTTTTTTCTGTTAATAATATATTGAGCATAAACCCATGTAAAATTAATTTTAAATATTATCATGATGTTTAGGGAGGAGAGGTACTGAAGTTATTAATAATCTTAAATAAAAGGAGGAGACCATACATTTTCCCCGAAAAATCTTTTTCTTTACCATATTCTTAATGAAATGAATGAATTTTAACAATTACACTTTTATTATTTTGTAGAGGACATCCCGTTAATGATCCTATTCTTAAATTTTTTTCCATTTTTTTGTAAATTTATTTGTTAAGGATAATCGTTAACAAAACACATTAATTTTTTTATTTTTTTATTATTAGAAGTTTAAATTAAAATTTTATGGCGCAATAATAATCCCAAAGTTCCGAGTTCCGAGTTTTGCTGCATGAAGAGTAAGAGTGAGGTAAACAAGAGTGTGATGTACCACCCGTGTGATGTTTTAGCGACAACCGTAGTGTCAACAATGATGTATGCCGTGCCGGCATGGAGTTGTGCTCTCAGTATTAGCAGAAACAGAGACAGGTTGAAGAGAGCACACAGGGGGATACTACTGGGAGTAGTATCTGCTTATAGAACTGTTTCTTACGAGGCCCTCTGTGTGCTCTCGGGAATGTTACCGATTGATCTTATCGCCAGATATAGAACTGACAGGTTTTTAGGGAGAGCAGAAAATGAAGTCAGGGAAAACATACATAGAATCTGGCAGGAGAGATGGGCTGAGGCTGGAGTGGTTGGATGGACAAGAACTTTAATTCTAGAATTAACAGGATGGATTAACAGGCGGCATGGAGAGACTGACTATTGGATCACCCAGTTCCTGACGGGACACGGGTGTTTCAATGGTTATCTCCATAAGGTGGGAAGAAGGAATGAACCCACGTGCATGTCCTGCGGACGATGATTCTGAGCATACGTTTTTAGTATGTAATAAATGGATAAGGCTAAGACACGACGCGGGTATTCATGGAAAAACGCCGAAGGAGATCATGGATTTCATGCTCAGCAGTAAGGAGAACTGGAGGAAGGTCGCTGATTATATAAAGACAGTACTAAAACAGAAGAATGAAGATGAAAACAGTATGGGTTTCTAGTATGTTAGGTTGAGTGGACAGCCTCAGCGGTGAGAGCCAGCATGCTTAGGTGTGCTGGTTTCAATGATCCGCTGAGGACTCCTGGGGTGTGCTGTAGGGACAAGAACGTATTATAAAAGATCCGGGGGTCACATCACGACTTGCAGGTATGATGTGGTTCCATAGAGGACATAATAGAGAATAAAAAATCTCAAAAGAGTACCGGTAGGCCTCACCTGCCATGCCGTATATAGCCGGAAGGCAGGGAGGGCCTATCAGAGTAACGGACACTCCCGTGGGTGGTGTAATACCATCAAGTCGGTCCGGCCCAGGGGAGTAGAGAAAAAAAAGATGTACCAGCAATACATATACTATTCATGTTATAAAAATTAGTTAACTTTTGATTAAGAGCGGTACTTGACATTTCAATTCGTTTTTCTGGTTTTTAGTAGTTATTGCAGCAAATACAAATCTGGTAAAACATTAATAATACAAACGCACAGCTCTACAAACATAAACAATATGTATTTCTTCCAGTTAGTTATAATCCAGACTCGGAGTCATAGATCCTGATATTCATATTTTCACGAAAAAATTCAAGAAAATTAGCAGCAAAAATTAATGTCAAAAAAATGTATAATATTTATAATATATTTATAAAAAGAGAAACAACATTATACATAAGCTCTGTAGAACAACGTGGGGAGCATCGGCTTCCACTTTGCGCACATCGACTCTGAACCTTGTCTTCTCGGCTGCTGAATATTGTGCGCTAGTGTGGCTTAACATCCCTTATGTTCATAGAATTGATGCTGCTCACCTTAATAACTATGAGAATGTTTGCCGGGGTTATCGGGTTTACTCCTGTGGAATGGCTCCCGGTATATTGAGCCACATACCACTCCAAACCTACGCCGTATGAACGCTCTTGTAAGAGAGTACAAGAAGATTATGGACCATCGAAACCTACCAATACATGAGGACATTGAGGATGCCAATCGTGGTCGCCTTCGATCTAGAAAGCCACCTATCAAAACAGTAATTGCTGCCGCAGAAGGATTTAACCTAACTGACGCCTGGCGTCAAGAATGGACCACAAAGTAGAATAACTAAATCCCATGTATTATTCAAAGGCAGCAAGGTTTTGACTTGCCACGTAAGAAATGGTCAACGCTAAACAGAATACGGACTCAGCGTGGTAGATGCGCCTATTTCCTGTATAAATGGGGTAAAACATCAACGCCCCTTTGTGAGTGTGGTGAAAATCAAACTGTTAAACACATCACAGAAGTTTGCTCTACGACAGTTTATGAAGGGAATCCTTATGAAGGGATATCCTGATGGCGACTCCAGAATCAGTAGCTTATATTAATTTGTTTGTAATTTTTGACTGTAATGGTGCCATACGCTAAATAAATAAATATTTAAAAAAACATTTATTTTATAAAAATAAATATTTATAAGAAAATAAACATTAATATTTTTGGGGGGATGACGGCCATCGACTGCTTTGATCATTTTGCTCTGTGAGAATGGAAATTTGTAGTTTATAAAAAATGCCTTACCGGGATTCGATTCCAGGACCTCCGGAGAAAGGATGAGACGCTACTACTCCGCCACGGAGATCGGCATATATATTTTTACATTCAAGAGAAAATCTTAGTTCATGCTTGTTAACACAGTCGCAATAAAAAATAAGTATTCAAACATTTCAGCAGAAAACCTTAGCTCCTGCTCGTAATAATCTCTTAATGTTGCTGTTCTTCATTCCTTTTCTTATACTTATAAAATAGTAGCTTTCTAGTATTTTAATTTTTTTTTTCACGTGGGTAGCGTTTATTTTAAATCAATTCATAATTTAATATAAAATATCGAATATTAATAATTTTAACCGAAACAATTATAGAAAACCTAATATAATTATAAAAATAATTAATTATATTTAAAATAATTACAATTATAATTTGAAAATTATATAATTTTCAACGGATAACAAAAAAAATAAAACTTTACTATTTCATATGAGAAGTGAATAGTTTCTTATTGCCTTTATTGAGCCAACTACTCGGTTGGGTGTCAGTATACCAAAATTCAGATAATATTATATTCAAACTTACAAATGAACATCGTTAATCTCAGAGAAAGCATATCTGACCTCTTGTATCTCGGATGCTTTACATGCATTATAGCCATAATAAATACTGTTAGAGATGTAGACGGTGTAAAACAACTAATTAATGTAACCTTTCTGTTATTAAAAAATATCTTAGATAAGCAGGTAAAATCTAAAGGGAAATAAACTTTTTAAAAAATCATACATGATTTTCGAAGTCGAAGGTTCTGAGGTTCAAACCCTATTAAAACTTAGTTGCTTTTATACGAATTTGAATATTAGTCAGTGGTTCCTAGCGTACTTTGGTGGTTGAGGTTAAATTAGCCATACGTCTCAGGAATGGTCGTTCTGATTTACACCTCACGTACATGGTGAATGAAGTATAGTTTATGCGTCACTCCGCTGACGCACGCACGCAAACACACACGCACATACCGCCTCCCGGTGCACGACGAGAACCTTTCTCCACCACGGCGACGCCTCCCGGCGCTACCGCCACAACGTCCGGCGCACTACCATATGTCCGCTCTTCCCTAATAGCAGCTAATGAGGATGCATACTATCCTCATCTCATCACTGGGCTCTAAAGATGCTTGGTGCAGTCCATTATTCATTTATCTGTCTTGCTACAGGTGCGTTTTGTTCAAGCCTCGTGATAAGTGCTGTTTTTTGTTTTATTTTAACCTCTGGGACCACCGTTAGGTATTGCTTTAGAGAATGAGATGAATGATTTGTAGCGTCTGTGAGAAAATGCCATCCCTAGCCGGAATTCGAACCCGGGACCTCCGGATGAAAGGCCGAGACGCTACTACTCACGCCACGGAGGCCAGCAAATCTGCTGGTGGACAGTGGTGAGCCGTCTGTTTGTAATAAGACGAAAGCAAATGATATTGTCGCGTGTTCGCGGCTCTATCAGCATATTGAGAGATTGACAATTGAGAATGTTTATATAATTATAACTTATTGGTTTAAAAACATACCAGACAAATCAATAAAAATGACAATCAGTAATAATATTACGACAATCATAAAACAAATAATAAAAAATGTATAGTAATCACAACCATAATAATAATCAGAATAATAGTATCAATAATATCAGACAGTAAAAAAGATACCCCACAATAATAATTAGAATAATGACAATAATGGCAACCGTAAACTAATAATATTAAAAGTCAATATCAAACAAATAATCATAAATGTCAATAATAATAACAAAAAAACATAGATTACATTAAAAACCGGATTTAAAATTAATCGTCAGGATTTATTCACATGTAGATAAATAATGAAAACCAGAATTCAATCTCATTGACAAATGACATTAGTATGACCACTGGTCTTAACACTTTTAACCACTACTCTTGTATTAACAACAATAGTACGATAGATAAGACAAGTATAAAATTATTTTACTGCAAATACCTTTGCTGTTCACAAATAAAACTACCCTAATAGTTTACGAATGAAATTTAGTACATTAACTCTTTCACTTATAGTCTTACAGTAACTCTCCAAACCATTTATTGTTTTTATGTGCCGGATTACTTGTGACGTCACCTTAATTGCGCCGACTTAGTTTACTTTGAAATTTGCTTCTTCGCTGATCTCCCAGAATTTATAGCTGACTACTCTAGCAGACTCTCCTTGCGGAACTGATTTTTATCTGGCCTTCTCCGGAGTATTTACACTCCTATCATCTTTACCTGCCGGAGCAGAACCCAGTTGAGCGTGAGAACGATCGACCGAGCCCTTTCGTTCTCATGCAATCCTAACCTTGTTCCGGTAATTTTTTTTACGGAACGAACATCTGTTTAGGTGTGTCAGTGGGCAATATTACAAAAGATGATTGTTCATCTTTCATTGATGATTGACCTATTACCTTTACCAAAAGGGTTTCTTTTAGTCCCTTTCTAGATTCCTACCATTGTTATATTTCCTATTACTTTCTTTTTAACTGGTAGGAATCCGTTACTCAGATTCGATATACCGGTCTTGGTACAATATGTTCATATGTGGCTCCGATTAAAGCGCAACTAATTCATCCAAATTTGATGCGATATTCTTGAACCGACATGTTAATCAATACAGAGAACAGCTGAAATCTACTGCTCCGATGAGCATCAGAGCTCAGCGCCTTTTCTCAGCTCTAAATATATAATTACCTCCCGTTCTTACTGTTGTTCCATGTTATCATCCACCCTTTGCGGCTTTCTCTCGTTAATTACTGCTTTGGTCTTTGTGGGTATTATAAAAAGAACAAATCCGATTATCTTACAAAACATATTTTACAATATTATAAATACCTTAAAGCCTGATGCCATATTTTATACGGACGACTCTAGAAACTTTAGAGCTTTTGTTGCTTTTGTGGTTGGCAACAGAACATACATATTTGACCTTACCAGCATCTTCAATATTCTTGTTTCGGAGCTGTAAGCTATTAATAAAGCATTAAATATAATTAAACCAGCATTTCGACATGTACTTGTTTGCTTAGATCCCATGAGTGCCAAACAGGCGATTAGTGACGTGTATTCCAGACATCCTTTTGTCTGTGAGATAAGTATGTTATACCGCAAATGATTCAACGTAATACTACTATGAGCTTTTGCTGGATCCCCAGCCATATTAGAATTTCGGGCAATAAGCACGCTGATGGTGCGGAAAAAGAGATTTGTTCCCAACCTCTTTTCACCAATCGCATTGGTTAGAACTATCTTCTCTGTATCGTGAAAAGAGTGGTTCATCATGACTGGTAAAGTGAATGTAATTTTACCATCAACAATAAACTTCGCCCGATTAAGAACACTGTGTCACCGTGGAGCTTCTCATGCAGAAGTAACCGTCGAGAGGAGGTTATTATTTTCCGGTTACGAATTGGGCACAGTAGGCTCGGTCATGGATACCTGATGACACAAACAGGTCCACCCGTTTGTGCACACTGCGACTGCCAATTGGCTGTGTGCATCACATCCTTCTGAATTGTATCTGTTACGCGACATTGCGTCACAAGTATAAACTAGGGGCAAACATGAGCACAATTCTAGAGGATAATGAAATGTTGTTATCTTACGTTTTACGATTTCTTAGAGCCGTTTGTTTTTATTCATATATTTGAATTACTGTATTATGTTTCACCTGTTTATGCCATTTGCCGTAAAGTAGAAGGTAATTTTGTTATTTTAATTGAGATAAATAATGTGATACAGTTTTATGTTTTTATTTCGCTTTAAGTATTCGTTACTACAGACTTTTATCCTTTTAAGATGAATTTTTACTTTGCTGGGTTTTAGTTTTTAATTAATTTAAATTATCAGTTTTTAACATTTATTTATTTACAACAAATATCCTGTCTGGGCGATGATAACGCGAAAGCGATTTTCGCCCAGAAAAAAGTTTGCTTTTGTCCACAAATTGAACAGATTGCAACGTTTAGATTAGGAAAAAATAAAAAATGAATAGTCATTAAGAACTAGGATTAGTCAATAGGAAATATTAAAAAATAAATAATAATTAGATTTTACTTGTGGATGTAAGGTTGGGTTAAGTTAAGAAAAAATAATCAAAAGGGCTAATTATCTTAATTTTTCATTTTTTTTTAAAGCTAGTTATAAACAATGAAATCGTATTTTATAAATTAAAGTAAAAATTACCAAGAAGGTATTTTTACCTTCTTTCTAAATTGGCTAAGTTTAAAACTCATTGTTAGAGATATACGAGGTGTGGCTATTAAATAACGAGACTAATGCTGCTACAGAACTGCGCATGCGCCAAATTCGTATGACGGACAGCTGTGTAGAATGTAGACTTCTCTTCCGATTTTTTTCCACTGCAGTTTTTGTAGACATATTAGTATGGCTGTGGCCTTTGATGGGATACCATCTGTTTTTTTTTGTTTTGCCGAAAAAATGACGCTCAAAAATTATTTTGTTTTATTAGAGCAAAGAATTGTCGTGAAATTTCATATGAAACTTGAAAAAACCGCTACTGAAACATATATTTTATTAAAAAAAGTATATGGCAATGATTATTTATCACGTGCGCGGGTTTTTGACTGGTTTAAGCGTCTCTAAGATAGTCGAGAAGACGTTGAAGATAATATTCGCCCTGGTCGTCCTTCCACGTCAAAAACGGATAAAAATATTGAAAAAATGGATTATCTGATTCGATCTGACCGTTGGTTAACTATTCTTGTCTTTATTCAACATTCTTGCTCAACTCCAAGAAAAAATAATAAAAAAACGATCCTAACTGTGGAAGAACAAGACATAGGTTTTTCATCAGGACAACGTACCGGCTCATACTGCATTACTTGTCAAGACGTTATTAGTCAAGTATAACATCCCAGTGTTAAACCATCCGCCTTATTCGCCTGACCTGGCACCATTTAATTTTCATCTGTTCCAAAAGGTCAAATCTGCATTAAAAGGAACAAAATTTCAGACCGTTGAAGCTGTGAAAGAAAAAGCGGTACGCGTCATGAAAGAGATCACAGAAGAAGACTTCCAGCACTGTTTTGAACAATGGATAATTCGCATGGAGTGTTGTAGGGATAGAGGAGGCGTGTATATTAAAGGAGATAATAACTAAATATGTATAAATTTAAAATAAAATTATTTTACGTTATTTAATAACCGCACATTGTACTCCGATTAACATAGTCCATTTTGTTATCGAACTAACTCTCCTTATAAAAAAAGTGGATATTAACCAATAATATTTTTTTTATTTATAGTAATTAATACATAGTATTAATTTGACTACATCTATTGATCATTTCATTTTTAGTTATGTTGTGATGTTTTCCGCAAACCATTGGGAAATTTTCATTTACTTAATAAAATTATTAGAAATTCTGTACTAATTTATCTACTGTTATATATAACCGAGCGATGAGAAATTGCTTGTGGTTATATTTTGACCTAATTTTATTACGTACTTCTACATAAGTATGCGCGCGCGCGTGTATATATATATATATATATGTATGTATGTATGTACTTAGGTGTGATAGTTTGAGCGTGTATATGTGATACAGTCTAACACACGTGCATACACCATGATCTCATACTACTTTCTACAACCCTTTGGTTAACGATACTGTATTATCCAATGGGAATAATACCCGTGGGAAATAACAGACCCATATTCAGAGATCAATTTTATGTACTACCCTCACTTATCCCCTCTGTCTTCTTCCTCTTCGTATTTTCCTCTTTCCCGCTACTCACTACTTTCCACAAATCCCTCACTCCATTCAATTGACCACAAGCCAAGTAATACTAATAAGCTTTATTTCAGTAGTACATGTTAACCAAATTATCTATGATTGAATGTTATCAACATCAATAGTAGTACTGATTTTTTTATTTTATAATCCCTTATGAAAAAATCTAATGTAGACACCACATGACTTTCTTGTACGCCTATTAAATTATATATACACTTTTATTTAAAGGAAAAGTACATCAAATGTTTTTTCGTTAATAACGTCTGAAATTTTTTCATATTTCTTTTTTTATTGTCATTATTGGATTATTATTTATCGTAATTTAATAATTAATTAAAAAAAGTTAAAAGAAAAGAAGATGAAGTACGATTCGAACCGATGTGCTTTACCCTTGCAAGATCCAAATATATCATTAATTAAAATTTTATTTGGCTATAAGAAAATAAGTACCACTTGATATATCATTAAATTTACAAGTAAAAAAAAAAAATCCCGTTCATTAAAGGCCAAAATAAAAAAAATAAAATTTTCAAAAACTTTTCGTATTTTGCATACGGAGTGTATAATTAAAAAAAAATAAAATTGTATTAACTCTATATATGAAGTATAAAATTTCAAAAATTAAAACAAATATTAAAACCGAAGGGAGATAGAACAAAAAACATTTCAATTTTAAGAGTTGAGGTTGATTTTTTTTTTAAACTTTTTTTAAAATTATTTATATATTACTAGCCGCTTGGCCCGGCTTCGATCTCCCAGCCAGGCCTCGCTTCGCTCAGCTCTTTGGTTTTCCAGGTTTCCAAAGTTCTTTTTTCAACTGAAAAATTTTTGATAAACTTTACTCAAAGTTAAGAGCTTAATGTTTTTAGAAAAAATTTCATGCATCAGATACGTTATCTGATAACAGAAAATCCACTTTGTTTTTTAATTTACCGACATAGGGGCTGCGCCCCCAAACCTAATTGCATTTCCCGTTGCTCAGTTGTTTCAGTCGAACGGGATTGATCTGTGCGTATTCGGTCGCTTTCTAAACGTATTTACCATTGCTCAGTTGTTTCAGTCGAACGGGATTGGGCTGTGTGTATTCGGTCGCTTTCCAATCTTGACTGTCTTTCGTCTTCAGTCTCTGCCGCAGGAACAGTTTTCATCATACGTGCTTTTTTTGTATTTCTCCCGATTGAAGAATGTCTTTTAGGCATGGTATGATGTTTTGAAAAAAGATCACATAATTTTTTAAAAGATTGCAGTTAAATACTTTACACACTTTAAATTGGTAACACACATACACACACACACACGTGATAAACAAAAGAAGCTATTTATTTATGTTGTTAAACAGCTGCAAAAAATTGTAAATGAATGAATCGTAAAAATTACATATACATGTGCGCTAAATCAATTGAAACTTAGGAATAACTGTACGTTAAAACTTCAGCGCTTTTTAAAATTAATCAATTCAATGTTGAAAAAAATTGTTAGCTAAAAATTAAATTTTTCTTGAAAATCAAAGTCATTTTGAAAATTAAATAAGCTTTAAGGAAGAAATAAAGTGTTTTAAATTTCGTTATGTCGGAGGTCCAAAAAAATTAGCCTATGTTCACCGCAGGGCTTCAAAGTGTAGGTGTGCAAAATTTTAGACAAATCTATCCAGTAGATCTCGAGTTAAGTAGGAACAGACAGACAAACAAACATTGATTTTTATATATATAGATGTATTGTAAATAACAAATTTTCTTCAATAAAGTTTTCTCAAACATGCCTTGAACAAAATCTAAATTGTTTTTTTCGCAATATCTCTCCACTACCTTAACGAATTATGAAAAAAAAATAACATGATCAGTGCTTCATGTATAGAAATAGTTCAGCCAAATTTGAAAAAAATCGGTCTGGTCAATCCTGAGATATAAGACCGAAAGTAGTGCATTATATGTACGTATGTGCAAATATGTTTCTTTTTGTTGGTTTAGATGAACAAGTTGGAAAAGTAAAGATTTGCAAAAAGTCCGATACCACATTATTGATATGATTATCATAATTTCCACTTTATTCTAGCTATATTTTTTAGAAAAATCAGTTTTAAATATTTTTTTAGAAATTTTAATAGAATTTAAAAAAAATAAATCTGATGTAAGAATTGAAAACGGATTCTTTTTAATATACTTCCAAACATGTATTAATTAAAATTGATTAAAAATGTAAAATTTATTGTTGTAAAGATATCTGTGAAAAAATGTTTTATCATATTTTGTATTGTTATCTAATTTTACTAATAACTACTTTGATTATACAGAGATAAACAGTCTTATCAACACAAAATCACTTAAAACAAACACTGATAATTTTTCTTGCATATGCTTTTAGTTAGAAAGGAATTTTAGGCCTCAGTTTATTCAAGATATATTAGTAATTGTATGAGTATGTCTATAATCCGATGAGGGAGTCCACCTAAGGGAACAGTTCAAGTTATATCCAACCGTCCCCTATCTATCTATTGGCTATCTAGTCTACTGGATATTACGGCCGTATAGAAATGGTGCACCCTTCCTAGTTTCTCTATCCGATTGACAGTAAGGTAAACTAATCACAAATGAAGCTGCATCTATCCCAATAGGGCTATATCAAGCAACGTAAAGCCCAGTTTGTCCTGATTGCATTTTCACTGGTATTACCTTCCTCTAGTTGAGTGCTTTCCCCCTCCATAATACCAAACCTTACTAATACAACATTAGACGTCGCAGGTTATATCTTGCGTCATACATACCCTCATCTCGCGCCGTAAGTAGCATAATATGAACTTACTCACCGGCATCTTCAGCTGTCAGTTAACAACATCTAATATACTCAAGCGTGCCTCCCTGAGAGAAGCGTGAATCAACTCTCCCCACCAAAACTTCCAAACCGTTATTTATTCCCAGCAATTCTTTTTACTCTATATTTGATATATCTTCACCTTTAATTATTATTTAATAAAGTTTAATCAGATTCACGCGTGGGATGTTGTAATCCATTGATATTTATCCTCAATCTGGCGGATAAATTTCTATATGTATCCATCCGGGAATTACAATTTCCAAGCCTAATGGCTGAAATAGTTATCAAACACTCCTAATCTTCTAATCATTACTAAAAAAATAAAAAAATATACATATACCTTGAATCAAAAAGTTTAAAAAACTGACACTTTCTTGTTCTGTGTGCATGTGTATGGCAGGAAAGATGGACTTTCCTGTCATACACATGCACACACAACTTAATTAAAAATATTTATCAATTTATTTAAACATAAAATTTTTTCGTTTATTTAATTCAAAGATCTAATTAAAGCGCGCGCTCATATCGTATTTAATTCGTGCGGGTGTGGCAGTACTCTTTTTTTTCCTGTTTAGCCTCCGGTAACTACCGTTTAGATAATTCTTCAGAGGATGAATGAGGATCATATGTATGAGTCTATATGAAGTGTAGTCTTGTACATTCTCAGTTCGACCATTCCTGAGATGTGTGGTTAATTGAAACCCAACCACCAAAGAACACCGGTATCCACGATCTAGTATTCAAATCCGTGTAAAAATAACTGGCTTTACTAGGACTTGAACGCTGTAACTCTCGACTTTCCAAAACAGCTGATTTGGAAAGACGCGTTAACCACTAGACCAACCCGATGGGTGGGTGTGGCAGTACTAGTGGCGGCGATCCATACTAACTAAACTCATGTAATTTCATAACTTACATAGAACAAGTTTCCTTGTACGGTCGGCAGACTGGTGTACCCGCGAGGCTTAACATACAAGGTACCGAGTCAACCGGGAGATCGAGTTCGAGTCCCAGCCAGGCCGAGTAATTTTTTACACTTTAAATATTATTCATTTATTTAATTCTACCGTTCACCTGTGACCTCACAACATCGCAGTAGTTTAGAGCATTTTTTTAGGGAGAGGGTGCGATTTTGAAAAAAAATGTTTTTGCAAATATTATCATTTTTTAATTGTTAAAAAATGTCCTTAAGAAAAATATGTCCTTAATCAGGAAAAATTTCGAGATACTGAGGTTGATTTTACTCTACAGCCGCTCCCCCTTGACCTTTTAAGTTGAAAATTTAATGGCATCAATTTCCCATATATAGAAATAATTTGACCAAGTTTCGTCAAAATCGGTCCAGTAGTTCTGGAAGTATAAGGTGATTTAGAGACCGATACTAAACACACGTACATACGAACATTAATATACGGAAATTTCCATCCGGTTTTTTTAATTTCTTGGGTTCCTAAAGTATTAAAACGTTATGATCCGGTAAAAATCGCATATTCCCAAATTGGACCGATTACAATAGTTTCCCATTTAGAGCTATAGCGCTACCCAGACGGGAAAATAATAATCAATTAATTGTTCCAAAATTTCTACTTAGCTAAGATCTAATATATTTTAAAGGAAATTTTATTTATAAAATTATTTTGAACTTTATTAAAATATTTTTAAAAAAGTATTTATAAATAATATTTTCTTAATCAGAAATAATAGTTTGGATAAATAACCATGTCAATAAAATGAAGGTAAACATCTAAAAGTCTTTTAAATTAAATAATTTTTTTGATTTAAATTCCCAATTTCAGACTTTATAATTTAATGAGATCTAAGACTGATAAATTTTAAATTACCTTACAGAAAATATTTAAATTTCTCGAAAGTATTTTGGGTTTTAATTTTTTCCTATTACTATAATTAAATTTCTAATTATTACTTATTTACGTCTCTAATGCGGTTCTAGATGAATGGTTTTTAGATCAAAACCAGTTACAACTCATTCATACAATTTCAAAGAAAGGAAAACTTAATCTTATGTTTTTTCTGGTTTATTATTTTGTTTACAGTACATTACTACATTTGCCAGAAAAGTACTTTTTTAATGTAAAAAAAAATTATTTTTTGGAAACGTGTAAAATTTGTTAAAACAAAATTTACTGCTAAAAAATAAAAAAAAAATAAAAAAACTGGAAATTACACAGCAATTGTAAAATTAAATTAAATAAATAAAAATTACTTAGATAAAAATCTGTTTTATTAATGACAGAAATACAATAAATTATTTGAAAAATAATTATTTTTCAAACTTGGCAGTAAAATAACAACAGCTAATAAAAAATGTGTAGTACTGTATTAGAGTCTTTGAATCATTCTGTAAGCTACATTAAGTAAATCGGCTACTGTGCTTTCGTTAGCGAAGGTTTCTTTGAATTTTAGTTTGAATCGGTTTTCCATTGAAGAAATACCCCACTTATTTACAAAAAATCAGTTCTCGACACTTTTTAAGATTTATATAGCATGATTCACGAATATAATAAAGTTTCAGGACATTTTCTGCTGTTGAAAATAAAGAAGAAACTTCTTATAAAAATAGGTTCGAAAACGCTTCGTTAAAGAATGTCCTATGGCGAAAGATTTCGCCCTGATTTCTGCACCTTCGATAAAATTAAGCCAGACTAAATTTTTCGACCTAAATTAAGAATTTAAATAGAAAAATAAGAATTAATTGTCGGAACCCAAATTAAAGAGAAAATATAGTAGTAGTTTACTATGAAATTTGACCTTAAAAATTGAAGAAAAAAAAAATCAGAACGGTATTTTCAATCATTTACGAGGAATCTGGGATAAATGACAAAAAAAAATTGAGGCCGATGAACAAGTAATTTTATATTTCTCGTAAAATAACTTTAAGTTTGTAATAAACATGTATTTAAAACTTACACAGATTTGATTTTAAATAAAGTGGTGTGAATAAAGTCCACAGCAACTAAATGAAAATGTAAGAATTTTTAAGTTTATTAAAAACTAGCAGACCCGGCAATGCTTCGCTATTGCTAGATTTGAGTATATATATATATATATATATATATATATATAGATTAAATGAACACAATTGAAAGTTTGATAAAACATTAACAAAATGAACATTACGAAATTTCACAAAATTTAACTTTTCCTTTTTACCCTTTCTCCTTTGTTTCCTTTTCCCTTTCCCCTATTCCTTTTCCCTTTTACTTTTTCCCCTTTTCACCATTTCATTTTTACGATATCCTCTTTCCCTTTCCCAAAAGTTCCCCTTTCCCTTTCCTTCTCCCATTTCCCCCTTATTTCCCTTTCACTCTTCTTCTTTCTTCTTTCCTCTTTTATTTTTTCTCTTCCACTTTTCACTTCCTTTTCCCGTTTTTCCTTCTTCCGTTTTCCCTTTTTTCCATTTTCCCCTTCTTCCCTTTTCCCTCTTTTGATTTTCCCTTTTTCCTCGCGCGTAAATCGGTCCAGCGGTTTTTTTACACTATAGATGACTCACATATAGGAAACACTGAAATGGAATCGTAAAATATTTAATATAACGTGTGTTCCTTTTACGTCCAACAGATGGCACTGTTTTTAAAAAAAAATATATATATTTTTTTACTTGTCACAGATGTGATATCTTAGGTATATGAATACTAGGTATATAAAAACACGCATATTCGAATGCAATGCTGTGTCAAAATTTCAAAGCAATCGGTGAAGAACTTGCTGGGATTTAAGATTTTGAACAAACGAACATGTACATTTTTATTTTTATAGTTAGTAATATCAAGATATGGTAAATTTTAACTAATTATTTTAAACAAAATTTTCAATATTATAAAACAAAAGAATTAAACAGCCTGCTGAAAATGTTCTCCTCGAAAACTACTAAAAATGCAGTTTGAGAACCTTCTTTTTCTTCAGTATTTCAAGCCAGATTTCATATTAAACTACTAAATTTATTCCTTATTTTAAGTATCAATAATTACAGTCTTAATTTTACCGAAGACACAGAAATCAGGTTGAAATCTTTTACCAGTTAACACTCGCTAACGAAACGTTTCCGAACCTATATTCATATGAACTTTCGTTTTAATTTCTTATACAAAGTAAGAAGTATTGTGATCGCGAAAAATTTCGATTTTCAGATTTCATCGGAAATATTCATTTTGATTATTTTCGGCGTGAAGTTTTTACGTACGTATGTATGTGGCTCGCATAACTCAGAAACGATTAGCCGTAGTATGTTGAAATTTTGAATTTAGGACTGTTGTAACATCTAGTTGGGCATCTTCCCTTTTGAATGCAATCGACTTGGGACTAAAAGAGTCCAAAAATCAAAAAAATTTGAATTTTGGACTTTTTCTTAACTGCAGTAATAGTCTCTCATTTAGAGCTTTTAAACGATGTATCATAAGTGGTAGTTACTTTAACTAGTTCCAGAGTTATAATCAAACAAATTTTAATAAATGGATTATTTAGATCTTATAAGGTATATCGGTTCGAACTTCATCTCCTTTTTTTTAACTTTTTTTAAATTTAAATATATTAATTTATTAATAATTATTATCCTCACTGTAAAAAAAAAAAACGATGAATAATAATAAAAAAATAAAAAATAATAATAACAAAACAAAAATAAAAAATACCAGAAGTTTTTTTTAATGAAATAAAATGTTATGTGCTTTCTATTTTTAAAAAATGTGTAAATGTAATTTAATAGGGATATAAGGAAGTCATGTGTTGTCCACATCAGATTTTTTTATTTGCACCAGTAAAAGATGATTTAAAAAATTGTTACATTCTTTGTGAATCATTCTGTATGAATAGAATTTTAAATAATTATTGGAAAACGGAAGTGTAAGATAAAAAGGGTGTAGATTTAGATCTTGAAGTAGTGTGTAGTTCATTATTTACTTAAGACCAAGTAATAGATCGATTAAATGTTGTTTCATTGTAGATAGATACATAGTGTAGGTACATGAAATTTAAAGAAAAGGCCATATTTTATTTATTATTATTATTTTTACTTTTTTATTACAATTAAAAAATTCAATTATGATATAATTTCGATTGAAATTTTTCGGTGGAAATTCCTGATTTGCGTCTAAGCCCACTTTTTGAAACCTCTTTCTCTCAGTCCTTTGGAAAATTTGGGAGAATTTTTCTGAGAATTTTAAGGCAATTAACTTCCCTAGTAAAAAGTAAAAAATTTTCTAGAATTAACACTATAATTGAGAAAAATGAAATGAGTCGCTTTTTAATGAAATATCCTAGTCAATAATATATTTTATGTTAACATCTTGATTTTTGTCTCAACTTTGTATTTCATATTCTAAATTTAAGTTAAAATTTTTAGAATTTTTTTGTTAGATTTAGCTGAATTTATTTATTTTTTCATTTATTTTTTAACGGATAAAATAATATTATTAATGTAAATAACTTAGGATAAAGGACACACAAATAAAATCTTTGAAGGTATTAATCTTGATACTATGTAAAAGTTTTACAATGTAGGATAAAATACCTTAACGTTACAAATGTAAGATGTTTGAGGAAGATTTTAAGCTGTTCGGTTTAAGTGGATAAAACATTGATAGAAGAAGAGAAGAACAGAATTAGAGTAGATGGAAAACAGCACGTCTTGTCTCAGTTTAGTTTACCATACCTTACCTGAGTTTACCTTACCTTACCTTACTTTGCTAAAACACAAACCTTATCTCACATTCATCCTTGTATGTCTGTCTGTTAAACTTATCGTCTTTACTCTTATCGTCTATGAGATGAAGAAGCATTACATCTGTTTAATAGACAAAGCAAGACTTTGAAAGACTTTCACAACAATGTAGGAAGTATTTGGATTGTTACTAAATAAATAAATTAGAAATCCCTCAAATACATCGGTTTTAAACAGCACTTTATAGAATACGTTCTTAGAAAGCTGAAATGAGAAAAAACTATCAGATTAATTTAATTACTTTATTTTTAATTAAAATTATTTTTAGTAACACAAATTCTTAAATAAATTATATTGAATTAAAATTATGTTTTAACATATCCTTTTTTTCTGGATCATCTGTCAGTTGGTTTTTTTATTATTTTCGGTTCAATAACAATCAGCATCAACTATACTGCCTCATCTATATAAATAAAAATGTAAATGTCTGTACAAAATCTTAAATCTCGGAAAGTTCTTTACCGATTGCTTTTAAATTTTGACACAGCGTAACACTCGAATACGCGAATATTATTTTTATTTATATTTTATTAAAATATTGACCAGAAAATTATTTTTAACCTAAACCTAATAATCAACCTAATAATTTTAATTATTTTTTTAATTTTTTTTTTTTGGATTTAAAAATATGAGTCATTTAATATACAGACGCTAATAGCTATCGAACCAAAACAGTTGGTAAGAGGGTTATGATAATTTAAGAACAGTTAATTGGTAACCTGTGAAGACTTTGTATCAGCAGTTTGAATAGAATTATTGTGTATAATCTCAAACTATAATTTTACACCCGTGGACTAATATAATGAACAATTCGTGTAGCCCTGGACCCCGCTGTATGCTTTATCTAATGGTTGTGAGAAAAATAACAGTTAAACCCTGAAAAGCTCTCTTTACTCCAACGTTTCCCTCGTTCTTAACACAGAAGCTGTGATACATTCTTGGTGCACGAGAAAATCCCTTTTGGTTACTTTTTCCATTACTGTAGAATATTCTACATTTTGGGAAGCGGTCAAGGTAGAAAGCTGGAAATAGGTTATATTATAAAATGCATATTTTATTAATTTTACGTCGTAAAATTGTTTAATATAGTCGTTCAAGAGGAAAAATTCACAACTTCATCCCCCAAGGGGGCTAAGGTTTAAAATCTATGGTTTAAAATCTTCCGTAGGATAACACGATTTATCCTGAAAATTTTAAAGCATTCGGTCGGTTGTTTCTCGCGTGATGCTGTTGAAAACGGACAGAATCACCACAAACTTTTGTATTTATTTATTAGATGATGACAAGTCCTGTTGAAGATGAATTAGTTGAACAGCGTACAGTAACCCTGTTTTTGTTTTCCAAAGGTAAAAAGACCGGTTTAAAGTTTTTCCCATGACCAAATAATACGGAAAAAGTTATTTGAACCGCAGAAATTTGTATAAGTGGGTAAAAAATTTAAAGACAGTCAAACTTTAGTAACTGGCAAGTACCGTTTTGGATGTTCAAACTCCAAGAAGTTTCAACTCCAGTACTTGATACCGGTATAAAATCTTTCATCCAAGAAAACCATCGGCTTACACTTGAGATTATAACTAAAAAATTACAATTAAGTGTCACTATAAGTCATAACATTAACAACAACAAGCTCATGTAACGTAAAACCAGCCCGAGATAAGTTTCAAGTTAATTGCTTTGTTTCAATTAACCACACATCTCAGAAATGATCTACATGAGACTGTACAAGACTACATTTCATTTATATTTATATATATCATCCTCTGAAGTAATACCTTACGGTGATTCCTGTTGGCTAAACAGGAAGAAAAAAAGAAAAGATAAGTTCCAAAAGGTAGACAGATTACCATAAGAAGACAAGATTTTGCTTGTGTACAAAGCTGAAACAACGGTATCGGCAGGAAGACGATGCTTTTTTGCACAGTATTTTAACCTGTGATAAGTCATGGATTCACCATTATGTCAAACTGATAAACTTAAACTTAGGTAAAAAGGAAAAGAGAATCAAAAAGGGGTAAATTGATCTATCATGGTGGATGAACATTCTGTAGTTATTTCATCTAGTACAGTTAAATTTATGAATAAAGGAAGAAGATATAAAATTAAGGTTCTTTAATGTTTAAAATTAAGGTAATTAATGGACGAAGAATAAACATAAAATACGAAGAAATACAGTTCAACCATAATTGGGAACCATAAAAACAAATCTAACCCTGAAAGAATACAATTAACTGAAGTGAATTCAAAACATTTGTAATTTGTTGTAGTTTATTCATATTTATATGAAAGTGGAATTCGTAAAGTATCTGATTTATAAAGATTTCATGCGATAATGCTACAATATTACAATCTCGAAAATTCCAAAATGTAATTAGAACTTAGACTTCGACAGGTGTGCCAGTGTACCCAAAGAATTCAAAAGATCGAAACATAATTTATCTTCATCAATTTTACTAAATTTAAATAATCCTTTGTGCTCAGAAAGAAATTTCTTTGCCTCATGAAAAGATAAAACATCTCATTGACATCACTCAGTATATTTCACCACTACATCGCCAATTTTATAAACATTTAAAAAATATATAACATTAGCTTTTATTTCTTATAAATATTATAGTGATATATTTATAATTTTAATTTTTTTTTTCTTCAGTCATTTGACTGGTTGATGCAGCTCTCCAAGATTCCCTACCTAGTGCTAGTCGTTTCATTCCAGAATATCTCTACATTCTACATCCCCAACAATTTTTCCCTTCTACCTGTCCCTACCAATATTAAAGCGACTATTCCAGTTTGCCTTAGTAGTTTGCCTATAAGTCTGTCTCTTCTTTTAACTATATTTTTTCCAAATGCTTCTTTCATCATCTATTTGCCGCAATACCTCTTCATTTGTCACTTTATCCACCCATCTGATTTTTAACATTCTCCTATAGCACCACCTTTCAAAAGCTTCTAATCTTTTCTTCTCAGATACTCGGATCGTCCAAGTTTTACTTCCATATAAAGCGACGCTCCAAACATCACTTTCAAAAATCTTTTCCTGACATTTAAATTAATTTTTGATGTAAACAAATTATATTTCTTACTGAAGGCTCGTTTCGCTTGTGCTATTCGGCATTTTATATCGCTCCTGCTTCGACAATCTTTAGTAATTATACTTCCCAAATAACAAAATTCTTCTACCTCCATAATCTTTTCTCCTCCTATTTTCACATTCAGTGGTCCATCTTTGTTATTTCTACTACACTTCATTACTTTTGTTTTGTTCTTGTTTATTTTCATGCGATAGTTCTTGCGTAGGATTTCATCTATGCCGTTCACTGTTTCTTCTAAATCCTTTTTACTCTCGGCTAGAATTAATATATCATCAGCAAATCGTAGCATCTTTATCTTTTCACCTTGTACTGTTACTCCGAAGCTAAATTGTTCTTTAACATCGTTAACTGCTAGTTCCATGTAAAGATTAAAAAGTAACGGAGACAGGGAACATCCTTGTCGGACTCCCTTTCTTATTACGGCTTCTTTCTTATGTTCTTCAATTGTTACTGTTGCTGTTTGGTTCCTGTACATGTTAGCAATTGTTCTTCTATCTCTGTATTTGAACCCTAATTTTTTTTAAATGCTGAACATTTTATTCCAGTCTACGTTATCGAATGCCTTTTCTAGGTCTATAAACGCCAAGTATGTTGGTTTGTTTTTCTTTAATCTTCCTTCTACTATTAATCTGAGGCCTAAAATTGCTTCCCTTGTCCCTATACTTTTCCTGAAACCAAATTGGTCTTCTCCTAACACTTCTTCCACTCTCCTCTCAAATCTTTGTTTAACACATTATTAGATTTTAATTTATGTACCCCAAAATTTTCCTTAACTTTCCTGTATGCTCCGTCTATTTTACCAATGTTCATTTCTCTTTCCACTTCTGAACACTTTTCTTTAATCCACTCTTCTTTCGCCAGTTTGCACTTCCTGTTTATAGCATTTCTTAATTGCCGATAGTTCCTTTTACTTTCTTCATCACTAGCATTCTTATATTTTCTACGTTCATCCATCAGCTGCAATATATCGTCTGAAACCTAAGGTTTTCTACCAGTTCTCTTTATTCCGCCTAAGTTTGCTTCTGCTGATTTAAGAATTTCCTTTTTAACATTCTCCCACTCTTCTTCTACATTTTCTACCTTATCTTTTTTACTCAGACCTCTTGCGATGTCCTCCTCAAAAATCTTCTTTACCTCCTCTTCCTCAAGCTTCTCTAAATTCCACCGATTCATCTGACACCTTTTCTTCAGGTTTTTAAACCCCAATCTACATTTCATTATCACCAAATTATGGTCGCTATCAATGTCTGCTCCAGGGTAAGTTTTGCAGTCAACGAGTTGATTTCTAAATCTTTGCTTAACCATGATATAATCTATCTGATACCTTGCAGTATCGCCTGGCTTTTTCCAAGTGTATATTCTTCTATTATGACTTTTAAATTGGGTGTTGGCAATTATTAAATTATACTTCGTGCAAAACTCTAAGTCGGTCCCCTCTTTCATTCCTTTTGCCCAGCCCGAATTCACCCACTATATTTCCTTCTTTGCCTTTTCCAATGCTTGCATTCCAATCTCCAACTATTATTAAATTTTCATCTCCTTTTACGTGTTTAATTGCTCATCAATCTCTTCGTATACACACTCTACCTCATCATCATCATGGGCGCTTGTAGGCATATAGACGTTAACAATCGTTGTCGGTTTAGGTTTTGATTTTATCCTTATTACAATGATTCTATCGCTATGCGTCTTGAAATACTCCACTCTCCTCCCTATCTTCTTGTTCATCACGAAACCTACTCCTGCCTGCCCATTATTTGACGCTGAGTTAATTACTCTAAAGTCACCTGCCCAAAAGTCGCCTTCCTCTTCCCACCGAACCTCACTAATTACTACTATATCCATCTTTACCCTATCCATTTCCCTTTTTAAATTTTCTACCCTACCAACCTTTTTTAAGCTTCTAAAATTCCACGCTCCGACTCGTAGAATGTTATTTTTTACTTTTCTGGTGAAAAGAATTTTAAATTACAATTTGTGTTTTCTTTAATTTCTTTTATATTCTATTTCTAATAATATTTTCCATAAAAAAAAATGGAAAATGCAAAAAGATTATTTTTATTTATTATGAAATATTATGCTTATTTCTTTCCAGTATGACTGTATTTATTATCTATGACTCTCTTTTCATATCAAAAAGTTAAATATTATTTATTATTCAGAAATAATTTGTTAAAAGAAAATATTATTTTGAGAAAAAAACGTGGGTTGTTTTTGATGCACAGATTATACACCAACTTAAAATATTTATCATTTTATTGAAATATTATATTTTTTAGTTTATTTAATTCAATGATTCTTACCAAAGCGTGGGCATACCGTATTTATTTCGCGTGGGTGTGGCGGTACTAGGCGGGGGAGTGTGACTTTTCAAAAACATTTTTTTTGCAAATACTGTTATTTTTAAGAAAAATATGACCATAATTAGGCGAAATCTCGAGATACTGAGAGTGACTTTGCTCTCCCCCGTGACCTTTAAGGCTGAAAATTTAATGGCATCAATGTCTCATATATAGAAGTAATCTGGCCAAGGTTGATAAAAATTGGTCCACTAGTTTTAGAAATATAAGGTGATTTAGAGGCCAACACCGAACACACATATACGGATTTCTTTATATTATATTTAATATTCGGTTTTTTTGGGTTCCTTAGTTTTAAAAACTTAAAGACCTGGTGAAAATCGCATATATCCAAATTTGACCGATTACAATAGTTTCCCTTCTAGAGCTATATCTGTGCTGTAACGCTAGACGGGAAAGTAAAAACTGATAAATGTAAAGATTATTTACTGTCATCAAAATATATATTCTACAATATTTTAACTTGCGGAAACCTTTTTGGTTAAAGAAAAACATTATTGGTCTAAAAAATAATAAATTATTAACAGAAAAATATTGACATTAAAAGTTATTTCTAGGGTCAGTAATACAGAGTGTGTCACATAAACCGAACCCATAACGTAACCGCTGCCGAATCGGTAGGATTTGTTGGAAAGAGATTTTATGAATGATACTGATAAATTAAATAAGAAAAACATAAAACGTAATTTAAATTTTGCATTTATTTATCTTGTTGTTACAAAAGATGTTCAAAATGACTACCTTGGGCATCGATGCACTTTTTTGCTCGACTGATCATATTGAGAGTCGTCTGACGCATAACATTGTTGTCAATTGCGTTGATTTCTCGTTGAATGTTCACCTTCAGTTCAGCAATATTGTGGGGATTAGATGCATAAACTCTCTCCTTTTAGTAGTCACAAAGGAAAAAATCGCAAGTAGTGAACTATATCTGTCCACCATAAATGTTTTCGAGAAGCCAGTCGCAATAAGCAAGTCGTTTCGGTTTGGCTGTCTCCTTCAGTTGTACAATTATAATGCGATACGGTTTCAATTTTAATTCATGAAGAATTTTACAAGATGTGTATTTAATTACACATCTTACATTTGGGATAACTTGCAAAGTGATTTTTTTGTACTGGCAGTAATTCTCCTTTGAAAATCGGTAATGGATTGTGGAATCCTAACAGAAGGTTGCCTGTTTAGTTTTGCATTTTAAACGCCATTTTTTAACTAAATCGTTTACGCTATTCTTCGCTGGGATACAGGCATTCGGAAATTTTTCTACGAATACTTAACGTGATTCTTCAAACGATCCAAAACGAATAGGTCTCAAATATAGCTATCCTCTCCAGGATTGAATAAGACATTTTACACAAACACAACTGCACTACAAAAAAACATATACCACACTGACACGTAACCACCTGACAAACGGCAGAAACAATCAGTAGTAACATATACATCCACTAGTCGCGCTAGTTATGTGAAGGTCTTTCATAAATAGTGTTCGGTAGCGATTTCATTATGGGTTCGGTTTTATGTTGCCCACTCTGTAAGTAAGTCATAGCAAACCGAATTAGATTTTATACAGATATAACTGCTTGGAATTTTTTCCATTTTCTGAAAAAATTTGGTTTTTCCTAAACATTTTTTGTAAAAGATATTGATTAGTAATCTCAGAAAATTTTATTTATGTTTAAAAAAATCTTTTTAATATGTTTTTTTTATTATTTTTGTTACAGGTTTCCTAAATGTTAATACTGATGCTTATTTAAGAGCACCATCTAATTATGGGTTAATGGATCAAATAGCAGCATTACATTGGATACAAGAAAATGTGGCCTTCTTTAATGGAGATCCAACAAATGTAACACTAGTCGGACACGGTACAGGTGCTGCCTGTGTGAATTTTTTAATGGCATCAAGTGCTGTTCCTGACGGTAAGTAATTAATTCAGTTATTTTTTCTATAAAAGTTTATTCTTTCATTAGATCCTACTATAGTATATGATCGCCTTATCTATTCATCTCGTAAAAATGTTTAAATATCATTCATTTTGATATTTACTTCTAAGAAATGCTTTGTGTTAGATTAGTTTACTTATGACTTATGTTTAGCATGGTTAAAATCAGAAATCTTTATATAAGGTGTTTCTAAAATGGTGGTCTGGCTATACTTTTTCGGATTCTACTTGTAAAATTAAACAAAAAATATCCTAAGGAAAAATGGCAATTTCTCCTTCGTTCTCCCGCTGTCCGCCATTTTGTTATTTTATATAAAAATTTATATCTCAAGTTCGAATATGTGATTGGTCAAAAAAACAAGGATTATGATTGGTTGTAATTTACTGCTTAAATAATTGTTCAATTCCTTTAACCGCTGTGTTTGGTGTTAAGTACTGAATTTTTGATTGGTCAGTCGTATTCGTACTTCCGATTGGTTAAGAAAATACACTATTCTTAACCAATCAGAAGTAGTTGTTTTCTTAAAACAGTTAGTAAATAGTTGTTTTCAACAAAACAGTAGTAAATAAATTCAACTGAAAACAGTAGTAAATAGTTGTTTTCTGAAATAATTTGTTGGAGCTGTGGAATTTAAATGTAATCTGCGATATGCAAAGGTGAATGTATATTGTCACTGGTTTATTTTTTATCGGGTTTCCTTTGGGAGGATAATAATTGTGTTTGAGTCACATTTCATTATTTTTCCGCACGTTAGGTCACTATAAAAACAATCACTTTTGTTTTGAATGTGAAAGCCATAACATTTGCAAAGGTTTTTTTGATTTTAAATATAAATTTATAAGTTAGTTTTTCCGTATTACAAAGATGTCAATGTGCGATAAATAAACAATAAGTCAGTATTATTATTATTATTATTATATATATATACATACATACATATATATATATATATATATATATATATATATATATATATATATAAATAAAACTAATTTTTATATTCTTGCCTGTAAGTTCATGCCGTGATTTACTGAATGCGATCTTTTACGATGTCTGGCTTTAATCTTTTGCGATGTTACTAATTTTTTCAAGAATATCATTACTAAAATTTTTTGATGCGTTAAGCTGTTCAGACTTCTGGTAATTAGGATGCAGTAGAACATCAACGGAGAATGAATTTTATATTACTGCATGATATTCACGGGCTAAAAAACGGGAAATTGCAAATAAGAACAAATACGTTATTCATAGAAATTGATATTTAATTTAAATTTTTTACCGCCAAAAATAGAAACATCATTCATTTATTTACTGCAGTGTCGACAATTTATCGTAACGAAAATACATCATAATTTCCTAGGCAATACGAAAATGTAAACTAATATTCTAATACTGATTTACATATAGAAATTTCTACATTCTACACAAAATCATATATTTAAATTTCATACTCTCGCAATACGAAAGGTCTAACCTATTTTCAGAATGTTATAAAGCAAATTTTCTAATAAGATTCAGACCAAGTACGAATATATACTTGTATTTTAATATTGAGATTTAATTTTCTTATTTTAAATATTAATAGAAGAGTAATTTTTATGTTCAGATTACATATAGTAGTAGTACTTAAGTAAATAATTACTTAAATATAGTTTTATCTAACTGATAATAAAAGAGAATGTCTGATTTCTCTTTCATTTCGTTTATTTATAATGTATATTAGGCTACACATGTAATCCTGTACAAACGGGAGAATTTCTGGCATCTCTCTTCTCTTATCATTCCTCCTCATCTACTAAGCTTTACAACTGACATGTACTTGAATCTATAATTGATAACTTTAGACTGTTTTCACTTTGTTGTTTACGTTTGTACATTAACTTTCTCTTCATTGGTTTTTTATTACTTAGAAAACCTAGTTTACTTTTCAACAAAACTTTTAACGTTTCAAAGAGCTAAATTAATCAGCAACTTTAGTCTACTCCAATTTATATATATATATATATATATATATATATATATATATATATATATATATATATATTTATAAAGTTAAGTCTTTACTGTGTTCGTTTAATTTTATCTAACTTTAAACACTCACTTTATAAATAAAATTTAAAAGAAATACTTAATTTGAAACTATTGACTTAAATGAATGTTTTCCAAAATGTCTTATTTTTATTTTCATTTCTAAATATTCTGTCATTTATTTTTATTTAAATAATATCTTTAAATTACTATTTCCTCAGCTGAAATATATTTAGATAAAAACTAAAGCTCATTTATAGACGAGTAATTAAAATAATTCTCAATATAAGTTAAAATTTAGTTCAACAACCAGATATTATCGTTAAAGAAAATAATTTATTAAGATAATAATAAAAATAAAATATATAAATATATTTATATGATTTTATGAAGACTGCAATAAAAGGTTACACCACTTTAAAGTCTTACGTAAAACGTAATTTCTGTGAAATTTTTAAAAATTATCAGAGATTTCTACTTAAAAATATGTATATAGGGATTTATAACCGATTTGGCTCAAATATTTCTTTACGTGGGATATTGATTTTTTTCAAAATTCGTTATGAGAATTTTAATATCGATTAAAAACCAATTTCTAGTTTCTTCAAAAGCATTTTCAAAAAAATGTATTAAAACAGATTTTTTACCTACAGTGCCTGTATAAATAATTAAAACAATTTTTTTTTTTTAAATTCAACCTCTTATAATTTAAATAAATGTTTTTGTTCTATCTCTCTTCGGTTTAAATATTTTAGGTAGATTTCATAAGAAGCTACCTATTGTAATGGATAACATGAGTCGACTTACAGAAAATTTCGACATATCATCGCGTTTAACATCCCCCAGACCCCAAAACCACCGTCAGTTCAAAATTTTATATATATATATATTTCACTTTCTTGTGGACATGATAACTGCCGTAATTTTGCGCCAATCACTTTCAATTTGATACATAAAATATAACGACCCAAAATCTTGGTCGAATTCGTTAATGGGCAAAATTGGATCGTGAGGGTGGAAATGGGGGTGGACTTTTTCCAAAAAACAAAATATCGCTATAACTTTCTTATTAAGTAAAATATCGAATTCGTTTAAATTTCCTACTGTTTTTTTGGATAAGAGCTTTACTTATCTCAGTAAATTTTTTGATATCATCAACCATTGGCCGCGGGGGTGGAAAAAATGTGGTTTCGAAGACAAAAAAAAATCATATCTCCTTAATAGGCACTGTATCGAATCGGTTTAAAGTACTCGTTAGTCCTCTAAACATTACCTAAAACTTTTGTCTGAAACAATTTTTGATATGACCAACCGTTACGGCATGGGGATGACCAAAATTTTGCTGGAATTGTAAGAAGATGGAGCTTGTCGTATGCTGAATATGTGAAACTTTTTTTACATGCAACCATTGTCGTATTAGGTAAATTTGAAGTTTTTCTTAACTTTAAGGCGGAAATCTTTTTTATCCCCTACTTAGCACCGGTGAAATTTACTTCCGCCTTCCGACGTGCCGAAAGGGATTTTTTAAGAGTAATTTTTGTAAAGGGATTTTTTAAAGAGTTTTTGTAAGTTTATACCTCATATATAAAATGTCAAAAAAGTCTCAATTTTTTTTTCATTATAGACTGGATTTAAGATTCAGAAAAGATTTTTTGAAAATGTTGTTTTTCTTATTTTGACTTTATTGAAGGATATATTAGATTTACAGAAAATTTTATTTAAACAAAATTGTTAAGCTTAAATTGTATATAAATATTTTTAGAAAAACGTTTTTTTTTATATTTATTCCCCACTTATAAAAATACATGTATTCTGTTTTTTGGTTCTAATTCTTTTGTGTTTTATCGGTAAATTTTTTTTTGTATTTTTTTACATTACTTAAAGAGCTATTAAAATTAAAGTTGCTTCGGCGCCTATGTTATATTCTGTGCCCGAAACAAAAAGGAATTTTTTTCATTACTGTGGATTAATCGTGGTCCTATAATACCAGGTGAAGAAAAACGAAAGTAAAATTTATAACTCTATGGGAAATAACTTAGTAACTTTAGAATTGGGCTGTATACAAATAAATTCTCTTTTTCTGTTTGGCCTCTGGAACCACCGGAAGGTATTAATTCAGAGGATGAATGAGGATGATGTGTATGAATAAAATGAAGTGTAGTCTTGAACAGTCTCAGACCATACCTTACCGGGTGGGCTACAAAAATAATCTAAGCATACCGCTGAAATTTTCGTTATTTGCTCTGATTATAGTATAACATTTTGTCTTTCTAAATGAGACTTAATAAAGACCCTTAGCAGTTGGATATCACATTACTTTGAGCCTTTAAAAAGGGCCTTATATCCCAGCTGCTCATATAACCTTAGACCCAAATTCGGGTCGAATAGCAGTTAACCTGTTAAACAGTTTGGTTATATAATATGACCCTTCTTGTCATATTCCTCTTCTGAAGTCAAACCATTAACTATGAGTTAGTCCATTATCCGTTTTCTAAGTCACGTACAATTCTTTAATCAGTTTTCTCCCTTATAAATTTATTCTTTTGCCGAATTGCATTATTTGGTTTATCTCCCATTTTTGAATCCACATTGTTCTACAATAACTTGTTTCACTTTTTACTCAGTTTTCAGAATTCTCAAAGGTTTCTTTTGCGAATTTTGTATTTAAAGTTAAACAAATGTCCGGTAATCAAGACACTTTACTTTACCAGGCATCATTGATGTTGGAATCATGCTTGATTAAAATTAAGTCTTCTGCCCGTATTCTACTATTTTAGGTTTTACTGGGGTCATCGAAAAAATGTTGCACTAATAAAAGAAGATCATATTTCCCTTTATAATTGAGTTAAAGTATTAATTGAAACTGCAAAATAATCGACATATCAAGTCTTTTTAAACCGGCCGTGTCTGACCGGCTGTGACCTTGAGCCGATGCGCACAAAATCTCTTTGCCACTGTCAGTCAGTGTAAGGGTAACAATTCAGCAGAAAGGCCAAAGAGTTTTGTAGTTAAAGGAGTATAAATCCAGTTCCAGCGTTCAAATCCTAGTAAAGGCAGATACTTTTATACGGATTTGAATACTAGATCGTGGATACCGGTGCTCTTTGGTGGTCGGGTTTCAATTAACCACACATCTCAGGAATGGTCGAACTGAGACTGTACAAAACTACACTTCATTTACACTCATACATATCATCCTCATTCAACCTCTGAAGTAATACCTGAACGGCAATTCCCTGAAGCTGAACAGGAAAAATAACAGGAGTAACAATCAGTTATAACTGTTCAACGGACTTTCTGGCATGTTTATGTGATTCCACTCATGCAAACAGCATTAGGTGGTAAAGAATCTGGCAACGTAGAAGTTGAAAGTTCCCCTGGACAGCCCAAAACGAGTGACGAAGCAGTAGAATGTATACATCAAGATTGTTTAAGAAAATCTAAAAAATCAATTTGTAGGTAACGTTTACACCCTATTTAGGGATGTTGTCTTCATAGGTTGAAGACAACTATTCAAAACGTGTTGGACAAGCGTTTACGCCTTCACGCTTACAAAATTCAGCTTAAACATCAAATTAAACTTACAGATCATCCTAAACGTGTCGAATTTGCAAGTAAAACGTGTTATCTTCACGAATGAAGCTACTCTCCTGTTTAGTGATCGTATCAACCGGGATAATTGTAGAGGATCCCCGTCTTATATGGGGTTCTCAGCACCCCAAAGAAATTATTGAGTATATCAGAGATTCCTAAAAAATAAACCTGTGGTGCGGCCTTTGATGTCCACTTGTTTGATCGGTCCATTCTTTTTCATGAGCCTACTATCAAAGGAAATGTTTATTTAGACATACTAAAACTTTACATTTTACCGCAAGTTTACCAAATTGAACAAGAAAGTAACGTTCCTATAATATTTCAACAAGATGGTGTGCTCCCACACTTTAACCTAGGCGTTCGACGCGCTCTCAAAGAAAAATTTCCGAATCGTTGAACTGGTAGGGCCGGTCCTTTGCTTTGGCCTCCAAAAAGCCCAGATTTGAAACCCCTAGACTTTTTTCTGTAAGGATAAGTTTAAAAAATTAACTAAAGAGAAAAAATCAGGGATACACAATATTTAAGATAACGCATCACCGCTGCTATTGTCACAGTTACGCTTGCGATGATCCATCGGACCTAGCCAGAAATCGATTATTAGCTGAATTTTTGCAGATCGACCAACGGATCTCATATTGAAACATTCTAAGCTACGTAAAAAAAAAGAAGAAATATTTTGAGTTGGTGAATTTTTACAAAAAATACTCGTTTGATTATCTGTAGTAGTTTCTGGGATACGGTTTTTTTAAATTGCTGCGATCTTTTTCGATGATCCTGCATTACACAGCTGTATTACAATTCTTTGGTAATCCCTTGTTATTAAGATATTTATCTCCTATATTGTTATATTCCCATAGGTATTTCGTTGTTTTCCGTAAATATTCCTTAAATCTGACTATGAATTTTCTTCTAGTCTGACTAATTTAAAATTTGTTACAATTACTTTATTTTAACCTCGTAAATTTCGAAACAATATTTTACAGGTTTTTATGAGTGTTTTTTTAAGTTTTCTACAGTGCTGGAACTTTTTTATGATATAGTGACTACATATTTTGAATTGATTTTTTACAATATTAGAAACTAAGTAAATCTACTTCTGAGATAAAGCTATTTCTTCTCGGTTTTGTCGTCGTCATCAGCTTATCTAGTACCTTGCGTCGGGTACCCGTAGAGCGCCATCTCTTTTTCCAGTCCTCCACCTTTTCCTTTCTAATTTCTTCTCACTTCTACATTTCCTAATATCCACTTTAATTTTTCTAGCCATCTCTTCATAGGTCTCTACCAATTTTTTTCCCAAATAAACATTTTCACTCATTCTTTTTACACTTTAAAACCGATTTAGTTTAACACTTCCAAACCGTACAACAAAATTTTGCTATTTGTTGAAGTCTTTAGTTATACCTCCTTCAAAATATTCTTCTTTGTTTTCGTTAAAATGCTTTTTCTTTTTCTAAAAAATATCTTTATCACGGTTTAATTTCGTCCTGTTCTTTTTTAACTCAAGCCTCTGCACCATATGTTAGAATTGTCATGAAGTACATCGCTCTCACTTTGCTAAAGAATTCTTTACATTTTATATCTTTCACACTTATTAGTCCTTTTCCACTCAAATACAGTTTCTTGTTCACTTTACTATTTTACTTCCTACCGCTCCATCAATCTTCCTATCATCTGTAAACACACTTTACCCAAATATTTAAAACTTTTTATCTCTTCAAAAATTTCGTTTTTTTAGTTTTAATTTGTTCCCTCTTTTTTTCTTTGTTTTACTTTACCAACGTTTTGGTATTTTTTTTTCATTCTTTCTTCCATATTCCATGATAAAATATTTTTATCACAATCATTAGGAATTTTCTGAAATTCGTTTTCACCTTTATACTTATGACAATGTTGGTGTTAACCTTGTTTTCTTGAAAATGAAGAGAAGAAGAAAGACGGATGCATTGCAAGAAAATTTATAAAATACGGAAAAGAAGAAAATTAAAAAATAAATGATATTAGCCGGGTTCCTAACAGGCCGTTTCGAAAAAAATTAAAAATTTTATAATAATTTTTTTCTTTTTACAAAAGGATAAATAAAAAACTTATTATTTTTATCTTGATTTATTCGTAATCTTGTACAGCAGAAAATGAAAGTGATAGAATATGGAAGACATGTTAACCAAAAATTTTTTGAACTTTCCCTGAAATTTATGATGAATTTAACAAGAGATAATTATTTAACTTTTCATTATCCTGTATAATAAGTATGGTAATCAGCACAAAGATCAAAGACGTTGATTCCTTTAAGAAATTCCATAAACCTAAAATACAGAAAATAGTCCTTATGTGCTAACATATTAGTAATATTTTATGTGAAAAAATAAAGAATAAAGAAATTTCTAAAAATAAAAAAGATTCTTTAAATTTTTACGATTAAATTTAGTTTTAATAAACATAATTTTCCGTTCATCATGGCATCTACAAAGCGACCGTCACCCTAAGGCCGCACTCTGAATTTTCAAAACAAAAATATACGATATTAATTTTACTTCATAGTATTCTAATCCCTATAGGGAAAGACATCCACTCTGTCTTTGGTGTGGCAACCGGGATCGATATGCCGGTTGCCACACCAACCCCTCCGTTCATAGCCCTGCTGGGCTTTACCGGAGGTCGTCTTTTAGACCCTCTAAAATTGATAACAGTCATCAGTTTGGCCTCTATCAGATGCAAATGCCTCGGCAGACATTTCCATCAGTGAGTTTACACAATTTATTATTACCTTAGTATGGTTTCATCCAACCACGGCAACTCTCTCTCTTTTTTCCTGTTTAGCCTCCGGTAACTACCGTTTAGATAATTCTTCAGAGGATGAATGAGGATGATATGTATGAGTGTAAATGAAGTGTAGTCTTGTACATTCTCAGTTCGACCATTCCTGGGATGTGTGGTTAATTTGTGAAACCCAACCACCAACCACCTACCATAACTTGCAACCCTCAATTGTCAAACTAACCGATTCGCGGAAGCGTGATTCCCACGCCTTCCTCTAACACCGAAGGTTTCCACAAAAACGTTTCCTATATCTAATTTCAATTAGACTACACACTCGGATCATTACTTAATTGAGCCTTAGACACCAAAAACGCTATCCCATACCAACAAAACAAGTGTTGATCGCAACAATGACAGTTTTTCTACAATTCAGTTTGACTCAAAGTTATTTGATTTACTTAAAAATCAAGAAACAGATTCATCAATTTAATAAGCCTGTAATGAAACATACCCTATCTGTCTCCGCTTTCGAGAGCGAGGTGGTGCCTACATTCCACACCGCAGCTCCATCACAGAGTTCTCGACAGGTCCATCTCCTCCTAACAGCGAATAGCTAAGCTAACCGGAGAGCTTGATGCCAAAACACCTATCTTGGTGATGTAAGCACCCAGGCGGACCCGTAGCCGGATAGAATAGCTTGGGTTGCTATTCTATCTATAAATCTATAACAGTATAAGAATCCCTTAGACATCTTCCGCAGGGATAAGAATCTAAGAAATCCAACAGATATGTTCCATTCCCTTTCGGTTTTCCAATTAACTTGCAGATGAAAACTAGAATTGGTCTTCGCAAGCTCTCTAGCTACTTTGGTACGTTCAGCTTCGCATCTGGGGTAAACATAGCATCATCAATGGGCCGACAACCCGGACACAACCCTGAATTAATGAAACGAAATCTGGCCAATACATCCCGAAAACCACCATGTCCAGAAAGAAACTGTATAATATAAAGATTGGGGGAAATCCACCCAAATTTGCATCCGCTTCTCACATCAGAAAAAATTCCATGCGTGTAACTGCCATCGGGTGATTCAGTCCACCTTACCTGCCAAAAACGGGAACCCTGGTCATCTATTTATTTATTTTATTTTATAGCAGATTTAGATTGAATTTGTTAACTGAATTTTTTTTTAGAATATTTTAATCAATTTCTGAGTCATGTGTTTATAAAACTCCGCCCCGTGAACCACTACTTTGTTCATTAGCAGAATAATAATGATAAAAACGATTAAAGCCTGTTCAATTTATGAAAAAGTTATCAGTGTATTGTAATTTCTTCAGAGCTACAGTTTGGTTACTGTTCCACAAACGGAAGAGGTTAAACCGCCTCCTATACTATTTTATGGTATTTCAGAAATCACGAAGCTGTGCGAGTTGTTGGAATCGGTGGTGAACAAGGCGGAATACACCATTAGAATAATAAAGAGTAAACAACTTCGGCTGCTGTCGAAGGTTATTGAGAGCTACAAAAACATTATTCTGTTGTTCCCGAAAATAACCTAAGAGGGCATACCTTCACGAGGCGTGATGAGAGCAGCAGGAGATTGAGAGTCAGGAACACAAGGTCCGAAGCATCGTAAACGCACGCCATTTAGGCGACCTCAATTGAGATCTTGGACTGGTTATGGCCTCTGAAACTATCAGCAATCCCTCTCGTCACGCGATAACCAGTGACATGTTTTGTGAGTATTTTGGCACACTTGGGTGACAGTTCATTATGGGAGGTGACTGAAACGCGAAGAACGTATTTTGGGAATCTCGGCTTATGACTACACGTGGAAGATCAGTAAGGGTATCTGTTGAAAGGATGCAGCTACACGTTACCTCTGGACTTCAACCGACTTATTGGCCTTCAGGTCCAACGATGATTCCCGACTTGCTGGTTTTTACGTCAGTTCAGGGATGTCACCTTTGGAAATGGGTGTTGGCGGCCTTTTTGGACATAGAGCTAGCATTTAACAAGGTTTGGATACCAGTCTTCTTATCAAATTGAAATCGTGCCTACCACAACCGTACTTTTTAATTATATGCAGCTATGTAAATGGTTGCTTCTAGCACGTTAATTGCAATCAAGAGATGTCTGTGTTATTCGATAACAACTCGGGGGTTCCGTTCTGGGCCCATTTCTATTCCTGATGTACAGTTTTGACCTGCCTATTCCAGCCAATGTCATTGTTGCGTCGTATGCGGATGACACAGCGATCTTGACGGTTGACAATAGCCCGGCTACTACCTCGGAGAAATTGCAATCTGCAATGGATGCCATCAACGTTCAGTTGCGTGTATGGAGAGTAAAAATTAATTCGGCGAAGTCCAGCCACGTGACATTCACGATGAGAAGGGAGATTGCCTTGCGGTTCAGTTAAACGGTGTCAGGATATCTCAAATCTGTCTGGTGGAAGCACAGGAAGAAACAGTACATTTTCAAATGCACGGTGGAGTTCCGCAGGGCTCTGTTCTGGGGTCGTTGTTGTGGCTGGTGATTATAGATGAACTTCTTCAGAAGGAGTTTCCTGTCGGCGTCCAGGTCCTGGCTTATGCAGATGACCTTCCAGTCCTCGTAGAGGGAAGGACGGTCTTGGAGGTACGGGAGAGGGTGTATGCGGCCATCGACACTATACAGGAGTGGTTGAGGTCCAGGGGTCTGCAACTGTCTACGGAAAAATGACGGTGTATTGCCTTTACGGGTAGAAGAGTGCTAGAACCGTTCAATATTTCCATCAACGGTCATGCTATAGAAGAAGCGAATAACATCAAGTACTTAGGAGTTATCCTCCAGAAAAACGGTAGATACACCGAGCACATAGTCAATGTATGCAACAAGGCAGAAAGGATGATAAAAAGTCTAAACATCATTATGTCATCGCAGAATGCCCCTCGGGCCTCAAAGCGCCGTTTACTGGCGACCACCGTCGTGTCTTCGCTTATGTATGCCGTTCCGGCCTGGTGGCGCTCTATCGCCATCAGGCGCAACAAAGAGAGACTGGCGAGGACGCACAGGTGTGTGCTCCTAGGTGTTGTGTCCGCATACAGGACAGTGTCCTATGCCGCCCTGTGCGTGTTATCGGGTACACCTCCTATTGACCTAATCGCAAAAAAGAGGGTGGAGAGGGCACAAGGCAAGCCAGAACAAGAGGTCAGGGATGCCGTTTATAATATCTGGCAGGAAAGATGGTCGCAGGAAGCTGTGGGTCGATGGACGAGAACCCTCATCCCCAACATCAAGCAATGGTTGTCGAGAAGATTTGGTGAGGTTGATCATCACCTATCGCAGTTTTTTACAGGACATGGTTCCTTCAATAACTACCTGCACAAAATAGGCAAGAGAGAAGAGCCAATTTGCAACTACTGCAACGAGATAGATGATGCTGAGCACACCTTTTTTGAGTGCAATAGGTGGGACACACTTAGACATAGTAAGGCACTCACAGGTATAACTCCAGAGACAACAATAGACTACATGCTAAGAAGCGAGTCAAACTGGAATAATTTTGCTAGTTTTGTTAGACAAGTTGTTCTACAGAAATACTCCGATGAGAGAAGACAAGGTGTTGGCTAGAATAGGACTGGGTGGACAGCCTTGCTGGTGAGGTCCAGCATGCTGCGGTGTGTTGGCACTGATGAGCCACCAAGGAGTCCACGGGTAACAGTCAGGCAACAGCACACTGAATACTGAAGGGACCCGGTACCGCGTCGCGGCGAACTGGGTCTGGCGTGGTATAATAATGTGGTGTATTAGTATTGCCCTTTTGGGTCCCGAAGGGGGCAATATTGATAAAGAATTCTCAAAAAGAGCTAACCGGTAGGCCGACCTGCCTTGCCAGTAGGTGGGGAGGCCGATTTAAAGACATTCCCCTGGGCGGCGTAATACCAACAAGTCGGTCCGGCCCAGGGGAGCTGAGAGAAAAAAAAAAGGATATCTCAAATCAGTACGGTACGGTTTCTGGGCTTTTACTATGTTCTCAGTTTGTCGCGGAGGGATCTTGTTATGGAGAAGAGGAAGTTGCTTGAAATTAAGTTTAAGAAGCTCTACTGGGTGATGGGTAAGGTATCACAACTTTCTTTGTCCAACAAGGTTTTGCTCTAGAAGGCTTTCTTGAAACCTATATGGACGTACGGGATTGATTATGGGGAATGGACAGTAACAGCAACGTGGAGGTCATTCAACGGTTTCAGAACAAGCTTCTACGGAACATAGAAGCGAACACCTACTCGGTGTTCGCGAGGATTACTTAAATCGACGATTATTTAGGCATTCCATACTTTCGAGAAGAAGTTGGACGTCTGGTTTTGAAGTACGTGTCCAGTTGGGATAAAGCATATTAATCAACTGGCTTTGAATCTGCTAGACAACAGCGATAACGTTAGGAGGCTAACAAGGCTCGATGTATTTTATTTTGTTGATGGCCCTTTATGATGATCTGGTTTGGCGGCTTGGTAGTTACGTTTATTGTTTTTTGGTTGTTTCAGAGTTACTATTTCATATACTGTTCTATTTAAAGTAATTTTTTTTTTTGTTGTTTTAAGATTAATTTTAGTGGGACATTTGAATGGACATTGAAAGGCACTATCAAATGTTATATTATTTATGCTACACTATTGTACGTTTGTTATGTTATAATATTGTTTTTGTATTAGTTGAGGAATATCATTGGGTGGTCCTCTTTCAAGTGATGGCAGTTGTACGACTTGCATAATCAGTTACTACATTGTAGTAGCTGATTGTAAGTAAATAACGAATTCACCAAAAAAAATCTGTTAACTAGTCAGTTTGCTATTATTTATCTGTAATTTTATTGTTTTCTTTTTAATTAAAAAAAAAATTAATTATGTTTATTAACGTTATTTTTATTTTTATATCAAATTTATCTTAACTTAATGGTTTAAACAAATAGTTAAATTTATCCGATAATCGAAATAACTCAATTAATCGATTGCGTTGTTTGTTTAGAAAATTAGATTCGATCTGAGAATGAGATTTCGGTTAAAGAAAGAGAGAGAGAGAGAGAGAAAAAGAGAACGAGAGAGAGATAGAAATATGTGTGTTTTCGGGGAAGGGCTGAGAGTAGAATTGTAGGTATCCAAACCACCGGACGGTGAACTGAACTTGAATACATGCCAAGTAGAAAACGTTGTGAACTCATTCCACTGTCATATCAAACTCTTTACATTCTAAAACCGTCCTCTCGCTCACCGTTCCTTCGTACCCTACTTCTCTCGGTTACACCATAGACCAATTCAGTATACTCCTATTTATCCCTTTTCCCTTAAAATCTCTCTATCTCTTACTATACTTTCATCTTTGTCTCCTTTAAATTTTCTCCCTCTTATTCCCACCATATCTATCTTTCTGTTTATTCTCATACTCTTCTACAAGACTGTAATCCAAACGTCCAAAACAAACGACCCCGGCAGACCAATGTCTTTATACAAACGTCTCTAAACCCCCACCTCTTACAAATGTAAACTCTTCCGCCCCACGCTACAATATAGAACGAACGTTTTTGGCAGAAGTTTCTGAATGTTTTAACATAGCATATGGTTGAAAAGTTGTACTGTATTATGATTTCCTTATAGAAATTTCATTTCTATAAGGAAATTTTTTATTAAAAAGATTAGATCGTATGTTTTGGTTTGTGTAATAATTTTTAAAATTGCTTAGAATCTCTTTCGTATAATTTTTTTTTTTTTTTGAAACGTTATAGGATATCTCTTTAATCCTGAATTTGTAATCAAATGTAAATAATAAATTTAATGAGATTCTTTTATGTAGACTTTAATCTCGGTTTAAAATCCCCACATCTAATTCTTTCTAATTTATTTCCATAGATTCCCTACTCCGTACTATTTCACTGTTATTTCCGTTTCCTTAATTCCAAAAACTTTTTAACTGAAGTTTATTATCTATTGCTGTTAAATTCTTAAAGTAATGTGAGTTTTATTCAATCCTTATGATTATAAGGAAATCTGTGACGGTTAAATATTTATAAATATTTGCAATCTTGTTATAGAATTATAATTACATTGAACAAAATTATTTTTTATAAATATATATATATATATAATAAAATCGTTACGTTGTAAAAATGTTGTGTTTTGGTTGATCGATTTTAATGCATAATCCTTGCTATTTCCCTTGAGTTATTATTATTTACAATTCTGCCAATAAACTAATAACAGTAACTGAAATAAAATTCTGCAGTTAAATTTTATTTTCATCTTTTATTGCACATCTAAATTGGAAAATAAAATTGTATATTAAACTAAAACAAAGTTGAATGACATTTTACTTACGTGTGCAGTATTTAATCTGTTTTACAACTAAGTAAATAAAATAAAAACATTTTATAGAAAAATCTGACAAACTATTGCATGACTTTCCCTGACTCTTCGGTTGAAAATTCTATAAAAGTATTTCTTTTATAAGAGTAATGAAAAAAAAAAATGCTTCTCGTTTATGTCCGAAATATAATAAAGGTGCGAAAAATACTTTAATTTTATTACTTCTTTAAATGATGAAGAAAAATACAACAAAATAAAAATTAATAAAAATTTAAGCCAAAAAACAAAAAAGAGAATATATATTCATATAACGAGTGTTTCAAAAAGGATGCATTCCCTTTCTTAGACGATGTGAATGTATTACAAAAATATTAATGTCAATAAAATATTTATACAATTCAAATTACCTTCAATAACTTCACAATAGATGTTCAAAATGATTTCCTGTGATACGTATGCTGGTTCATACACGTTTCATAACATTTGCACTCACTTTTCGTAATGTTTGCTCGATAATATTTAAAATTTTACTTTCAATGTTAGCCTTCAATTCGTCAAGTGTATGAGAATTGTTTTTAAAATCTACCCTTTTTAAATATCCCCAAAGGAAAAGGTCTGCTGGTGTAAGTTCTGGAGATCTTGAAGGCCACAACCCTTTTGATATCAAACGAAGACCAAAAAATTCCCGTAACATATCCAACGTTTCATTACATTAGGACACGTTGCTTTATCCTGCTGGAAACGACATTCTCATTCGTGTAAATCTAACATGGCAGTAAACTCTTCGTTTAAGTTGCGATAAACCGTACCATGTACCCACCGGGTTGATCTAGTGGTGAACTCGTCATCGCAAATCAGCTAATTTCGAAGTCGAGAGTTCTAAGGTTCAAATCCTGGTAAAGGCAGTCGAGTACGGATTTGAGTACTAGATCGTGGATACCGGTGTTCTTTGGTGGTTGGGTTTCAATTAACCACACATCTCAGGAATAGTCGACCTCAGATTGTACAAGACTACATTTCACTTATATTCATGCATGTCATCCTCTGAAGTAATACCTTACGGTGGTTCCGGAGGCTAAACAGATAAAAAAACCACACCATCTACTGATGTGTCAAAAAATAAAGGCCCTATTACACGACGCCAGGCGCCAATTTTACGTGCGTGTACATGAAACGCGTAAGAATTTTCATCGTTCCATATTCGTTTTGGCTGTTAATTTAGCCATACAAGTGAAACCGTACCTCTTCGCTGAAATAAACACGATTCAAAATTTCAATACCGTTGTCATCAGAAGAGAACGTAACCGACAACAATAATGAAAACGTTTTCCATGATCTACTTCTTTCAGTTCTTCAACGACCCCTATGCGATAAGTTGCAATTGTAATTTTTTAGTAGCCCTAAAAGCTGTAGGTAGTGAAAGCCAGGCCTATGAAGAAAATTTTCGAAGCGATTTTCTGAGTGAGCGAGTCAAACATTCTTTCAGAACTTCTGCTTCAGAAATTTTACTGTTAACAGTGATGATCGACCTGTGCTTTTCCGATCGTTCTCACATCCAGTATCACGAAATTTATTAATCAAATGCGGTATTTTCGACTTATTAGGAACTGTAAAATTGGTAAATTTTATTCGAAACTTTTCTTTTACTCCTTCGAAAGATTTATACGCGCAGTAAGTCTCGATAATAAACACACGTTCGTCCTTGGAAAACAACATTGTTAAGACAATAAAGACGAATCTATATTGATATAACACTAGTGCATAAGAAGGACATTTCAACTATTACAAGCTGCTAATCTCGAGTACAGTGTTGCCAACTGACATTAAAGGAGAAATAAAGTTATATGCGTGACTTCTACATTCTTCAAGGGTTTTGTCCTTTTCCATATACCCGTATTATATATATATATATATATATATATATATATATATATTTTTTATACATGAGGAATAAATTTTAAGAAACTTTTTTCTAAAGATATAATATATATCGGTTAAGCTTAAAATATGTTTTTGAATAATTATTTTTCTTAACTCTAATATCTCCTTCAATGAAGGGAAAAAAAGAAAAGAAAATTTTCTAAATTTTAGGTCCTGAATCTATAATTTTGAAAAATTGTAGACATTTCCCAATAGTTCTATTTATGAAGTATAAACATTCAAAGAATTTTTGAATAATATTTAAACTGAAGAAATAGCAAAATCAATTTAAAAATAAAACAACACATATTTAAATTTTAAGAGGTTAAGTTGATTTTTTGAAATTTTTTTGGGGTTATTTTTAAAGAGTTTATCCCGAAGTTCTCTCCGGACTTTGATAATCTATTCTACTCGTTAAAATAATGGAAAAAAGCTAATGTAAAGGTAATTTATTCTTATTATATTTTATCGTAATGTTATTAAAAAAAAGTAATTAAAATATAAATGTGATTAGATTTAACAATTATCTAATTATGTTACCTATATAATTATCTAATATATATCTAAATAATTATCTACATATTATCTAAATGTGTCCTAAAATTTATCGTTTGCGAGTTACGGCTAATGAAAGATTTCGCTCGGAATTCAGCTACCCCGGTGAAATCAGATCGTACTGAAATTTTTAGGACAATAATTAAGGCGCAGATTTAGTATCTTACTATAGTTTTTGACCTGAAAATTTTAATAAAATAGGACTCAGAACCGTATCGGCAGTAGTTTTTAAGAAATCTGGAATAAAAACCAGTAAATTCGTGTAAAAAACCCTGTTTTTATGTTTGACATACAATATCTTTGTTAAACGAGTAATAAACACGTAAAAATTCTAAACTAAACTTGTAGAGAATTTAATTTTGAAGAACATAGTGTGAGATAAATAGAATAAAACAAAAAAAAGTTAGAAAAATTTGAATTTATTTAGAAATAGTACACTAGACCAAAGTATAAAATTTGAAAATGAGCCCATTTTCAACACATTTCTTGACACGATTCTGTACCACTTTTGTTACTCTTTTAGTTCTTCAGGTTTGTCCTTAAGTTTTTCAGCCGTATCCGTAATGCGGATAGTTAATTCCTCACGAGAATGTAATTTTGTTCGTATGCAGTATTTTTCATCCATCCCAGACGCAAAAATTTACAGATGTTGCGATCTTGGTGACCAGGAATCTAAACTTATACGACCGATTCACTTCTTAGGAATTGATTTAAGTATATAGAAACAGCATAAGAGAGGTGGGAGGCACGTCATCGTGCTGTAAGTATACTTTGTGATTCAGCGCTTGAGAAACATCTTCAAGCAGCTGCGACAATTTTTCTTGAAGAAAGTGCAAATAGACCTCTTCAACATTTAAGCGTCCATGTAATATGAACGGTCCAAACAACTGGTTGTGAAGGAGGCTGCATAATGCATTGACGTTAAATCGGTGTTGAAAATTGCCTTTCACCGTTTCAAGAGGGTTTACTTCTTCCCATGTATGCTCATTGCGTAAGTTGTTGACGTCATCTCGAGTGAAATTTGTCTCGTCGGAAAACAGAACATACTTGTATAGTTGACGATTTATATTCCACCATTTGTAGAATACCAAGTGGATCTTCCTGGATGTAGATGTTAAAGTGGCTGTTTATGACGAGGATAAAACTTATTTTTTTTTTTTTAAGTGTCCTCCAGAGCATCGAAGGCGTGACTCCTATCCGCTTAGAACGACAACTTTCTATAGTAATTTATTGTATTTCTTTCATTAATAACAAAAAATTATTGTCTAAGTAATTTTTATTTTTATATTTTTAAAATATCTGGATTTAATTTGTTGGATGTCATAAGTTTTTTGGTTGTTGATGTGGTACGCCTACTCATTTTGGAATGTATGATGGGTGCGTGGTGGGACTCAGGGAGGGTGGTGTATGGTACCATGCTTGGTTCGCTCGCACAGTTGGGTTGGCTTGTGGAGATGGTTGGGACACTGTTCACTGGGTTGATTCTAGGTTCAATAGCCGTTTGTGGCACGGACATTCGGTCTTATGCTTTGGGACGGCCGAGTGGTGTGGTGGCGGGAGAAATGCCATGCAAATCGATGACTTCCAGCGATATTATACACCAAGTGAATGTTTTCTTAGAAAAATTATTTTAGAAATTAATACTTTGCTGACTGGAATTGCCACATTGTGTGTCAGGTTATTGAGAGAGGTATGAGGGATTGTGGTAGGATGGATGTGTGCTTACCGGGCCGTTGCAAAGTGTGTGCCTTGAAACTTTGATTTTTTGTTTGAGTGTGAAAAAACCCAGAATTTAAATCTAATTTTTCCCTTCCCTATCTCTTGTAATTTTCAGTTTTATAAAATATTTTAACAGCAATTTTTAACAGTAAATATTTTTTACCAGTTTATCACACTACTAAAAAATGTGGTTTTTGTTTACATTAAATAAGTACTCTTCTGACTTTTATTTTTTTATTTTTTTAACTTATCTTACAACACTTGGTTCAGAATTAAATTTTCTACAAATTTTTTTTAAAGGTTTTATGTATTAATTACCCGTTTAACAAAGTTATTGTACGTCAAACATAAAAAACAGTGTTTTATACTTCAATTTATTGGTTTTCACCACAGATTTCTGAAAAACTGCAAAAGATACGACGGTTCTGGGACCTATTTTATTCGATTTTTCAGGTTAAATACTATAAGAAATCGCTAATTTTGATCCTTAATTATTAACTCATGAAAATTTCAGTACGACCACATTTCACCGGGGTAGCTGAAATCCGAGCGAACTTTTTCACTAGCCTTAACTCGCAAACGAAACATTTTAGGACATACGTTTGTATGAACTTTTTTCATTATTTTCATGAGTAGAATAGGTTATGAAAGTCCCGGGAGAACTTCGTAATACAGCTTGTTTATGTATCCTAGGTAACAACTTTCCTTAATAAAGTTTTCTCTAAAATGCTTCTGATAAAAATCGATATTAATTTCATCGCGTCAACCCTCACCTCCTTAACAAATTTGAAAAAAAAAATTATAATGATCAATGCCACATATATAGAAATATTTGAGCCAAATTTGAGGAAAATCGGTACAGTCAGTGCTGAGATAAATTGCCAAAAGCAATGCGACACAAATACGTTCATATACATACAAATACCTACATATTCATACATAATTTTTTTCTTTTTTGTTAATATGAACTAGTTATACCTTGAGGCAAAAACCCCGATACCCCATTTTTAAAATGATCCCCCAAGTTTCCCCTTTTTTGAGGATTTTGAGGTCACAGTGGACCACTTTAATCAACTTTGATTTGTCTTTTCTTTTTCTTTTTTTTCCTTGATTGCTCCCCAATACTTCTTCATTCTGTCAGATCTTGCTTTTTGAGTTCTTCTGAACAAATCCTTGTTATTATTGTCTTTTCTTTAATTTTAAATCTGGAGTTTGCTTCTTTTAGTATTTTTACGTTGTCAGTTTTGTTTCGTAAATCTTCTATTATAATTTCTAGTTCTTGCATATCTTGTTTAATTTCGGTTATCCAGGTCTGTGTTTTAGACATTTTCTAGTATTTCTCGACCAGTTTCCTGACGAGCCTGTTCGGTTCTGTTCGTATTATGTGTCCAAAGAAGGAGATTCTTTTCTTTGTAAAGTAGTCTAGAGTTGGTTCTACGTCTTTATGTACCTCTTGGTTTGGTATGAGTCTCCATTTTCCCCCATCAATATTTCAAGTCGTCTTTTATTTATGCATGTTCTTAGAGTTCTTCTTTCTATTCTTTGCATCTTTGCTGAGTAGGAAACGTTGGATTTTCATTTGAAGAGTGTTTCGCTTTCATATGTTATTACAGGTCTGTTTACAGTTTTGTAATGTCTGAGTTTGGTGTTTATTGAGATGCATCTTTTGTTATATGTTTTTTTTTTGTGGTATTTTGTGCATAATTGAGCTTTTGTGATCTTTCTTTCCAGTTTATTTTTTTCTTTGAGGTCATGTGTGATAATCCTAAATATTTAAACCGTTCAACTAGCTCGACTTTATGTCCTTTTATAATTACGTGGTTCAATACCAGGGGATTTATCTCCATTATTCTAGTCTTTTCATATGATATTCTTAGGCTTATTTTTCCTGCTAGTTTTTCCAATAAAGTTACTTGGATTCTAGCTCCTCCGATGTTATCGGCTAGAAACGGTAGGTCATCTGCAAATCCTAGACAGTTTACTTTGATATGATTTACATGTTTCCTTGCTTCAATTGTTACGTATTGGGGTCTTTTTTGTACCACTCTCTCGTTACATATTCTATGGCGCAGTTGAAGAGCAGTGGGGATAGTTCATCTCCTTGTCTTAAACTTAATTTGATTAGGAATGGTTCTGATATTTCTCCTTTGATCTTTATTTTACAGTATGTGTCAATTAACGTTAGTTCTATCATTTTTACTAGTTTCGGGTGTAATCCTAGGTTTGTTAGTATTTTCAGCATTGATGGTTTATGAATACTGTCGTAAGTTTTTTTGAAATCTATAAATGATATTACTAGTTATCTTCGTTTCATTTTGTGTACATCCATTATTAATTTGAGAGTGATTATTTGCTTAGGACAGCTTCTCCACGGTCTAAATCCCTCCTAATATTCTCCCAGTTCATATTCGAGTTGATCTTTTTTTTTATTCAGTATTATTCTTATGAGTATTTTATATGTGCAATCTAATAGTGAAATTCCTCTGTAGTTTTCAGGGTTGGTTTTGTCCCCTTTCTTGTGTAGTGGGTGTATGAGTGCAGTAGTCCAGTGTTTAGGTAATTTTTCTTCTTTCCAGATTTTTTGGAGATTTTCTTGAAGTGACTGCTTAGTTTCCTTGGAGGAGTATTTCCAAAGTTCTACCACTATATGGTCTTCCCCGCTTGTTTTGTGATTTTTCATTTCTTTTAATGTTTTTTTATAACATTAAAAGCGTTTTTATTTTATAGCATTTTCCCCTTTAATGTAGCTATTTTAATTATATTCGCCGGGAAATTAAAAACGAAAAAAGAGGATGCATTACTTTTAAGTAAGCATAATATAGTAATTAGTAACTGTAGACTTAAAATTAAACATTTTATATGAATGTTTAAAAAGGTAGATATGCAACGTAGTTAAACCTCAAAAGAAAAAATTAATAAAATAAAATATTGACCATTAACTGAATTGAACAATTAAAAAAATAAATCGCGTTTTCGCTATCCAAACAACATATACTGAATTCTTAATAACGTGAGGTTTTATTTAATTCTTTATTTTAAGAGAATTTGTGACCTTTTAAACTTAACATATATGAAATATTATTAAATGTATAATCACGTAGAAAATAATTTTTTCTTAATACGTAATATAGATGTATAGAATGAAGGGTGGTAATCGGATAAAAGGTCTTTGAAAAATTCTGAAAGAACGTGAAAAAGGGAGACGAGATGATGATATTTATACAAGACAGAAAAAGATTTGGTCGAACCATTCGACGTATGGTTTAAGATGGATAATACCGTCGTCTACCAATCATATAGTTGAACAAAATGAAAATATTATACGGTTACATTGCATCGTGCCACATGCCGGATATACAATCGTAGCGTCTAAATTCTCATAAAATACTCGTATTTCCCGTCTAAACACGAATTTACGGTTTGAATTTTTAACAAATCTTAAACGAAACTCTTTTAAAATTTCAATATCAAATAAATGTGAATAAGTAAGTAGATATTATTATTCAGAATATTACCCATTGTTTTTTTTTTTTAAGGTTGGATTTTTAGTAATTCGTAGATAGTGTCAAAATACTCGCTACCAGATTTATTAAAATTATATATGTTCAAAATTTTGGTTAAAGTCTCAAGATTTACATCTTCGAATAAAATTGGAAACATTTGTTCTGAAAAAAATTGTCTGTAAACTGCAGTAGAAGAATATGTAACGGTATTATTTCTATATTTCGTTACTATATACACACACACAGTGACTTTTTTCTTGTATTCCCGATAACTGCGAAAACTACCAAACCAATCATTACGAAATCATAAATAAAACCCTTCTTATGAACCCCGAAATGTTAAACACAGTTCTACTTTTTCCTGTTTAGCCTCCGAGAATTACCGTCAGGTATTGCTTCTGAGGATGATATGTACGATGGTAAATAAAGTGTAATCTTATACAGTCTCAGGTCGACCATTTCTGAGATGTGTGGTTAATTAAAATTCAACCATCAAAGAAAACCTGTATTCACGATCTAATATTCAGATCTGTTTAAAAGTAACTGCCTTTACTAGGACCTGAACGCTGGAACTCTCGGTCCAAATCAGCTGATTTGCGAAGACGCCTTCATCACTTGACCAACCCGGTGGGTGTAAACATAGTTCAAACCTCACCAATCTCACTATTATATAAATCATAAATAAAAAAGTTTGACGTGGACACCACATGACTTCCTTGTACGGCTATTAAGTTACACATACACATTTTTAAAAGTACATAACATTTTATTTCACTAATATCTAATTTTTTTTTATTGCTATTATTGAATTATTATTTATTGTAATTTTTTTTTACAATCAGAGGCTAATAATTAATAAATCAATATATTTAAATTAAAAAAGAAGTTAAAAAAAAGGAAAATTAAAAAAGTAAGTAAATGTTGCAAACAGTTAAAGAATAAAAAGATTTAGGGAAGATGATAAATATAAAAAGGAAGAAAATGTTAAGACCAAGGAAAGAATAAAAGGATTAGGTGATGAATACTAAGAGGAAGAAAATTTGAAAACTAGAGAACGTGTGCACAAATTAAGATCAGATAAATTATATCAAACTAAAGACCGATTAAATGATTACCAACAAAAAAATAAACGAGATGATGATATCTTCAACTTACAGAAAATATTGTCCGATAACACCAGAGGACTGGACTAATGAACAAAAGATAATAATTTTTTCCAATTTATCAAAGATCAGGCAAGTATACCTCAGTGTATATGTGTTTTTGTGAGGGTCTGTTTTTCAGTCACTCTGTAGTTAACTTTAATGTAAATAAAATTAAACAGAAATTCCAAAATAATTAAACAGAAATTAAACTAGAAAATCCAAAAATAATATGATTCTAAATTATAATTTTCAGTTAATTATAATTAAATATCAGATCAATATCTGATTAAATAATCAGATATTTCACCAAATCTGTTACATATACACATATGTAATGATGTCTGTTAAATTATATATATACACATTTTTAAAAGTACATGAAACTTTATTTCACAAATAACTTCTGATTTTTTTTTTTACTGTTATTATAGAATAATTGTTCAAATGTTTTGGATTTGTGCTTTTTGGACATTTTTGGTCAAGTCAATTGCAATCTAAAGCGGAGGTACACAACTAGATGTTACAATAGTCCTAAGCCCAAAATTTCTACGGCTAATCGTTTTTGAGTTACGCAAGATACATACGTACGTACAGACGTCACGCCAAAACTAGTCAAAATGGATTTAGGGATGGTCAAAATGGAAATGTTCGTTGAAATCTTAAAACTTATGATTTTTCGCGATCACAATATTTCCTTTACTTCGTACAAGGAAGTAAAAAGAACACCAAAAGAAAATGGATGGAAGAAGAAAGATGGGTGCATTCCAAGAGACCCACCGAGTTGGTCTAGTGGTGAACGCGTCTTTCCAAATCAGCTGATTTGGAAGACGAGAGTTCCAGCGTTCAAGTCCTAGTAAAGACAGTTAGTTACTTTTATACGAATTTGAAAACTAGATCGTGGATACCAGTGTTCTTTGGTGGTTGGGTTTCAATTAACCACACATCTCAGGAATGGTCGAACTGACACTGTACAAAACACTTCATTTACACTCATAGATATATCATCCTCTGAAGTAGGTTACCAAAAAATTCCAAGAAAATGTACCAAATATGGAAAAGAAGAAAAAAAATAAATTATAGGTCATGGTCCGTAGTAGACCGCCTCGAAAAATTTAGAAAGTTAAAAATTAGTAATAGTTATTTTTCTTTTTTTGAAAGGATAAATAAAACTTATCTTTATTATTTTTACCTTAATTTTTTGTAATCTGGTATGTAATACCGAAGAATATGGAAGAAATAATTAACCAGAAATGTTTTGGTCTTCCCTAAAAGTTATGATCAATTATAACAAGAAACATAATTATTTAATTTTTATTTATCCTGCGTAATAATTATGGTAACCAGCGCAAAAGATCTACAATGTTGATTCCTTTGAGAAATTCCTCAAACGTAAAATAGAGAAAATTGTTCTTACATGTAGAAATATTCGTAATAATTTATTTGAAAAAAAAATTCTAAAAATAAAATCATTTTTTTAATTTTTACAATTAGATTTAGTTTTAATAAATCACAATTTTTCGTTCATCATGGCATCTACAAAGCTACTGTCACCCTGAGGGCGGACTTTGAATTTTGAAAACAAAAATATACAATATTTATTTATTTCATATCAGGTTTAGATTGAATATAAACAGACTTTTTTTAGAATATTTTAATTAATCTCAACATTAGTTTTTGTTTGTAAAGCACTAATCGAAAGGGGGTTAGGTAGACTTCCTCTGTGTTCATTATACTCATGTTTGTGAGAGTAATATAGATAAATAAAAATTAAAGCATGTTTAATTTATAAAAATTATCAGTGTATTGCATTTTCTTCAGACAAACACTTTGGTCAGTACAGGACCCAGAACATTGAATGATCTGAAGAATGTGGATTTCAAAATAGTCGGTCTCCACCTTAAAAATAGCAGCTGTATCTGGTCTCGTCATTTGTACGAGTAGAAACGTATTTTGCACGGTTGTTAGCGTAACCCGAAAAACAGCATGAAAACCCGTATTTCGTTTCTGATTTTTTTTTTTTTTGTCAAATAACCGGAGGCCGGTGCAGCTAGTTGCATACACTATAACAGTGGCAGTGGTTGTGTTGGTTAAGCCGCCGTACCGTGCACAGTTGCACCTTTAAAGGTACTTTTCTCAATAACGAAAGGATAAATCGAAAAAGACAATGAGATCTTTTTCGTAGAAAATTTAATTTCAAACATCACAAGTAGATTCTGAATTCTATTTGACCAACGGTTTGACCATAGTAAAGTTAAATATCCGTAAAGATATTCGGTGTTTACCGCAAGCCGTTTAAACGTCCAACATCTTGAAACTGTGAAATACTTGTATTTCATAATGGCAATAGTTGTATGTTCTTTCCAAGTACTAAAAATTTTGTATATGTGTTTTTGTGAGGGTCTGTTTTTCAGTCACTCTGTAGTTAACTTTAATGTAAATAAAATTAAACAGAAATTCCAAAATAATTAAACAGAAATTAAACTAGAAAATCCAAAAATAATATGATTCTAAATTATAATTTTCAGTTAATTATAATTAAATATCAGATCAATATCTGATTAAATAATCAGATATTTCACCAAATCTGTTACATATACACATATGTAATGATGTCTGTTAAATTATATATATACACATTTTTAAAAGTACATGAAACTTTATTTCACAAATAACTTCTGATTTTTTTTTTTACTGTTATTATAGAATAATTGTTCAAATGTTTTGGATTTGTGCTTTTTGGACATTTTTGGTCAAGTCAATTGCAATCTAAAGCGGAGGTACACAACTAGATGTTACAATAGTCCTAAGCCCAAAATTTCTACGGCTAATCGTTTTTGAGTTACGCAAGATACATACGTACGTACAGACGTCACGCCAAAACTAGTCAAAATGGATTTAGGGATGGTCAAAATGGAAATGTTCGTTGAAATCTTAAAACTTATGATTTTTCGCGATCACAATATTTCCTTTACTTCGTACAAGGAAGTAAAAAGAACACCAAAAGAAAATGGATGGAAGAAGAAAGATGGGTGCATTCCAAGAGACCCACCGAGTTGGTCTAGTGGTGAACGCGTCTTTCCAAATCAGCTGATTTGGAAGACGAGAGTTCCAGCGTTCAAGTCCTAGTAAAGACAGTTAGTTACTTTTATACGAATTTGAAAACTAGATCGTGGATACCAGTGTTCTTTGGTGGTTGGGTTTCAATTAACCACACATCTCAGGAATGGTCGAACTGACACTGTACAAAACACTTCATTTACACTCATAGATATATCATCCTCTGAAGTAGGTTACCAAAAAATTCCAAGAAAATGTACCAAATATGGAAAAGAAGAAAAAAAATAAATTATAGGTCATGGTCCGTAGTAGACCGCCTCGAAAAATTTAGAAAGTTAAAAATTAGTAATAGTTATTTTTCTTTTTTTGAAAGGATAAATAAAACTTATCTTTATTATTTTTACCTTAATTTTTTGTAATCTGGTATGTAATACCGAAGAATATGGAAGAAATAATTAACCAGAAATGTTTTGGTCTTCCCTAAAAGTTATGATCAATTATAACAAGAAACATAATTATTTAATTTTTATTTATCCTGCGTAATAATTATGGTAACCAGCGCAAAAGATCTACAATGTTGATTCCTTTGAGAAATTCCTCAAACGTAAAATAGAGAAAATTGTTCTTACATGTAGAAATATTCGTAATAATTTATTTGAAAAAAAAATTCTAAAAATAAAATCATTTTTTTAATTTTTACAATTAGATTTAGTTTTAATAAATCACAATTTTTCGTTCATCATGGCATCTACAAAGCTACTGTCACCCTGAGGGCGGACTTTGAATTTTGAAAACAAAAATATACAATATTTATTTATTTCATATCAGGTTTAGATTGAATATAAACAGACTTTTTTTAGAATATTTTAATTAATCTCAACATTAGTTTTTGTTTGTAAAGCACTAATCGAAAGGGGGTTAGGTAGACTTCCTCTGTGTTCATTATACTCATGTTTGTGAGAGTAATATAGATAAATAAAAATTAAAGCATGTTTAATTTATAAAAATTATCAGTGTATTGCATTTTCTTCAGACAAACACTTTGGTCAGTACAGGACCCAGAACATTGAATGATCTGAAGAATGTGGATTTCAAAATAGTCGGTCTCCACCTTAAAAATAGCAGCTGTATCTGGTCTCGTCATTTGTACGAGTAGAAACGTATTTTGCACGGTTGTTAGCGTAACCCGAAAAACAGCATGAAAACCCGTATTTCGTTTCTGATTTTTTTTTTTTTTGTCAAATAACCGGAGGCCGGTGCAGCTAGTTGCATACACTATAACAGTGGCAGTGGTTGTGTTGGTTAAGCCGCCGTACCGTGCACAGTTGCACCTTTAAAGGTACTTTTCTCAATAACGAAAGGATAAATCGAAAAAGACAATGAGATCTTTTTCGTAGAAAATTTAATTTCAAACATCACAAGTAGATTCTGAATTCTATTTGACCAACGGTTTGACCATAGTAAAGTTAAATATCCGTAAAGATATTCGGTGTTTACCGCAAGCCGTTTAAACGTCCAACATCTTGAAACTGTGAAATACTTGTATTTCATAATGGCAATAGTTGTATGTTCTTTCCAAGTACTAAAAATTTTGTTCATGTAAAATTTCACTTCAATTGGCTTAGTAGTTTTTGCGTGAAAGAGTATCAGACTCGTAGACATAACTAGATTTATATATACGAGGGCTATTCAGAAAGTAAGGAACGTTTTGGAATTTTAAAAAACCAAGTACAAGAAAAACTTTTTATTATATACATGTGAAAGAGGGACTAAAATACTACTTTTCAACATAATCACCATACAAATTCAGGCACTTATCATAGCGGTGGACAAGCTTTGCAATTCCTGTGTCATGGAATTCTGCCGCCTGTGATCTCAACCACTCAGTGACGCACCCATCTTTCACAAAATTTGTTGTAGCCTAGCTTCTGTGAAACAATTTCTAACAATAAAGTCCGTGAAACTTGTGGGAAACATAGAGAAAGCTCAGTTATTGTGAAACGGCGGTTTTCACGAATCGTTTCGTCAACTTTGAAGACCAGATCGTAAGTCACAATGCTCGGACGTGCACTCTTCTCTTTATCGTGAACGTCTGTTCGGCCGTTTTTAAACTGAATGCACCACTTCCTGACAGAACTTTCACTCATTACGTTGTTCCCGTACACTTCACATAGTTCCCGATGAATTTCTATTGGTTTTAAGTTTTTTGCCAACAAAAACGAATCACAGACCGCACCTTACAAATGGCGGGATTTTCGATTGCAGCACACATTTCAAATTTATATATAAAACAGGGCAGTGCGAAGATGTTCCCGTTGTCACGGCTGGAGGCTGACTGAGGTGCCGAGCACGAGCACACCAATATATACGCGATTGGCGTGCGTCAGGTGGAAACGTTCCTTACTTTCTGAATAGCCCTCGTAGATAGATACCCACCGGGTTGGTCTAGTGGTGAACGCGTCTTCCCAAATCAGCTGATTTGGAAGTCGAGAGTTCCAGCGTTCAAGTCCTAATAAAGCCAGTTATTTTTACACGGATTTGAATACTAGATCGTGGATACCGGTGTTCTTTGGTGGTTAGGTTTCAATTAACCACACATCTCAGGAATGGTCGAACTGAGAATGTACAAGACTACACTTCATTTACACTCATACATATCATCCTCATTCATCCTCCGAAGAATTATCTAAACGCTAGTTTAACGGAGGCTAAACAGTAAAGAAAGAAACCCTCGTAGATACGAGTATACCAGCATCTCCGTGGCGGCTTCACAGCGCTATGTAGTTACTTGTGTTTCCTGTCACAATCAGGAGAGTTTAGCCGGTTATAGCTTGCTTCACTCGCTCTTTCCATCTAGCCACGGGGCTCTGCTCCTTGACTCCCTTGTGTTCATTAAACACATCCTTGTGAGAATAATAATCCGAATAAATAAAAAATGTAAATGTACGTTCGTTGAAATCTTATAAGTACCGATTGCTTTGAAATTTTGACACAACGTTGCATTGTTTTTATATACCTACTATTTATATACCTAAGATGTCACGCTTGTGACAGGTGAAAACACGTTGTTTTTTTTTTAAACAGTGCTATCTGTTGGACGTAAAAGCAACACACGCTACACTAAATATTTTACGATTGCCTTTTAATGTTTCCGATATGTATGCTCGCTATAGACTACATACTCGTGGGGAAAAAAGGAGAATTGGAAAAATCGAAAAAGGTAAAACGGGAGAAGGGGAAAATGGAAAAAAGAAAAAAAAGGAAAACTGGGAAAAGGAAATGGAAAGGGAAAAGAAGAAAAAATAAATGGGAAAGCGGAAGGGGGAATGGAAAATAAGGGAAAGAGAATTGGGAGAAGGAAACGAAAATGGGGAATGGGAATATGGTAAAAATAAAAATGGAAAAAGTAAATCGGGAAAAGGAAAGGAAAAGGGAGAAAGAAAATGAGGGTAATGGAAAAGGGTAAAATGGAAAGGTTAAATTTTGTGATGTTCTGTAATGTTCATTTTGTTAATGTTTTATCAAACTTTTAATTGTGTTAATTTAATCTATATATATTCAAACCTAGTAATAGCGAAACATTGCCGGATCTGCTAGTTATAAATAAAAATTAAAGCCTGATCAATTTATAAAAAATGTCAGTGTACTGTAATTTCTTCAGAGCAACAGTTTGGTCAGCACCCGAAACTTTGAATGATCTAAGAATAAAGGTTTCAAAATAGTTGGCCTCCATAATAAAAATAGTAGCGGTTACCCATCCTGTAAAAATGTATTTTACATGGTTCTTAACATACCCGACAAACACATCTAGAAAAAATTTTTATTTATTCTTATTTTATGTCTTTTAGTCAAGTAACCGGAGACAGGTGCAGCCAGTTGCGTCACACATAGAGTAACAGTGGCGGTATTGGTTGAGCCGCCGAGCCGTACACCGTCGCACGCCTTAAAAAGCCGAAACAAAAAACCGGAAAATTATTTTTAGATATCTAAATAGTATTTGCAAACCCCATTCTAATGAAATTTTTTTTTTTTACTAGTTGGAAATTGTTAAAAATTGGAATCGCAGTTTAAATTTTTTTTTACATTTCTTTACTCCTTTCAAGATCGAATTTCGACAAATTTAGAAACTGGTTTATAGATATTCACATGCAGATTACACACACCAGAAATCAAGTTTATATCTACATCTGTTAGCGAAAAATTAAAAAAATAGTAAATTTCTTTGTTGTTCCATTTTAATCCCTTAACCTCTGAATTTCAAAAAATCCTTTCTTAGTGTGCACTTACACCGTAAGAAGAACGTGTTTACAAATTTTCATCAATCTATCTCAATGTCGTTAATCATTTCCTAAAGATACTTTTTTATAAAAGTTATACCCACTGTCTTCCTCTCTTTTGATGTGTGTGTGTGTGTGCGTGTGTTATAGAGATGATTTTTTTATAAAATCACTACAAAATTCGGTCTAATATTAAACGGAGAGAAACTTATATTCTGGTGACCACATCATACATATTTGTTTTTTTGTTATTTTATCTCAGGGATCAGCTGTTCGCTTTTTCTCCTCCTATATTTCGTTTTATGGTTTTTTTGTTGTGTTTTTATATATTCTACTTATAGTATTACGTAAGAAATAAATGTTTCCATAGATTTTCATTTCATATATTCATGTACTTGTTAACTTATTGTGTGTGTGTGTGTGTGTGTGTGTGTGTGTGTGTATGTGTGTGTCTCTCTCTCTCTCTCTCTCTCTCTCTCTCTCTCTCTCTCTCTCTCTCTCTCTCTCTGTGTGTGTGTGTGTGTGTGTGTGTGTGTGTGTGTGTGTGTGTGTGTGTGTGTGTGTGTGTGTGTGTGTGTGTGTGTGTGTGTGTGTGTGTGTGTGTGTTGTCGTTATTTCCCTTTTTTATATAAAATGGAACAAAATACAATCAGTATCCATATTCAGCTTTAACTGAGAGTAAATCTCCAATGTTTTTCATTTTAAAGAATAAAAGTCAAAGTATTTCTCTTTTCAAAGTCAATTCATATTACAATAAAACTGGAACATTTGAACCAAATTATACTCTACTCACGGTATTTTAACTCAATGGTATCGATGCATTCTTTTTCTTAAAGGATATAAAAATAAATGATTATTATTTTTATCCCTGTAAAAAATATAAAAAATCTATAGTTTAGAAAAAAAAGCTGTTTGATTTTATGTGTTACTTACCATATATTTTATGTATACCATATGTAGCCGACTTTTAGTAACTTTTGAGTTAAACATAAAAATATTATTAACGTAAATATTAAAATATTTTTGACTTAGATATGCTTTTCAGAATTAAGACGTTGAAATCTAGCTTGTTTTTTTATATAATTTACATTATTTTTGTTATTGTTATACTAAAAATCATTTAACCCAACGGTTTATACATTTTTTAAATTATTACCCTTATACGGATATCGATTCATGTTATTAACGTAATAATAACATTTACTTGGGCTATATTGCTTATTGGTAACTCTTACTAAAACTGTGTAATAAAAAAAAAACTGAAGGTGGAACATCGACATATTGCTGTTTGATGCTTCCCATTCTCCATTCTCGACTCTCGAATCGTGCAGTCATCTTTTAACAACTTTAGTCTTTATTACATTCAGTGTTATAAGTGCTATCGTCATCAATTGATCTTAAGTTTCAAAGCAATTACTGTATTTTCTATGTCATTGTCAATTAAAAGACAGTGTTGGAAAATTACCTTGTTCGTTCAATTTTTCAAGATTATTCATTTCAAAACGTTTGAAATATAATTTCTCTTTTTCTTATAAAGATGAATCGATGTTCTTGTTTATTTTTGTTTTTATTTCATTTCAAGCAAATTTAGAGATCAGGATGATAAAATTACATCCATAAATAAATACGAATAGGGGCACCACAATAATTCTTCTTTTTGTTGTACTTTTATCGAATACCGGTATTATTTGTTTAAATATCCAATTTATTTCTTTTTAACAATGTAGAATGCTATTTAAAGATTAAATTCCTGAAATAGGATAAGATAACAGTAAGTTTCCTTATCAAAATGACGTAAATTCAATTCGGTATCTGCACCTAATGTATTGCAGCTGGTTACCTAGGGTCGGTTCTGTACATTTATCGTAAAAGCAGTTTAATTTTCGCTACTAAAGTTTAACTTGAATGTTTAGAATTTCTCGACTAACGAACCCCACACCACTGAGTTCCTGTAACTGCGTGGCATTCTATCGGAAACCAGGACATTTCCCAATGGACACGCTATGCGTCTTTATGAAACTGATGGAGTTTGGCATTGGAACAACTTAATTGTTGATCTAAAGCTAATGTACTTGTCAATACGCGGCTGAAAAACCTCAGCTTCTTGACTGTATTTTTTCTATATAGTTGGGTGATCAACTATATTAGATGTTGCGGGGTGTCACCGGAAATTGAATATGGGTCCGTATACTTGTACAGTAGTCGACAGGAATAATTTCATTAGAGAAGTATGTGTATCTTTTTTTTTGTCTTCAGTCATTTGACTGGTTTGAGTATGTAGCCTATAAGTCTGTCTCTTCTTTTAACTATATTTTTCCAAATGCTTCTTTCTTCATCTATTTGTCGCAATACCTATTCATTTGTCACTTTATCCACCCATCTGATTTTTAACATTCTCCTATAGCACCACATTTCAAAAGCGTCTAATCTTTTCTTCTGAGATACTCCGATCGTCCAAGTTTCACGTCCATATAAAGCGACACTCCAAACATATACTTTCAAAAATCTTTTCCTGACATTTAAATGAATTTTTGATTTTAACAAATTATATTTCTTACTGAAGACTCGTTTCGCTTGTGCTATTCGGCATTTTATATCGCTCCTGCTTCGTTCATCTTTAGTAATTCTACTTCCCAAATAACAAAATTCCTCTATCTCCATAATCTTTTTCTCCTCCTATTTTCACATTCATAAACATTCGTAAACCTTTGAATGCTTGTAAGAGTCGCTAAAATGTCGGAATAAAAGGTACAGGGGAACTGCTAGGCACCATGTAGAATCCTAGTTCGCCAAATTCATGTGGCGTCACATGATCGGTGATGAAAACCCGTTTCAAGAAATGACTCGTGGAATAAGGGACACCTGGTCGTCGGAAGTTGCCATCTAGGGCAAACGTACACTTACGCAGCTGTGGCCATGGTCAGGAAAGTAGCTAGCCGTAAGCGGCCAATTTGTATAGAACTTAAATGAATGAACACGCACATGGCCGATGCGACCAGTTTGTCGTTCTGGCCGCCACGACCAACCGAAATCTTGCGGCCAAAATTTGTATTAATCTTATTGGGATAACCCGCGCATCAGACGACCAATATGCGATCAGACAGCGACCTGTTCAGTTTTGTACAAACGAATGCAAAATTGTATTAAATTGTAATTTTAGTGCGTAATTTAAGAAAAAAATGCAAATGTATATCTTTCAGATTTATTTTTTCTCTTGACTTTTTTTAAAATGTTAATATAACGTCGGAAATTGATTTCGATAGAGAAAAAAGCATTTCTAAACTTAATGAAAGATCAAGTTTATTGAATCTGTCTTCCGATGAATATTCCAAGAAATTTCCTATGCACAGATTCAATGCTATGTCTATACCTGTTATCCGCAATTTTATTTAATAAAGCATCAAAACTCTTGATTGACATTCTTGTAAAATTGAAAAGTTTTTTCATGTTGACGTAGATCACAAAAAAAAATTATAAAACATATCTTTCGAAAAACGACTTCGCAAAATGGGTTTACCCAATACTTTTTTCTTTACCGTTTCAAACTATTGTATAAAAACACAACTGCAGCTATCTCGGTGACATCCATCTTGTGACTGGACGGCAAGGCGCGGCCACACCTTGCTGGCCTCTTGTTCGGCCATGTGCAATGAAGCCACGACCTGTCGGTAAATTAATGGCGTAAATTAAGAAATTCGTTCGAAAATATCACCGATTTCAACAAATAATTGACCCGCTATTTGATAACAATAGCGTTTTATTTGCACATATTAAATTACTGAAATTAAGTTAATGCTGAAATTTTATCTAGGTGGAATAGTTAAACAGCTTACATTTTTCTAACCGTTGCTTTACGTTTTCGATTTTAAAGGTTGCAAAAATGTTTATTTGTAATTTATTTTTTACAGAATAGTGTTTAAGCATTATCTATTACATACATTACCATATGTATTAAAATAAAATATTGTTAATAATTTAATACCTAAACCTTTCTATTTTCAAAAAATTAAAATTAATTGAACATCGAATTATCGAATATTATTGTAATAACAAATCAGTTATGTTAGTTCTACATTAAGAAAACAATGTACCTATTTAATATTAGGAAGCGTACATGAATAAATTTTGATCACGCTGGAGCTTTCAAGCTGCTAAATTTATTTTATTTTTTTAAATTTCAAATTTGTTGAATGTAATTAATTTTGTTATGAAAACAAAACTAATAATCCTAAAATTTAGATTAATTTATATCCATGTAAAAGCGTAATCGCAAAATTATTAATCATTGGAAATTACTAAAATTGTAACTAATAACCAGTCATTAAAAATTGGGAATATTAATAACTATTGAGTAAAAAAAAAAAAGATTAGGGTTATATATACTAAAATAATAATTATTTTTAATTATATTAATTTAAAATTCTTTTTTACACATAAAAATTATACAAATTTCAACCTGAATTTGAATTATGACGGTAAGAATAGTTTTTGATTAGTTATCAGAGTAATTGAAGGTATACAGAATACATATTTTACAATAGAAGAAGAAGTCGGGGAAGTATTCCCTGTCATATGTATGTAGATCTATACCGTAGCGTTGTAGTGGGGAGCTTTCCAAACCAATCATTGATCCGTCACTGGCCCTCTGTTTTCTTTTATACTTTTTTTTTGTCTTCAGTCATTTGACTGGTTTGATGCAGCTTTCCAAGATTCCCTATCTAGTGCTAGTCGTTTCATTTCGGTATACCCTCTACTTCCTACATCCCTAACAATTTGTTTTACATATTCCAAACGTGGCCTTCCTACACAATTTTTTCCTTCTACCTGTCCTTCCAATATTAAAGCTACTATTCCAGGATGCCTTAGTATGTGGCTTATAAGTCTGTCTCTTGTTTTAACTATATTTTTCCAAATGCTTCTTTCTTCATCTATTTGCCGCAATACCTCTTCATTTGTCACTTTATCCACCCATCTGATTTTTAATATTCTCCTATAGCACCGCATTTCAAAAGCTTCTTCTAATCTTTTCTTCTCAGATACTCCGATTGTCCAAGTTTCACTTCCATATAAAGCGACACTCCAAACATACACTTTCAAAAATCTTTTCCTGACATTTAAATTAATTTTTGATGTAAACAAATTATATTTCTTACTGAAGGTTCGTTTAGCTTGTGCTATTCCGCATTTTATATCGCTCCTGCTTCGTCCATCTTTAGTAATTCTACTTCCCAAATAACAAAATTCTTCTACCTCCATAATCTTTTCTCCTCCTATTTTCACATTCAGTGGTCCATCTTTGTTATTTCTACTACATTTCATTACTTTTGTTTTGTTCTTGTTTATTTTCATGCGATAGTTCTTGCGTAGGACTTCATCTATGCCGTTCATTGTTTCTTCTAAATCCTTTTTACTCTCGGCTAGAATTACTATATCATCAGCAAATCGTAGCATCTTTATCTATTCACCTTGTACTGTTACTCCGAATCTAAATTGTTCTTTAACATCATTAACTGCTAGTTCCATGTAAAGATTAAAAAGTAACGGAGATAGGGAACATCCTTGTCGGACTCCCTTTCCTATTACGGCTTCTTTCTTATGTTCTTCGATTATTACTGTTGCTGTTTGGTTCCTGTACATGTTAGCAATTGTTCTTCTATCTCTGAATTTGAATCCTAATTTTTTTTAAAATGCTGAACTTTTTATTCCAGTCTACGTTATCGAATGCCTTTTCTAGGTCTATAAACGCCAAGTATGATGGTTTGTTTTTCTTTAATCTTCCTTCTACTATTAATCTGAGGCCTAAAATTTTTTTCCTTGTTGCTATACTTTTCCTGAAACCAAATTGGTCTTCTCCTAACACTTCTTCCACTCTCCTCTCAATTCTTCTGTATAGAATTCTAGTTAAGATTTTTGATGCATGACTAGTTAAACTAATTGTTCTGTATTCTTCACATTTATCTGCCCCTGCTTTCTTTGGTATCATGACTATAACACTTTTTTTGAAGTCTGACGGAAATTCCCCTTTTTCATAAATATTACAGTTTGTATAATCTATCAATCGCTTCCTCACCTGCACTGCGCAGTAATTCTACAGGTATTCCGTCTATTCCAGGAGCCTTTCTGCCATTTAAATCTTTTAATGCTCTCTTAAATTCAGATCTCAGTATTGTTTCTCCCATTTCATCCTCCTCAACTTCCTCTTCTTCCTCTATAACACCATTTTCTAATTCATTTCCTCCGTATAACTCTTCAATATATTCCACCCATCTATCGACTTTACCTTTCGTATTATATATTGGTGTACCATCTTTGTTTAACACATTATTAGATTTTAATTTATGTACCCCAAAATTTTCCTTAACTTTCCTGTATGCTCCGTCTATTTTACCAATGTTCATTTCTCTTTCCACTTCTGAATACTTTTCTTTAATCCACTCTTCTTTCGCCAGTTTGCACTTCCTGTTTGATTTCTAAATCTTTGCTTAACCATGATATAATCTATCTGATACCTTGCAGTATCGCCTGGCTTTTTCAAAGTGTATATTCTTCTATTATGATTTTTAAATTGGGTGTTGGCAATTACTAAATTATACTTCGTGCAAAACTCAATAAGTCGGTCCCCTCTTTCATTCCTTTTGCCCAGCCCGTATTCACCCACTGTATTTCCTTCCTTGCCTTTTCCAATGCTTGCATTCCAATCTCCAACTATTATTAAATTTTCATCTCCTTTTACGTGTTTAATTGCTTCATCAATCTCTTCGTATACATCATCATCATGGGCGCTTGTAGGCATATAGACGTTAACAATCGTTGTCGGTTTAGGTTTTGATTTTATCCTTATTACAATGATTCTATCGCTATGTGTTTTGAAATACTCTACTCTCTTCCCTATCTTCTTGTTCATTATGAAACCTACTCCTCTCTGCCCATTATTTAAAGCTGAGTTAATTACTCTAAAATCACCTGACCAAAAGTAGTATAAAGTCCTTTATACTGTTATTGGCATATTAAGTAACTCGATCCAAAAATATACTCTTTTGGTCTTATTTCAAAAGGATATAAATTTCAAAAATTGGTATTATAATAGTAAAAAATAAATCTTATTGTTATGGAGGCTAAAACAAGACAATATCTGAAAAAATTTGATCAAAAAAGTCCCTGTCGATTTTTACGTTGACGCAACAATAATTCGCATAAATAGGATTCTAGTGTAGATATCAATGACTACACTACTTGCGATTACGTCTTTTCGCAGCTGCTCATAAACTCTTCACTATGTTTTTTTGCGACTCGGTAATTGGGTTTCAAAATAAATGAACGATTAACAGTTTCATTTGTAAAACTGTAACCTTATAGATTAAATATATCATTGTATTCGACTAACAATCAGAAATTAGGTTCATCCCAGTTCACTCCTTTAAAGGAGTAATATACTCCTTTATAACACTTAGTAACGTTGTAATTTTTGTTCGATCGGGAACAGCATATATAAAATATCCTTTTGTTTATCTGATAATTCCCCGCCTACTGCTAAGGGTAAACCGTCCTCGCGTATTATTTTCGTTTTGAAAACGGAGATTCGTCTATTTCCACGTTCAGACTATTCCCGATTATTATTACTGGGTTACGGAGTAATATGTCCGCACACCCTTCCCTTACAAAGTTTTTCTAACCAGTTATAACTACACCACCCGTCAATAGAAAAACTTAAAATTAGTACAGAACTTAAATATGGTATATAACCCTGATCCATGCGTACAAGAAATAAACAACTTTCATTCTCAGTTTGCTGGATTGCAGCCACGAACCGCTCCTTGAACGAATGGAATTGCGATACTTGTATTTCCACAACGTCATTATCTTCCCTGTCACTTAACAAAAGAAACATATCATTACCCTGTACGTAAAACATTGTTTTTGTTCTGTTTAGCCTCTGGAACCACCGTAAGATATTACTTCAGAAGATGAATGAAGAAGATATGTATGAAAGTAAATGAAGTCAAGTCTTATACAGTCTCACTTCTCAGATCCTGGGTTGTGAAGTTAACTGAAACCCAACCACCAAAGAACCATCGGTATTCCCGATGTAGTATTCAAATCCGTATAAAAATACGAGTAACTGACTCTACTAGAATTTGAACCTTAGAACTCTCGACTTTGAAATCAGCTGATTCGCGAGACGAGTTCACTACTAAACCTAGGATTATATAAAATTATTTTGGCTTGTAAAAAACGATCAACATATTTTTTATCTGGCACTTTACGGATTAAGTCAATAAAATCCAAGTCGGATGAAAATTTCAAATAGTGACAACCTCAGCAAATGTACGCAGTATTGCGGGTGGCGTATTGCTGTGCACATAGTCTGACGGCTGGCTTACCACGCTATTAACTATCCTGACAACTCTGACAATGTACTGCATACTATGTAAGTATACAGGACGTTTTCTTAAAGGAATGACTATCTAACTGTTCCACTCGTCCTATCAATGTATCTCTCTCGCACGTAATGTGCACAGCTATGGCGTATAACTGTGCACATTGTGTGTGTAGCGGGCGACGTGCTCGCTAAACACAATCGAAATAATTGACTGCACCTTAGCTACCGATATAATTATAATATAAGACAGATTAAAAATAATTTCTACAGTGACAAAATGATAAACATTAACAAATTATTATTGTATATTATTACTTAATTCATAAATAATTTGCATAAAGATATTAGAAATTCAGAAAATGAAAATCAAGTAGTATATCCGTTTTCTAAAGAAGAATTATTGTTTTTCATATTGGTGAAATAAGAGAAGTATAAAATACTGTAAGAAACAAATAGTAGATCAAAAAGTACAACGTAATATTGTGGTAGACAAATTTTAGTAAGTTTCAATTATGCTTTGGTACCTTTTTTCCTGTTTTACCTTCGGGAATCACCGTCGTAATACTTCAGAGGACGAATGAGGATGATATGTTTGAGTGTAAGTGAAGTGTAGTTTTGTATAATCTCAGATCGAGCATTTCTGAGATGTGTAGGTAATTGATACCCACCCAACAAAGAACACCGATATCCACGATCTAATATTCAAATCCATACAAAAGTAGGTTTTACTAGGATTTGAACGTTGAACTGTCGACTTCAAAATCAGTTGATTTGCGAAGACGCGTTCACCACTAGACTAACTCGGTGGATACGCCTTAGTACCTGAACAAATAACAAGTAACTTTTATTACAATTTAAAACCAAACTTTTACAAATATGATGAATAGTAATATCACAAAATTAATTTCTAATTAATTTATTTTCATTATTTTCGAAAAGTATGGTTAATTTATGTTGAAATTAACAGACCCAATGAAATAAGAAGAATAAGGTATATCAGGTTTTTTTAGATCTAAATAAACCTTACATTTCCGATGTAACATCTATATAAATAAAAATAATGTAAATGTTCGTTTTTTTCAAAATCTTAAATTTCCGAAATTTCTTCACCGATTGCTTTGAAATTTTGACACAACATTGCGTTCGAATACGCGCATGTTTTTATATACCTAAGATGTAACACCTGTGACAGGTAAAAACATGCTTTTTTTTAAAAAAACAGCGCTATCTGTTGAACGGAAAAGCAAACCACGCTATACTAAATATTTTACGATTCATTTCAATGTTTCCCATATGTGTGTCTGCTATAGACTAAAAACCTACTGGACCGCTTAACGCGCGGGGAAAAAGGGAGAAAAGGAAAAATCGAAAAAAGTGATACGGAAGAAGGTAAAAATGGGAAAATGGAAAAAATAAAAAAGGGGAAAACGCAGAAATGGAAAAAAGAAAAATGGAAGAGGAAGGGGAAGGGGAAAGGGAAAAAGGAAAAAAAAGACGGGGAAATGAAAGGGAAAGGGAATGTGGTAAAAATAAAAATGGGAAAAGGGGGAAAACTAAATCGGGAAAAGTAAAAAGGAAGGAGTAAAAGGGAAAAAGGGAAAGGTTAAATTTTGTGAAGTTCTGTGATGTTCATTTTGTTAATGTTTTATCAAACTTTCAATTGTGTTCATTTAATCTATATACATACACAAATCTAGCCATAGCGAAGCATTGCCGGGTCTGCTAGTTATGAATAAATTATAAATAAAAATAAAAGTTATTAAATTTATTTATAATTAATTTACAAATTGTAAATATATTTGTTGTTTCCGTTGGTTAGCAAAGAAACAACAATTAAAATTACGCACTAATGTGGAGTACAGTGCTGATGGTAGGAGCTACCATTAAAAGGGTACATGCTGCCTTCTAAACAATGTGTTGCGTTCTAGACACTTGTTTCTCCAGGTAACGCTTGCGTAAACGTGTTTTTTTTTCCGGCATTATATCTCTAGAGCCATTCTGCAAGAGTGAAGGCATCGCAATAAGTCAAAAAATGAAATACGGTTTTTTTTTACATTTCTTGACGTTTCATAACCTAGGAACCTCCAAACAAAACGTACGTATCGGCGTTGGCGTTTTCGAAGTTTAACTTCTGACTGGAAAAACCGATTTTGATGAAATTTTTGACTTTTGTATATATGGTGCAATTTATTAGTAAACGTTTGGGGTCAGTATCTCTAGGGAGTTAGGTAGATATCTTCTTTCGGTAAATTTTCTCTAAACATTTCAGTTATAACCCCAGTTTATATTAATCTCAGTTCATCCGTACATGCTTATATTACCATTTTTTTAAAAATTGCTCCCGAAATCTCCCCTCCCCAAAAAATAGAAAAAATATATTTTTTTATTTATTGTATATTTCATTAACGAATCTTTTTACGTTTTGCTAAGCACAGTAATGGGGTTGTAGGAGGCTGATCAAAATTAAAATTTCGACTTTTGAATTAAAAAAAAAAAAACATTTTAGTGTATTAAAATTGATTAATAATAATAGCAATATTACAATAAAATTTTATCGTAATTCACTCCTATATCCAAAAAATAAATCTTCAATAATGTTTTATTGGTTGTACATTTTTCTCTAGAATTTTTTTTAAATACCGTTCATTTAAATAGTAAACGTAGATAAATTAAAAAATTGTCTTGGGAGGTGATTTTGGGGGTGTAGGTGCAAAAAAGTCAAAAAAAAATTTTTTTTTAATTTTTTAAACATTTTTCATGTTTTATTATTTTTACTTCCTTGTACGAAGTAAGGAAGTATTGTGATCGCGAAAAATCTGGGTTTTCAGATTACAACGGAAATATCCATTTTGACCATCCCTGAATCCTTTTGACTAGTTTCGGCGTGAGGTCTGTTCGTACATATGTATCTCACCTAACTCAAAAACGATTAGACGTAAAATTTTGAAATTTTGTATTTAGAACGGTTGTAACATTTAGTTGTGCACCTCCCCTTTTGATTGCAATCGACTGAACCAAAAAAGCCCAAAAACAATTGGATTTTGGACTTTTTCTTAATTGCAGTAACAAGCCGTCGTTGAGTGATTTTCAACGATATATCAAATATGATACTTATATTCATTGATTCCAGAGTTATAGCGAAATAAAATTTTAATTAATGAAATATTTTGTTCTTACAAAGGTAAAGCACATCGGTTCGAATCCGAACTCATTTCCTTTTTTTTAACTTTTTTTTTTTTAATTTAAATATTTTGATTTATTAATAATTATTAACCTCTGAGTGTAAAAAAAAAATGTTTACAATAAATAATAATCCAATAATAAAAAAAAAAAATGAATAAAATCAGAAGATACTAGTGAAATAAAATTGTATGTTCTTTTAAAAATGTATATAAATAATTTAATAGGCGTACAAGGAAGTCATTTGGTATCCACATCAGATTTTTCTATTATATAAGAATAAATAATCAATGCCAGGAATGTATAATAACTTTTTGTCAACTTCTTTTGTGTTACACCTGTACTAGCAACAATGAATTTATATTTCATATCAAAGAGAAACATCTTTTAATACGGTATACAGATCTAATTTTTACTTCAGTAAATATGCATTTCAACTTACATGAACTTAATAGATATTTGGCTGTACATATAGTATCTAATCTGAAGTCCCATACCCATATAAAAATTGACTGTATTTTGTTAAAAAAAAAATTTCTAAACTTTTCTGGTAAAGTGATTCGAGATATGCTCCTGAATCACTTCATTTCACCAACCCTTTAAGACTCCCGATTGCAAACTTTAGTTGCATCAGTGTTCCATGTATAGAAGACACTTCAACAAATTTGAAGAGTTTTGATCTAGATTATCTTGAGATATTAACTCAAATAGATTGGCTAAAAATAAAGAAATATTATTTCTTTAATAAATCTGTTTCAACCTTAAGAAATCTTAATCTGTGTCAATCTGTTTTATCTTAAGAAATCTTTTATTTGATTTTAATATATCCAATAAGTAGTTTATTGATGATATAATAATTTTAACCAGGGTTACTTTAGTGGTAAACTCTTCGTCGTAAATCAGCTGATTTTTAAGTCGAAGTCCTCAGGTTTAAATCCTAATAAAAGTAGTTTACTTTTTTATTCGAATTTGAAAACTATATTGTGAATACCTGTGTTCTTTGGTAGTTGGGTTTCAATTAATCACACATCTCACGAATGGTCAACCTGAGTTTATTCAAGACTACAAATTTACCGGTATAGTTAAATTACACTAATAAATCATTAATGACTTTAATTATTGATCCGACTATAAATAAAAATATTTTAAAAAATCACAATAATTAGGAGACATTTTTTAAAAATTTTACTTTAATTCTCAGCTGCAATATTTTACTTATAACCAGCGATTTTATTGGTTAGGAATAATAATACTGGGGAATGACCTGTACGGATAGGTCACAACGATAGGTCATCAACTTGTATTTTTCTTTAACGAAATGATTAATTAGCTTTGAATGCAGATTCAGAGATTTAAAAATATCAATCATCTAAAATTGTACATAATAAGGATAAAATCAAAACCTAAACCGACAACGATTGTTATCGTCTATATGCCTACAAGCGCCCATGATGATGATGAGGTAGAATGTGTATACGAAGAGATTGATGAAGCAATTAAACACGTAAAAGGAGATGAAAATTTAATAATAGTTGGAGATTGGAATGCAAGCATTGGAAAAGGCAAGGAAGGAAATATAGTGGGTGAATACGGGCTGGGCAAAAGGAATGAAACAGAGGACCGACTTATAGAGTTTCGCACGAAGTATAATTTAGTAATTGCCAACACCCAATTTAAAAATCATAATAGAAGAATATACACTTGGAAAAAGCCAGGCGATACTGCAAGGTATCAGATAGATTATATCATGGTTAAGCAAAGATTTAGAAATCAACTCGTTGACTGCAAAACTTACCCTGGAGCAGACATTGATAGCGACCATAATTTGGTGATAATGAAATGTAGATTGGGGTTTAAAAACCTGAAGAAAAGGTGTCAGATGAATCGGTAGAATTTAGAGAAGCTTGAAGAAGAGGTGGTAAAGAAGATTTTTGAGGAGGACATCGCAAGAGGTCTGAGTAAAAAAGATAAGGTAGAAAATGTAGAAGAAGAATGGGAGAATGTTAAAAAGGAAATTCTTAAATCAGCAGAAGCAAACTTAGGCGGAATAAAGAGAACTGGTAGAAAAGCTTGGGTTTCAGACGATATATTGCAGCTGATGGATAGTAGCGATATAAAATGCCGAATAGCACAAGCGAAACGAGCCTTCAGTAAGAAATATAATTTGTTTACATCAAAAATGAATTTAAATGTCAGGAAAAGATTTTTGAAAGTGTATGTTTGGAGTGTCGCTTTATATGGAAGTGAAACTTGGACGATCGGAGTATCTGAGAAGAAAAGATTAGAAGCTTTTAAAATGTGGTGCTATAGGAGAATATTAAAAATCAGATGGGTGGATAAAGTGATAAATGAAGAGGTATTGCGGCAAATAGATGAAGAAAGAAGCATTTGGAAAAATATAGTTAAAACTAGAGACAGACTTATAGGCCACATACTAAGGCATCCTGGAATAGTCGCTTTAATATTGGAGAGACAGGTAGAAGGGAAAAATTGTGTAGGCAGGCCACTTTTGGAATATGTAAAACAAATTGTTAGGGATGTATGATGTAGAGGTTATACTGAAATGAAACGACTAGCACTAGATAGGGAATCTTGGAGAGCTGCATCAAACCAGTCAAATGACTGAAGGCAAAAAAGAAATTGTACAGAAATATGAGCTAAGAGATTGTTAAAAGATAATTATCATTTGTGAATGAACGTATTGCAGGCAAAAAGACTCTAGCCACTGTTGGTAGATATGAAGATTATTGCCATGGTGATTCTCTGAGGTTGCGTTCAGAACTGCATCAAAGCATAAAAAAATCGACAGTTCTTTAATATTCTGTGAAGTGTGTTACGTATTTTTAAGCAATATAAAATAAATTTTGGTGAGAAAATGGGAGGCCTGTAGATGATTAAATTACTCCTTCTCCACACGTTCTCTTTTTCTACATGAAGGATGACATTATTATTTCGTTTCTACATATGTGTGTGTGTGTTACGTGCACGCGTGTTTCTGGTTTAATATTTTCTTTCAAATAATTCCGTATTGTTAATTAAAAACAATTTTTTTTTGTACACATGTATTATCTAATTAAAAACATAACGTAAATAAATAATAGCAGAAATTTAATATGTTTAAGATGAATAAATATCGATTGATATACTTATTAATCATTCCCTTTATTTGGTTTTTTCTCTCCTAATAATCTAACTTACGGTGCCTCTTACAACAAACGACCTATAGTCGTTCGATCTATTCGATGTAAGAAGATATATATTTGTTGAAATAAATTTTTATGCCAGAACTTGATTTTGGAGAATCGTTTGAATATTCTGTTATTTATTTAATACAGTCATAAAGTTTGAAAGTTCAACACGTCTCATTCCTTGCTAACCTTTTTTTCTCTTCTTTTTTTTGAGGTGATGATGACAGAGAATTGCCCTAAAGCTACCATAAACTACCAATCCGTGGTAGACTAGATGAAATGAAAAAAGAAAAAAAAATTTATCCAGTTTAAGAGAGGCCTGAGGTTATATTGTTTTTTGTATTACTATATATTTACTTTTTTTCTTTCTTTCACCTATTTCCTTTAGTATTTTCACAGTATTACCTTTTGAACACGCACACTTTTTAACGTTTAACGTAAGACTACAAAAAAATTTAACACACGGACTTTTTTTATTTGTACAAATGTACTCGCATACACACGTTTTATTCTTTATAGATAGACACACATTCACATAAAAATCACGCTTTTTACACAGTTTATTTCCTTTTATATATTTTTTATTATTATTTTTTATTTCAGTTTATTTTATTTATCTAACAATATCTTCACAGATTGTCGTGTTATATGACAGAACGTACTTCTGACAATAATTGGCAGATTGTCAATTTCGAGTAGATCTTTTTTTGTAGGGTATTGTTTTATAGAAGATTCATTTATAAGTTTTTTTCTTGTGCCAATGAGTAAAATTTAATTTTTTTCATGTTATTTTATCATGCCTTCCTACTGGAATCTTAATTTAACCATTAGTTTTTTCATAAATGTAAAACACATTTTTAAAAGAAACTTTAAAGAAAAGAGAATTTTAAAAATACATCCTGTAACAAAATAGTTTTTTTTTAATTTTCTTTAAATATCGATTATTTAAACTTGGCGCCAAATTAAAAAAAAAACTAACAGTACAAAAATCTAACAAATCCTAACGTTTTGTTTGAAAACACTGAAATTTAATCAAGGTTATTATTTTTTACTTATTTATTTTAGTTTTATTTAAAATCTAAGTAACTTATAAATAAATTCTGCTCATATGAAAGAAATTCGTTAAAATAAAGGGCAAAAAAAATAAAGGGCAAGAAAATGAAGGAAGAAAAGGGCGTAAACAGACTGTCACCGAACGTTAAGCTATGGTTCTCTTGAATGGAGAAATATGTATTATTTTTTACCTTAAATTTAAACATATCCTCCTATCTTATTAAAGGGCATTTGTATGTGTGTATGTGTGTGTGTGTGTCCGTCTCCCTTAGCTTAGCACTTGAATGTACGGATCACTAGCGGAAAATCCCGAGGTACATGTCTCATGGTGGTCAGGTATATGTTTGTTATATTATTATATATCAATATATATATGCAAAATATATATATCTATATAAATAAAAATGTAAATGTTCTTTTGTTCAAAATCTTAAATCTCCGAATGTTCTTAACCGATTGCTTTGAAATTTTGACATAACGTTGCATTCGAATACGCACGTGTTTTTATATGCCTAAGATGCCACACCTGTGACAGATAAAAATATGCTTTTTTTAAAAACAGCGCAATCTGTTGGACGTAAAACAACACACGCAATACAAAATATTTTACGATTACATTTCATTGTTTCCGATATGTGTATCCGCTAAACAGTAAAAAACTACTGGACCAATTTCCGCGCAAGGAAATAGAGAAAAATCGGAAAAGGGATAATCGAAAACGGTAAAAGAGAAAAATGGATAAAAGAAAAAAGTAGAAAACGGGCAAGAATATGAAAAGGGGAAAGGAGAAAAAATAAAGGGAGAATGGGGGAGGGGGAAGGGCAATAGAGAAAGAGAAACGGGGGATGTAAATGGGGAGAAAATTGAGAAATTGAAAAGGGAAAAGGGGTAACGTTAAATTTTGTGAAGTTCCGTAATGTTCATTTTGTTAATGTTTTATCAAACTTTCAATTATGTTCATTTAATCTCTCTCTTTCTCTCTCTCCCTCTCTCTCTCTATATATATATATATATATATATATATACACTCAAATCTAGCAACAGTGAAGCATTGCCGGGTCTGCTAGTTAATAATATATTTTTTTTATTTATATGATTCTTATTCTCCATGAAAAACTGAACTGTAACCATAAAGGCACCGGAATGTACCGAACGCTAGTGGAAAATTTCTAGAGTTAAATCTCTAATTTAATTTTCGTTAAATCAATTTTCATCATTAAAAAATAATATTTTTACATGAAAGGTAATGAATTTTGGACACCTAATAACCCATTCCGAGATGCCGCTCGCCAGGGCAACCCACCCGAATGGCCTAGTTGCGGAGGAAGTACCTCTGCACACCTCCGTAGCTAGTTCATTCAAATAAAATATAATCACAAGTTTTTCTTTCTCTTCTATTTTTAGATATATATTTTTTCTTTTTTGTTAATAGATTTACAAATTTTTCAAACAATTTTCTGAAAATTTCATCTGAAAATATTTTGAATATCAGATTCTTTGATTATATATATTAATGTTCTCCCAAGAATAATGTACAGTTCATCAGAATTCAAAAAAAAAAATCTATTTATACTCCAAATAAAGCTTACACCCCTTCAATATAATCCACCGTCCACGTGTAATGCCCGTTCGCCAACGGTCTGGCAGCTTTTGAATTCCTGTCGGAAGACGATCTTTGTTGAGATGTCAAATTTCCTGGATCATGTCAGTTAATAAATCATTAAAACTGCCAAAACAAAATTTTCTTAGTAGTTTTTTCAGGTTTGAAAAAAGTTCAAAGTCCAGCGGACTCAAATCAAGGCTGTATGGTGGTTGGCAAAGCGTTTCTCAAGCTTAATCGACGAAACTATCGACAACAGAACTCGCAATATCTGAGTGCGCATTATCATGCAAAATTGAAGCACCATTATCGATTTTTTTCTGGACGCAGTTTTCAAATTTTCCTTTCGTTAAAATGCGATGTACTGTAGTTTTTGGTAATTCCAGTTTCACTTTCGGTTTCTCTCATTTGTCATGCAACGGTCTTCGTCGAACACCGTGGTAACTTGTGTTGACTATAGCACGAGACAGTCGGCCAGAGTGTGGCTCACTTGCTATATTCATTCTGCCTAAATCATTTTTTTATGTCAACGCTATACGGTACTCCGATCTACGATATCGTCACGCAGACACTTCTTGTAACGATTAATAAATTATTGGCACAGTATTGCCTCTTAAAGATTCGATTTTGATGTATATCCGTCGCTTGAATTTTGTTTTGTCTGCTTCGTGACACTTCAGGTAATACATTGCCAGTTGTCGCTGGGCGTTACTTGTCTTCATTACTGCCGCGCACAGTTCATTACTCATATTTTTGGGACAAACCTCTTACGAATCGCCAGAGAGACTAAAGTTACAAAATAAACAAAAATAATCATCGATTTATGATTTATATATACATTTTTTTTAAATACGCATGAGTCTAATAGACAACTTGGTCTTATTTTTAAAGCTGATTAAAAATTGTTGAAAAAATTCATCCTAGAAAATACCACATTAAAGTCGATATTTACAAAATTATCTCAAATTAAAAAAATTGTTAATTTTATTACAAGAGGAAGCGAAAGAAAATTTTGTAGAAAATTCTAAATCTCAACAATATGTAAAGAATAATAATTGTACTTTAGCAGGTATTTTTCGGTTCAGCTTTCTTCATGTTTTTATCATTTAAATTCGTAGCGAAATATTGCTACTTTATCACTCGAAATATCTTTGGGTGCACGCGAGTTTTATTATATTACTTGTTATTTGTTTGTTTCCTTTTAGTTAATCCTTTCAGTGTCATAATTTCACGGCACGATTCAAAACCATAAATATTAATACCCGCGAACGAAAACAAATTATACTTCGATATGTTACATGCTGTGCCATCTATTGATGAATTCAAAAACTATATAATAAGATAAAAAATTAATTATACAAAAACAAAAATTAAAAAATCTAATGTTTTAATTTATTAACAACTAGCTGAGCCGGCAATGTTTCGCTATTCCAAGATTTGAGTATATATATATATTATATAGATTAAATGAACACAATTGAAGGTTTGATAAAACATTATCAAAATGAACATTACGGAACTTCACAAAATTTAACCTTTCCCTTTTACCTTTTCTCCCTTTTCCCTTTCCTCTTTTTACCATTTTCCTTTTCCCTTTCTCTTTTCCCCTTTCGCCATTTCTCTTTCACGTGTTTCCCTTTCCCCTTTTCTCATTCCCTTTTTCTCTTTTCCCCTTTACGTTTCCTTTTTCCTTTTTCCCGTTTCCCTTTTTTCTTTTTTCAATTTTTCCCTTTTGCCTTCGATTTTTCCCTTTTTATTTTTTCTCCGCGCGTAAATCGGTCCACTAGTTTTTTAATCTGTAGTGGACACACATATCGAAAATGTAAAATATTTAGCATAGCGTGTGTTGCTTTTACGTGCAACAGATAGCGCTGTTTTTTAAAAAAAAAAAAAACATTTTTATACCTGTCACAAGTGTGACATCTATATAATAGTAGGTATATAAAAACACGCGCGTATTCGAATGCAACGTTATGTCAAAATTTCAAAGCAATCGCTGAAGAACTTTTTGAGATTTTAGATTTTGGACGAATGAACATTTACATTTTTATTTAAGTTGATTGGATAATGAACCAATCTGACAAGACTATAATCCTCGCCAAAGTAAATAGGATCAACTTGTCAATATGCTCGCTAAAAATCAATCTTTAAATCGTGTTGGAATTTTAACAAAAATCTAATGTTTCTTGTGAAAACTTATTTTAGATGCAAATCCAACATTTATGCAAACGAAGCTCCAAGCAACAGCCAGTTACATATAAAATACATTAGCTACTTATTTCTTTAAAAAATATAACGTAATCCAGTTAGTAAGTACTTTTTTTATAGTATAAAAAAAGTAATACAATTAATTTTTATAAATTTAAATAGAAGATAATTTTATTTTATTTTTACCGTTCAAGTTTTATATTTGAGTATTTTTTCCTGATATTTATTAAAGAAATAAAAATACCAACTTTTTTACTTCCTTTACTTCGTACAAGGAAGTATTGTGATCGCGAAAAAATTCGGGTTTGAGATTTTAACGGATTTATCCATTTTGACCATCTCTGAATCCATTTTGACTAGTTTCGGCGTGACATCTGTACATACGTACGTACGTATGTATCTCGCATAACTCAAAAACGATTACCCGTAGAATATTGAAATTTTGAATTTAGGAATGTTGTAATAGCTAGTTGTGCACCTTCCCGTTTGATTGTAATCGATTGAACCAAAAGTGTCCAAAAAAAAAAAAAACTTTGAATTTTTTACTTTTTCTTAACTATGGTAAACAAGCCTTAACTGAGAGCTTTTCAACGATATTCATAAGTGGTACTTATTTTCATTGGTTCCAGTGTACAGCCAAATAAAATTTTAATTAATGAAATATTTGGATCTTACAAGGAGAAGAAGGCACATCGGTTCGAATCCGACTTCATTTCCTTTTTTTTAACTTTTTTTTAATTTAAATATATTGATTTATTAATAATTATTAACCTCTGATTGTAAAAAAATTTTTACAGTAAATAATAATACAATAATAACAATAAAAAAATATGAAAATATCAGAAGTTATTAGTGAAATAAAATTTTATGTACCTAAAAAATGTGTATATGTAATTTAATAGGCGTACAAGTATGTCATGTGCTGTCCACATCAGATTTGTTTTATTACACGGTAAAAAGATGTTGGTGTAATACGGGAATTTGTTATTTCAATAGTTCCATCACCGCTGTTCAAAGATCTAATCACACTAGATATGCTAACGTTAGATTTTCCTTTTTAATATTAACAGAATTAACTAAAATTACTGAGTAAGCATTTCTGAAGTAAATAAAAAATGTTTAAAAATATTAGCACACCGAACAAGTTATACCAAACAAAACCCGAAGTGTATGTTTTGATTTATAATGGTGGTTTAAAACAATAAAAAAAAGAGAAAGAAATATAAATACACCCATGTAATATAGTCATATAAACACACGCGCACACAAATCCTTTCCCTTTTTTTTAAGCTGTTTACGTTGTAACTAAGTTGAAACAGCTGTTGTATATTACCCTGATGTTTTATTCTAAGGGAAAACGTAATTTGTATCCATCTGTTACAACACATAACGGACTTAATGTGGCGGTAAAAAAAAACTGAACCAAAAATACCGAGATTTAGAGTTGAGAAGAAAAACCTGAGAAATAATATTAGTTACACTGTATTCAAATCAAATACAAAAAATTAATTTACTTTTATGTATGTACATCAATGTTTAGAGCTATGATATGTTACTTAAAATGTCAAAAATTAATAAACTTTTTTTTTTTAATTTAATCATATTTTAATACATAATACAGATGTTTATATTTGAAGTAAATTTAAATAGAAATATTTAGAGAAACATTTAATGATAAAATTGTTTTTAATATTGAAAGCAGTTTACTTTGACTTCAAAAACAGATTTATTTATTGTCATATTATAATTATAGTATAACTTTCAATTATTCTTCTATCAACGTATCGTTGTTTTGTAACTATTTTCTGGAATGTATAGGTATGTGTGTGTGTATGTGTGTATGCAGTAACATTATTTAGAAAAGAATGCAATGTAATTTCCTCAAATCGCATCGCGTGACTAGTTGTACTATAGTGTAACAACTTTATTTAGATAGTTTAATTTTCTCTCTCCCTTTTCTTTCACTGTAATGTGTTGCCATCACTATCAACTTGGCTTAACAACAACAAAAAAATCACACTATCGATACTATTACATTATTATCGATAAGTTACCTTATTTAAGCTCCATCATCTTATCTAAATATTGCGGAAGAGTTTAAGTATTAAAACTCCTAAGAGTTTACGTATTTGAAATGTTATCATTTATTTTTTATTTTTTCAAATAATCATTTTTTATTTCATATGAGCTTAAAGGATAAATTGTCATTACTTTTTTTTTTGTCTTCAATCATTTGACTGGTTTGATGCAGCTCTCCAAGATTCCCTATCTAGTCGTCTCATTTCGGTATACCCATTACATCCTACATCCCTAACAATTTGTTTTACATATTCCAAACGTTGCCTGCCTGCACATTTTTTTCCTTCTACCTGTCTCTCCAATATTAAAGCGAATATTCCAGGATGCATTAATATGTGGCCTATAAGTCTGTCTCTTCGTTTTACTATATTTTTCCAAATGTTTCTTTCTTCATCGATTTGTCACTTTATTCAACCCATCTGATTTTTAACATTCTCCTATAGAATCACATTTCAAAAGCTTCTGATCTTTTCTTCTCAGGTACTCCAATCGTCCGAGTTTCACTTCCATATAAAGCTACGCTCCAAACATATACTTTCAAAAATCTTTTCCTGATGTTTAAACTAATTTTTGATGTAAGAAATTATATTTCTGACTGAAGACTCGGTTGGCCTGTGCTATTCGGCATTTTATATCGCTCCATCTTTGGTAATTCTACTTCCCAAATAACAAAATTCTTCTACCTCCATAATCTTTTCTCTTCCTATTTTTACATTCAGTGGTTCATATTCTTTATTTCTACTAAATTCATTACTTTCGTTTTGTTCCTGTTTATTTTCATGCGGTAGTTCTTGCGTAGGACTTCATCCATACTGTTCATTGTTCATTTTGCATTATTAAAAACCTACTAATTATCAAAACATGATAAATGAGATATCTACTTGACATTAAGTGTTAAAAATTACAAATTGATTACCAAGGACAAATGTAGTATTTTTTTTAACACGATTTCCCAACAAGGAGTGTAAAGTATTAAGGGTGTATGTATATTTATTCCAGCGTAGAAGCTCAATGGCTTATCGATTTAGACGTGTGATCCCGCGTTGAAAATCTTACTTTACCAGGAATGTTGTAGGCTATATATATAAACTAAACGAGATATCAACAATCCAAGAACAGGTGATTACAGAGGAGGTTATGCGAAACACAATGCTGCCAACCTCACGTCACTTAATATCTCCATTGGCGCGTAATTAAAGATATTCAGTTATCTTCTGAACAGATCTCGTATATGCATAACTGTAACCCGCATGTTCTTTAATTACCCTATATTACACAGCAATGTTTTTTGACAGTCGTGTTTTTTTTAATTAATAAATATTTTAATGATTATTCTATTTAGATGAATAATTAACTTAAAATTACAATAATCATTAATTGAAATAAGTTATTATGAATTATTGTGAATATCTTCAAATATTTAAGTTACATGTGTTAACATTGAACTCGATGAGGTTAAGAAAAACTCTTATCGCAAAATGTTGTGTAAACACTTTCACATTTTATACCGAACGACAATTTCTTTCAATAATACTCGAAAGTATCCGAAATATGTAGAAAGTATTTTCACACTTTTCCTACCGCTTCCTATTTGGAATTAAGGCGAAGAAAGGCGAACAAACCAACGTAACGCGGTTGCTTTCCCAAACTTCTCTTATAAATAACTTCTTTCTACCCGCATCATTCCTCAGCTTCTACTTTATTTACGTGTTCATTTCCCTGAACTTAATATATCTCTGAACTTAATTAAGCTCCTTTATGCATCCATCCAATTCTATGAACAAAGAAAAATATAAATTAAAAATTTAAAATTATTTCATACATAAAGTCCAACCAAAGAATAAATTTTAAAAAAATGGCTGTTCATAATTGATTTAAGCAGAAAATTATAGTAACCAGATAATAGATATTAAAATTCATGAAATTAGAATATATATATATATATATATATATATATATATATATATATATATATATATATATAGATACGAGGTGCGACAATAAAGTAATGAGACTGATATGAAAATTGTTGCTTACCGTTTTAGTCATGTTTAGTGTTGTCTCCTTCAAAGTAGTTCCCCTCTGATTCCACACACTTATTCCAGCGCTTCTGCCATTGATGGTAACATTTCTGGAACTCATCTTATGTAATATCCTCCAAGACCCTCGTCACAGCTTTTTGGATATCTTGTGTTGTTTGAAAATGGTGTCCCTTGACCGCTATTTTGACTCCTGGAAATACAAAAAAGTCGCACGGAGCGATATCTGGTGAATAAGATGGCTGTGGTGAGCAACCTTATTCATCACCTTCACTGAGGTGATTTGTTTCAAAACAAATTGAAATTTGTTTTGAGGTTAAAAATTGCTGTACTGACAGAGCAGTATGGGATGGCGCATTGTCGTGATGCAGAATCCAATTATCAGCAATGTTGGCACGGACACGAAGAACTCGTTTACAAAGTCTTTCTAAAATTTCTTTGTAGAAATATCGGTTAACTGTTTGTCCAGGGGCCACCCACTCTTTATGAACAATTCCCTTGGAATCGAAGAAGCACACAAGCATGCACTTTACTTTTGACTTTGACATGCGAGCTTTTTTTGGTCTGGGTGATCCCTTTGAGCACCATTGCGAACTTTGGCGTTTTGTCTCTGGATCGTATTGATAAAACCAACCTTCATCACCAGTGATAACAAGGCTCAACAAATCTGGATTGATTTCCGTTTGCTCTAACAGATCGGCTGCCACATTTTTCCGTGTTTCTCGCTGTTGTTGTGTGAGAACTTTGGGGACTATTTTTGCACAAATCTTTCTCATACCAAGATCTTCAGTTAATATTAGACGAACTGTTTCTCGATCGATGTTGAGTTCTTCTGCAATCATTTTCCCGAATAATCTTCGATCAGATCGTACGATTTCACGCACCCTGGTCAAGTTGACATCTGTCCGTGTGGTTGATGGTCGTCCACTGCGGTCTTTATCTTCAACATTCACTCTGCCTTCACTAAAATTTTTATGCCACCGAAAAACTTGAGCTCTTGACATAACCTCCTCTCCAAAAGCCTTCTGAAGCTTACCATAAGTTGTCGTCGTGTTTTCACCCGATTTAACGCAAAAATAAATGGCATACCGTTGCGCAATATTTTGCGGTTTCATTTCTGTGATGAGAGACACAAACACGTGTTCACTTATTACAGCACAACTCACGACTGAGCAGTTGCATCAATGTGCCGCTTGGACTAGAAGTAGTTTATAGACCAAGGTCAAAGATGGTGTGCCTACGCAAGCTGCAGGGTTGCCACATCTTGCAAAGAAAAATCAGTCTCATTACTTTATTGTCGCACCACGTATATATATATATGATGTGCATATTGTTGTTACTGCATCTTCTTCCGTCTTCGTCTCTTAACAATGTACCTCTGCCTGTTTGTGGCCCAGTTGTACCCACATCTTCTGGAGCTGATAGTTTTGCTCTAAAATTGTTAATATACTGGACCAGGTTGTCTTTCGAATAATCTGACTGGACGTATTCGTTAATACCAACTATATAACTTTCTCATTCACGCCCACCAGGAGTTGGAGAATTGAATCCAGATCCCGTAACGGATCCGTAGCGAACCGATGTGAATGTGTATTCGCGATTACTTCCTTTATGTTTTGTATTTGGTCGTTCGTTAATGTAATCTCGTCCTTCAGTGTCAGTAGTGTTACGTAACGTCTCGGTGCAATATAGATTGTCGTCCCGTATTTGTTTGTTATTGTCGGATATTGTTGTTTCTTTGTGATCTGATCGGGCCATGTCCCATGCTCTCGTCAGTTTAGTTAGTTTGTCCATTGTTGGTATTATTTTGTCGAATTTTACCTAAAATGTGGGTGAGGTGTTTATCCGCTTCCTCGAGTTCTTCTTTGTATTGTGTGTAGAGTCCGTCTTCGAGGTCTTCGTATCCCTTTGGTTGATTGAAGAAATTTTCTACGAAGTCTTGTTTGTATTGATTTTTGTAATGGCGTAAACCATCCGAAGCACTGTTGGTCTCTGTTTCCACAATATATACAATTACAGAGAATTTCGCCGTGTTCGCAGTCCTCGTGTAGCATACAATCTATTACTTACTCGTTGATCATACTGTTCATAACTGATTTGTCGGGTATCGGGTGTCTTTATTTATACTTGTCGGACTGTCGGATAAGGTAATTTAACAGATAGTTGTAGTGTAGTATCTTATGTTTGGTATGACTTCCTACGGGTAATTCTATCAATAATTTCCGATCCGTATCATCCCATACCAAGTTGTTTATTGTCAGTAATCCAAAAAAGAAATATATATATATATATTACACCCTTATCCTCCTGTTTCTTTCCTTTCCTTGTTCTTCGTGTATTTATTAGACACAATTGTAATACAGTTACGAAGAACAAGGTTTACTTGTGTAAGTAAGTAAACTTGATTTTCGTACTCCTCATACAATGAAACGTAAACAAAATTGATTTTCATCCCCCACTCTTACCATACAACCGAAAATAATACATACTCTTCTTCGAAAAGTGGGTAAACGTATAAACAAATAATCTGGAATTTCTTTTATTAAATTTTATGAAATTGTCAATATCGATTGTTATTTATGTCAATATCGAATTATTCAGACGTTTGTTATGAAAAAGCTATTTATATTATCGTAGATTAAGTATTATCGTATACTGAGCTGAAAGTTTGCCCCGTCTTTGTCAACCGAACTGTCGGCTGCCTTGGCAGGACGGGCGAGCGGGATTTGTTGTAACACGTAACCAGATGACGTCATCCGATTACTAATATGACACATTCGTATATGAAATGCAAACACAACAGACTAGTACAATGCAATAACTAGTACACTAGACTGTTGACTGTACTAAACACTAGTATAATGACTAGTACATCAGATGCAGCAGTTGGTGAGAGGGCAAACTTTCAACTCACGTATGTTGTATACATGAAAACAAAGAAGTCTTAAATAAAAAATTGTAATTAATAACTCATATTTTCACAATATTCATTGTAAATTAAATATAAATCAGAGAATGACCGTATTGTCTCAACCTGATAAAAATTGACAAAATTAACATTTCATCATCGCTGATAATAAGTGGGAGTCTTTTTAATGCATGAAACGAATTTAACTGTACCGAATCGGTCAATAAAAAATGCCATAAGCAATATACACGAATCAGTTCACCTACCGAAAACAAAATCTGATGTGGGCAACACATGATTTCCTTGTACGCCTATTAAATTACATTTACATATTTTTTTTTTTTTTTTAATACAAAAAGTATATAAAATTTTATTTCATTAAAACCTTCTGTATTTTATCATAATTTTTTTTTGTTATTATTGAATTGATCTTATTATTGTTATTATTGATCTTACTCTTGTAAGATCCAAATAGTTAATTAATTAAAATTTTATTTGGCTATAACTTTGGATCCAATGAAAATAAGTACCACTTATGATATATCATTGAAAAGCTCTCAGTGAGGGCTTATTACTGCAGTTTTTTATTCTTGGGCCCTCTCAGTAAGGGCTTATTCTTGGGGTATTACTGCAAGAAAAAGTTAAAAATGAAAATTGTTTTAGGCTTTCTTGGACACTTTTGGTTCAGTCGATTGCAATCAAAAGAGTAGGTGCCCAACTAGATGTTTCAACAGTCCTAAATCCAAAATTTCAACATCCTACGGCTAATTGTTTTTGAGTTATGCGAAATACATCACGAAGTTCGTTAGAACTTCGTCGGTGAGAGGCGACGAAATCAATGAACTACGTTTATAGTTCTAATCATGATCTAACCTATCAGTGAAATGAAAACGGGAAAAAAATAAAATAAGCGTGAAAACATTACATTTCAGTTCAATTAGATTTGTAATAAAGAATACTTTCAAAAAATACCTGGAATTTTGTTAGACAACTTTTTTTCCATTTGATGAACCGTGGGACGCTAATATGTCATTTTATTCAATTTTTAATGTACCTTTACGAATCGCCGCGCTAGACAGCAGTACTTGCTAGTACTAGGTAGCGAACAAAAACTTGATAACGTATTTAAAGTAATGAAATTTAAAAGAAAATATACTACTGCTTGTTTTAATAGTAAATGCTCTTATGTAAATGAAAGGACTGAAAATGAAACAATTTTTTTTAATTCCCATCACTGCTTTAAAAAAAAAATAAAAGTTTAGTTTACAAGAGATTATACAAGTTTTATTAAATAAAGAAGAAATAAATTGGATTAGTAAAATAGAATTTAACGATAAGAATCGAGTGTTAAACTTACAAAGTAATAAGTGCAGTATTACATCACAGATCTTCGATTCGTAAAAGTCATTTAACTAGTTTTATTAAAAAAGGAAAAATATGGTAGGAAGTGAATATGACTATCAACAAAAAAATTGGGCGTGAAATTCAATTTGTTTGTTCTAGGAAGTCAATAAATTTTAATAATAAGATAACAATCAGTAATTCATAAAAAAATAAATAAAATAAAAATCTAACAAAACGCAGTAATATCAAAAACAATTGCAATGAAATTGTAAATCATACGGTAAGAGTCTCGCAGATATCATTTCTTTCGCTCAAAAAACAAAAATTTCTGTAACATAAATAAAACTATTTTTAACAAAACTATACTGATATCAAAAAAGGTAAGACACTACATTTCTATTATCAAAATATGTTATTAATTTAGAAATTTCTTTTTTTAAAGAAACATGTTAAATATATGTAATATACAATAGTAGATAATAAACAATGATTGTGTTTCATATAATAAGAAAAGAAGCAAAATTTGTTACAAAACTCTTACCGGCCCGATTTCATTTATATGTAATACATATCACATTTACAGAAATAATACAATTCTTATGATTATTCGTTGTTTAAGAAATGGAATTTAAATATATTGATTATTAATAATTATTAATCTCTGTAAGAATTTTTGAATTAAAATGAAAAGAACATAAAATTTTATTTCACGAATAACTTCTGACTTTTTCCATATCTTTTTTTATTTTGTTATTATTGAATTATTATTTATTGTATTTTTTTTACAATCAGAGGTTAATAATTATTAATAAATCAATATGTTTAAATTAAAAAAAAAAAATGTATATGAAGTCGGATTCGAACCGATGTGAGATTCCGACTTGTAAGATTCAAATAATTCAGTAGTTAAAATTTTATTAACTGCAGTTAATAAAAAGTTCAAAATTCAATTTTTTTTTGAAATTCGGACATTTTTGGACACCTTTGTTCCAGTCAATTGCAATCAAACGGGGAGGTACACAACTAGATGAACAGCTGTAAATCCGAAATTTCAACTCTACGGCTAATTTTTTTTGAGTTATGCGAGATACATACATACGTACGTATGTACAGACGTCACGCCGAAACTAGTCAAAATGGATTCAGGGATGATTTCCGTGGAAAACCAAAAACCTACATTTTTTGCGATTACAATACTTCCTTTACTTCGTACAAGAAAATAAAAATTAATATGATGAATTCTTATATCTAAAAATGTTTGAAGAAATTCATTTGACCAATCTTGAGATATATGGCCAAAAGCAGTGCGATACCTATACAAATGTTTTTTTTTTTTAGTCGAGATGTAGTAGTTGACCCAAAAACGTAATAATTTGAAAAAAAAAGATCCAACAACCCATTTTACACATGATTATTAATATACTTCCCCTTTAATTTCTAGATATTTTGTTATATTTGCCGGGAAAATAAAATTGTACGACTCGTTCATGAATGATACATTAAAGGAACAACAATAGATTTATTGGTAAAATCGTGTGATGTTTGAAACATTCTGTTATTGCGTAATAATTGCGTCAATCGGATTTTCTTTTTATTTAATATTTGATCATTATAATTTACCAAAACGAAGAATATCGGACAAATTTTAAACCAGATTTAAATATTATTGAATACCTTTAAAAGTGTTGTAAGCTTTGTTTATCTTTCAAAATGATTCAACAGAGTAAGTAATATTTATTTATTGTTCTACTGTTATATGTTTTGGTTCAGTCGCTTTGAATAACCTACTTTACAAAGTAGTGATATAATAACCTAACCTTTGAATGAGCGAATGAGTGGTTGGTATTAAAATTAAGATAACTCCAACAATGACAAAATAGGTATGTATTAAATGACTATTATGATGATAATATTATATTTACAAATATATATATGTATGCAGAAATTTGAATACGGGTAAAATTAGAGATAGGTACGTACAAACAGGGCAAGGGAAATTCAAACGAATGTGCAAATTACGATATGGTAGAATTCAACAAAATTCAATATTAATCAATCATATGCAGGTGCCGAACTTGGTATACTATTAAAACCACAAGGGTTTGGGAATTCGATATCACCCTTCTCACAGCTCTTTCTCTTTATATTCAATTGGGCTGTTATTTCATAATGATACCCATTAATTGTGCACATATATACGCGCACGCACACACACAATATATATATATATATATATATATATATATATATATATATATACACGCATAGAGTGTACCACGAATTGTCCAGGGGCTTTCAAAACCTATTTACTTTCTTTGCGAGTTACGGCTAGTGAAAGTATTCGCTCGGATTTCAGCTACCGTGATTTCAGTTATTGCACGTCAAACATAAAAAACAGGGATTTTACCCAAATTTTTTTTCATCCCTAGATTTCTCAAATATAACTACAGATAGGATTTTGGGACTTTTTCTACTTCTTAATAAACGTCCAAAAACTTTCAGTACGACCTCATTTTACTGGCGTAGCTGAAATGCGAGCAAAAGCTTTCACTAGCCGTAACTCTCAAACGAAGCAATTTAAGACTTATATTTATATGAACTTTTTCCATTAATTTCACGAGTAGAATAGGTTATGAAAGAACAGGGAGAATTTCGTGATACTTTCTGTATACAGTATATCGATATAAACCACGATAATAAATCTAGTAAAAGGAAGTTCTAGGTTATTTATTTTTACTTTTTTTTATTGATTTATATAGTTGTAAGAATGGTGTGGTTGAACTGTGGTTAACATTTTGGGGATCATAAGGATACGTTTAAAATTTAGTAATTATTAGTTCGGTGGTTTTTTTTCAGTTATGGAGAACAAACGAAATAATTCATTGTCATATGACATATTTTTATATCAACTTTTTCCATTATTTTCACGAGTAGAATAGGTTATGAAAGTCCCGGGTGAACTTCGTGATACACTCTGTATATTTATTTATACAGAGTGATTCACGAAGAATATGACGAACTTTTTGGATACGTTCTACTAGAGAAAATAAAGAAGAAAGTTCAAAAAAACATAAGTTCGCAAACGCTTCATTAACGAGGTGGCGAAAGATTTCACCCAAATTTCTGCACCTTTGGTAAAATTAAGCAAACTGTAATTCTTAATACCCAAAGTAAGGGCTGTATATAGTGGTTTTATATAAAATCTGACATGAAAAGAAGAAAAACGTTTTACAATTGTATTTTTTGTAGTTTTTAAGAAATCTGGTAAAAAAACACACTATTTTGTGTTTGGCATAAAATACCTTTGTTAATCTATATAAATAAAAATTTAAATGTTCGTGTGTTCAAAATCTTAAATCTCTGAAAATTCTTCACCGATTGCTTTGAAATTTTGACACAACGTCGCATTCGAATATGGGAGTGTTTTTATATACCTACTATTTATATACCTAAGATGCCACACCTGTGACAGGTAAAAATATCATTTTTTTTAAAAACAGCGCGCTATCTGCTGGAAGTAAAAGCTACTAAATATTTTACGATTCCATTTCAGTGTTTCCGATATGTGTGTTCACAATAGACTATAAAACTACTGGACTGATTTACGCTCAGGAAAAAAGGGAAAAGGGAATGGGAGAAAAATTATTAAAGGGAAAAATCGAAAAAGGTACAAGGGAAGAAGGGGAAATGGAAAAAATAAAAAAGGGGAAACGTGAAAAGGAAATTAAAAAGGGAGTGGAAGAGGAATGGTTGAAGGGGAATAATGGAAGAGAAATGGGGAAGAAAGGAAAAAGGGGAGGTAAAGGGTAAATGAGGGAAATTGAATATGGTAAAATGAAAATTGGAAAAGGAAAATGGGGAAAAGAGGGAAAGGAAAAGGGTAAAAGGGAAAGGTTAAATTTTGTGAAGTTCCGTAATGTTCATTTTGTTAATGTTTCATCAAACTTTCAATTGTGTTCATTTAATCTATATATATATATATATATATATATATATATATATATATATATCATATTACCTGCCCGCTTAAATGCTGAGGTGTACTTGCACTTTCTTCAACAAAAATTACCGCAGCTGCTTGAACATGTTCTTGTAGTGCTGAGACGCAAAGTGTACATCCAGCACAATGGCGCGCCTCTCCGCTCCTCTTATGCCGATTTCACTCTCTCAAATTATTATTTCCCTGACAAATAAATCGGTCGTGGAGGTCTACATTCCTAGCCACCAAAATCGCCTGATCTAACAACTTTAGATTTTTGCGTCTAGGGATTGCTGAAAAATATTGTACACAAAACAAAAATACATCCTCGTGAGGAATTAATTGTCCGCATTACAGATGCGGCTGATCAACTTAGTGTGGACAGTTCTGAAGAACTAAAAAGAGCAAAAAAAGCAGTACAGAAACCTGCCAAAAATATTTGTTGAAAATGGAGAACTTGTTTTTTGAACATTTATTATAAATTGGTACTTATAATGTGCTTTGGTCTAGTGTACTGGTTCTAAATAAAAATCGAATTTTTCTAACTTTTGTTTGTTTTTTTCAACATATATTACACTATTTTGTTTAAAAGTAAATTCTTTATAAGTTTTGTTTTAAAATTTTTATTTGTTTATAACCAATTTAACCAAGTTATTATTTGGACTTCAATCATAAAAAAACGTGATTTTTACCTCCAGTTTATTGCTTTTCATCCCACAGTTTTCAAAAACTACTGCAGATACGGTTTTGAAACCTATTTTATTCGATTTTTCACGTCAAAATCCTTAATTACTTACTAATTTTGCTAATTAATTAACGATCTAAAAATTCTGTTCGACCTCATTTCACCGGAGTAGCTGAAATCCAAGTGAAATCTTTCACTAGCCGTAATGTGCAAACGAAGTATTTTAGGACATATGTTTACTTGAATTTTTTCCAATATTTTCACGAGTAGAATAGGTTATGAAAGTCCCAGGAGAACTTCGTGATACATTCCACAAGTCTGTTCCACAAGAAAGGGGACTGATTTTATGTTCGTGTAACTACTAATGCGATCTGTGAACGGATGCATGAATTAACTAGTGGGTATTCTGACTACCTTCCGTTTTAAATTTAACAGCGCTGGCATCAAAGACTTCTCGTAATAACAAACACTTAAACAGTACGTTTTGATCTTTGTTTGTGAAGGGAGCAATGGAGCAATGTTTAAACATTAAGTTTTGTTTTAAATTGGGTAAAAGTGGCACAGACACTTTTAAAATGATACAAACTGTTTATGGTAATGAAGCAATGGGTCATAAAAACGTTTCTAAGTGGTATGCAAGGTTTCGTGATGTTAGAGAGAACATTGAAGATGATCCACGTCCAGGAAGATCATCTACGTTTCGAGTAGAAGAAAATGCTCAAAAAGTGTCTGAAATTCTTCGCGTTGTGCGTCTATCAGGTTACTTAAGGAGATCACTGGAATTACTAAAACAACTGTGCATCGCATTCTAACTGAAAATTTGAGCGAAAACATCTGTAGTCGCTTTATGTTCCACTCACTCACTGACGATCAAAAAGATTGCAGAGTGGAATATTGCAGAGACATGAAAAGACCGGCCGCTAGGGACCCAGATTTCATGTCTTGCATCGTCACAAGTTATGAAAGTAGTATTTTCAGTGTTTTCTTCGTTTTGACATGATTTCTGATATCCAGAAATAATGCTGGCAGTTTCAAAGGTTGAGTATCAGAATTGTTTCGTATAATTTTTCCAACACTTCCGTTGTGTATTGACTCATAAGGAACCCATTTTGAATAAAAAGTCGTATAAATTAAAAATAAACATCGTCTTGTATTTTATTTAACATGAGTCACCTTTCCTGCGGGACGGACTGTGTGTTTGTGTATGTGTGTGTGTGTGTGTGCGTGTGTGTGTGTAAGTATATATTTGTAAATTTTATTCATAATATTTAACTCAGAATCAAATTCACTACAAGTTTTATTTAATTCCATCTATTAAAGTTGTTTTACGCCAAACATAAAATGATATGTTTTTCGACCACAATTTTGTATCTTTTATAGATTTCTCAGAAATTATTAGAAGTATAATTTTGGAACCAATTTTTAACAATTTTTCAGGTGAAATTTCATATAAAATCACTATATTTATCCCTTAATTTGAATCTCAAGAATTACAGTCAGTCTTAATTTTACCAAAGGCTCAGAAATCAGAGTGAAATCTTTTGCCAACCGATAGTCAATAACGAAACTTTTCCGAACCTATGTTTATATAAAATTTCTTCTTTATTTTCCACCCTTAGAGTCGTCCTGAAATTTTGTTACATTCTTCATGAATCACTCTGTATATACTCTCTCATAAAAAATGAAATTTCAAATCACTTACAAAGCATGTTTTTTTAAGTGCTCATTTTTAAGTTCTTCGTTACATTTTATTCGACCGTTTATTCGACCATTTTATTTCCTTCTTACAGATAGTAGTCGTACCTTAAAAAAAAGGATGGTAAAGGAGACAAAGACACGATAATAACTTATGTTTAAACGAACTTCCTTTTGTCGTAGACGTACAGATAGCGGGATATTATCTGAGCAGCCAATACATCAGCCAGAGAGACAAATTGCTTGTAATTCTACCCACATCCATTTTAAAAAAAGGGTATTAAATCCGATACTTAATTCTGTATAAAAATTTACTTTTTATATATATTCTTTTTCAATATAGATATCTTTACCCCTTAATTTGAATCCCAAGAATTACAGTCTGGCATTTAATTTTTTTTTTTTTTTTTTAATTTTTTAACTAATCTTATCCGTTAAAGGTTTTTAAATTATATAAGAGGTCTTTCAAATTGAGCACAAAAGCTTTACAGATTGTGGTGGCAACTATTGTATTCCTTCCTTTTTTTTGTTTTATCGCAATTTTACTTTTTTCGTTGAAAATGAAAGACCTTTAGATATTCAATTTTAATAATTTCATTTAATGTTTTACTTGAAAAAAAAAAACAGGTAGGAAACAAGAATTTATTTAATTTTTTATTTCCACATTTCATTGCTCAGGGTCGTCAAAAACTAAAAAAAAATAATTGGAGGGTGGTAATGTTCGTACGAACATATAACAAATAATATATTATAATATTCAATCCCGTGCGTTGACGTAATTGAAGCTTTATAACTTTTGATTGGATAAAAAGATTTTGATTAAATTTTTTATCGGAAACTGAAGAAAATTGCTCCTGTATATGTAGAAATCTGTTGGTAAAAATTTGTGGTCAATATCTTGACTCCGAAATTTTTTTTCGGAGTCAAATCTTTAAAAATTTTTCAATCATAACTCACTTTATATTAAGCTCAGTATATGCATGGATGCTTATCTTACCATTTAAAAAAGAAGTTTTTTTTTTAGATTTTGCCCCAATATTTCCCTTCAAAAATCTAAAAAAATTGCATTTTTTATTTATTACAATATTTTAACAGATTTTTTTTTATTTCTTCTTAGGCAAAGTAGAAATGAAAGTAATCCAAAAAAAAACAATACTTTGGGAACAATATTAGGGAACTTAATATTATTAAAAATTTAAATAATAAATTTTGCTATTCAGTCTTGTTCGGTCCTGAGCGATTCCAGTTCCTTGGAATTTTCCTGGCAGGTTTTTCGGGTGGTTTGTTTGTCATTGCCTTCTCGATGTGGGAAGGTAATATAAAGTTTTCTTAGAACTTCCAAAAAGGTGATTTTTGAAAATAGGGAAGCAGAAAAAAACTATATTTTTTTATTTTATAAACTTTTTTTTTAATTTAAACATATAATGATGATTTGACAATAAAACTTTATCATAAGTCACTCCACATCCCAAAAAGAAATCTTAGTAACTCATATATCATGATTTTTCCACAAGAGAATAAATAACCAGTGCCGGGGAAGTATTACAACTTTGTTATCAGATTTTTGTTTTTTTTTTCCAATAGGTATAACGTTTTTTGTGCATTCTCTTTCAAAAATATGCTTAATTTATTTATCGTAAAGTTGAAAAATAAATTTTCAATTGGAAGTCGATCAACCACAAACCGAATTTCATCGGCTACTGTAGAAAAATACTGAATTAATTATTTATTGTGTGGTATAAATGTTCGGCCAAACTCTTTTCCCGGATAACTAAAAATTCTCCAGGTCCCTGCAAATATTCGGTTTACTACTATTTTATTATACTTGAGATGACTATATCTATCATAAAAAGCAACGATACATTATTATTTCCTTGTACAAAGTAAAGGAAGTATTGTGATCGCGAAAAAATTCGGTTTTCTGATTTCAATGGAAATATCCATTTTGACCATCCCTGAATCCATTTTGACTACTTTTGGGGTGACGTCTGTACGTACGTATGTACGTCTCGCATAACTCAAAAACGATTAGCCATAGGATGTTGAAATTTTTGGATTTAGAACTTTTGTAATATCTAGTTATGCACCTCCCCTTTTGATTGTAATCGACTTGACCAAAAAAGTCCAAAATCCAAACAAATTTGGATTTTTTATTTTTTCTTAACTGCAATAATAAGCCCTGATTGAGAGCTTTTCAACGATATATCATAAGTGGTATTTATATTCATTGGTTCCAGAATTATTATTATTTTTTTTGTCTTCAGTCATTTGACTGGTTTGATGCAGCTCACCAAGAATCCCTATCTAGTGCTAGTCGTTTCATTTCAGTATACCCTCTACATCCTACATCCCTAACAATTTGTTTTACATATTCCAAACGTGGCCTGCCTACACAATTTTTTCCTTCTACCCGTCCTTCCAATATTAAAGTGACTATTCCAGGATGCCTTAGTATGTGGTCTATAAGTCTGTCTCTTCTTTTAACTATATTTTCCAAATGCTCCTTTCTTCATCTATTTGCCGCAATATCTCTTCATTAGTCACTTTATCCACCCATCTGATTTTTAACATTTTCCTATAGCACCGCATTTCAAAAGCTTCTAATCTTTTCTTCTCAGATACTCCGATTGTCCAAGCTTCACTTCCATATAAAGCGACACTCCAAACATATATATAGAATATAAATATATAAAGAAACCAGACATATAAACCAAACATATATATATATATATACAGAATTATAGCCAAATAAAATTTTAATTAATGAAATATTTGTTCTTATAAGGAGAAGGCACATCGGTTAGAATTCGACTTTTTTTTTAATTTAAATATATTGATTTATTAATAATTACTAACCTGTGATTGTAAAATTTTTTTACAATAAATAATAATTTAATAATAACAATAAAAATAAACTATGAAAAAATATCTGAAGTTATTAGTGAAATAAAATTTTATGTACTTTTAAGAATGTGATTACGTAATTTAATATGCGTACAAGAGAGTCAAGTGGTGTTCACATCAAATTTTTTTTTATTTTAAGACAATTTTAGTATCCTTAAACAGAATTGGTTTGTTTGAGAAAGTCATAAATTTATTTTGGATAATACTAATTGAATTACCTATCAATTAAAGATTATTCTAATTATAAATTACAAACGTTGATAGTACATTCGTTTTTTCTTTTTTTTTAAAATCCCTTTCGGAACACCGGAAGGCGGAAGTAGATTTCATCGGTGCTAAATAACGGATAAAAAAAATTTCCACCTTAAAGTTAAGAAAAACTAAAGCCCCCATCTTCTTACAATTCCAGCAATATTTTGGTCATCCCTTGCCGTAAGGGTTGGTCATATCAAAAATTATTTCAAACAAAAGTTTTATGTAATTTTTAGAAGACTAACGACCACTTTAAACCGATTCGATACTGTGCCTATTAAGGAGGTATGAATTTTTTGTCTTCGAAACCCCATTTTTTCTAACCCCTTGGGCCAATGGTTGGTGATATAAAAACCTTTACTTTATTAGATTTAGGTCCTTATCCAAATTGTAGTAGGAACTTTAAAAGAATTTGATATTTTACTTAATAAGAAAATTATAGTGATATTTTGTTTTTTTTTTTCGAAAAAGCCCTTCCATTTCCCCCTCCATCTTCCGATTTTGCCCATTAACGAACGCGACCGAGATTTTGGGTCGTTATATTTTATGTATCAATTTGAAAATAATTGGCACAAAATTATGGCAGTTATCGTGTCCACAAAAAGGTGAAATATGTAGATATATATCATTACAATAGGTAGCTTTCTTATGAAATCTACCTAAAAGAGTATTTTTCTAGTTTTCACCGGAGAAAATATTGTTAGTTCAAGACCTATCGAACCGCTTGTATTTTAATGCTATCGGTTCCTTCTAGAAACTATCTGCGGCTTTTATTTTACCGGGTGATTCTAAAAGGACAACACAAATTTAAAAACATAAAAATATTTATAAATAACTTACAGATTCGGTTGAGGTCTCATTTCGTGGCTACACACATCAAGTTTTGACTTATGTAGTTCATTAGTACCGAATTCGGCAACCATCTGTCAGTATTGTTGTTAAAAATGGATACATATACTGGTGCGGAACTCTGTGTTTCGCTTTTGCATTTCGTTGAACTCCTGTTCAACGTAATTTTCGTAGAGAGTACGGTAAGAAGCCTTGTAGTAAACATACAATTTACTTTTGACACTAAACCTTCAGTAAGACAGGTTTCTCTGTTAAATATACAAAACCAGGACGCCAACGCGTCCCTGAAGCTGCTGTGGATCAACTCAGAGAAAGCTTTGCATTTAGTCCGAAGAAATAAATTCGACGTGCGTCATGCGAAGCTGGCATTCCTCAAACGGCTGTTTGAGGATTTCCCACGTTCGACTGCCGGACGTGAGCTATTGAACGTTGCTCCTGTGAGTTGGTGGCTAAGCCCCTTACAGTTGACACAATCATAGATTGTATGTTATCAGGGCAGAGAGGTTTCGTGCGTTAACTGACTTTATGACACGGATACTCCAGCACAAAACCAAGGAGGAAAAGTTGACGAGGGATGAGGGACAGCCCCCGCGGAGCTGTCGTTCGTCTGTGCTTGCACGGATGGGCGGCAGTGATGAGGCACTGGGACTTTCTCATCCCTTCGCGAAAAATACCGAGACCCGGTGTGAGTGTCCTGCACAGGGTGCTCTCACTAGAGACGTTGGCGTCAAGACCGAGTCCCGGCTTCTGAGGTGGGGTCCAGGAACGACATAGTCGAGCTTGGATACCCCGCCATATCGGTTAGAGGGAGGCAGGGAAAAAATCTAACTGGTGGACTGATCTGTCGGACTAGACTTTCGGGCAGCGGACGGGGAGACTCGTTTGAGTAGATAACCCCCTGGGCTGTGCTTTGCTTTGTTATGGATTCGGCCTGTTGGGGGGGGGGGTGAAAAAAATGGCTGTTTGGCACGTATTACGTACACAATTACACCTGAAACCGTACAAACTAACCGTGGTTCAACACATTACAGATGATAACAAAAGTTGCTCGGCTGCAGATTTGTGTGGAAACGATGAATAGAATTGTACACATTTTTAGACAATGTAATTTTTATTGATGAGTCAACGTTTCACATCAATAGCAAGGTGAACACCTATAGCTGCCGAATACGGGTAGCGAAGATCCTCATGAAACTTTGCAATACATTCGTGATAGCCCTAATATCAATGTTTTTAGTGCCCTAAGCAATCAAAAACTGTACGGTCCGTTCTTTTTCTAAAAGGCAACCGTAAATAATATCGTTTATCTGGACGTGCTTCAAAATTTTCTAATTCGTCAGGTAGCCGATGATGATCAAGATGGACGCCATTACTATCAGCAGGATAGGACACCACCTCACTACCGCCTAGAAGTCCGAGAATTTCTTGATACTCGATTCTCAGGTCGTTGGATCGGTCGTGAAGGTTCAATTGAAAGACTACCTTCCTCTGCAGATTTGATTCCGCTGGATTTTTTCATGTAGGGTTTCATTAAAGATCGGGTTTATTACCACTTTTGCCTGCTGATCTTGTTTAGCTAAAACTTCGAATTAACAACACAGGCTGCAGAGATAACTCGCGACTTGCTGTCTACAGTCTGGAATGAAATCGACTTCAGTTGGGATGTACTTTCCATTACATAGAAGCCATATCGAACCAAATTGAATGTTGAGTGACAAGGTTGATTTATTTTTCTTTGAAATGGGACCTCAAAAAAATCTGTAAGTAATCTCGATAAATATTTAAATGCTTTTAAAATTGTTAAGTCCTTTTTTAATCACTCTATTATTGGCATGTAAGCAGTCACATACAGTTTTGTAGTATGAAACGGATTCCAGACCTTTATACCACTCTGTTTATTAATATATTATTTAGCGTGACAAATTTAAAGCTATGGATTAATTATTCTCTTTGTATATATCAATCCGTTTAGATATAGCCTTCAGTTCTGTGTAATATCCTGTTTTAATTCGCAGGCAATGTAAAATCAATATAATATAATAATATTATATTATATGAATGATAATATTAGAAGACTGATATGAAACCGGCTATATTGACTTTTCTACCTTTTTTTCTTTAACCTCCGGGACCACCGTTAGGTATTGCTTCATAGGATGAGATGGATGACAATTTAGCGTGTGAAAATGTCATGCCTGACCGGGATTCGAACCCAGGACTTCCGGATGAAAAGCCGAGACGGTACCAATCACTCCACGGAGGCCGGCTGACTTTTCCACCTAGGGTAAATGAAAATCTCAAAATTCTTAATATTCAAAATTATTTTTAATTTGAGAAAACTATTTTTGGATTGTATTTTTAACTCCCTTTAAAGCCCATCAGTGCTAGGAACGGGGGGGGGTGGCGACCGGAAGCGTCCCAAGACAGGTGTCTTCCCCTACGAGGGGGGTTGGGATGCATTTTTAATCAAGGAAGGTCAGTATTTATTTTAATCTGTTGAAAAAACAAACCGTTCCTGAATACAAGTCGAGACAAAGGTTTTTTTTTCCTGTCTTCATAACTCTAAAGCTGTGCTGTTAGAAGGAAAGTTAAAAAAATGCGATGTGGGTTTTTGTGCATTTCTCGAAGTTTCATGACTCAGGAACCCCAAAAAGTTTAAATAATAGTAGAGGGGTAATGAACATAGTGTGTTGGCGCGTTTGAAGCTTCACTGGATAAACCTATTTTTGATGAAATCTTGTACAGAGATTCGTATCTATAGGAAAATTATTTGTTAAAATTTTGGAATCAATATTTCCAGGGGATGAGGTAGTTAGTTTCTCTGGAATTAATTTTCTCAAAATTTTGCCAACAATCGCACTTTGTATTAAGTAAATTATATTAAGTACATGGGTATATTTTTAAAAAAAATAAATTGTTCCCGAATTTTCCTCCTTCCACAAAATCCTATTTTTTTTATTGCATATTTTTAACTGACTTTTTTTATATCTTTTCTAAGCAGAGAGTATTAGTGCAGTGGCAAAAAAAAACACTTTGGAAATAGAAAAAAAAAAAATTGAGGATGAGGAAGCTGATCAAAGTTTAAGAAATCGATTTTTTGAATTTTTAAAAATGTTATTGATTTAATTAAACTTTTAATAGTATAATACTACAATAAAATATCATAATATACCCCCACCCTCAAAAAGAAATCTGAGATAAAATTTTACTGTTTGCACATTTTTCAGTGGAATATTTTTTCGTTTTTTTCTATTTAAAGTAGTAAACTTACACAAATCAAAAACTTTCTTGTGAATTGACTTTGGGGGGGGGGGAGTGAAAACAAAAAAAAGTAAAACATATATAAACTTTTAGAAATTTTTAAATATTTTTCATATATCATTATTTTTCCATTACATAAGAATAAATAACGAGTGCGAAGAAAGCATTACAATTTTGTTGTCGGTTATTTTTTAAGTCCATTTCATTTACTATGTCGATCATCAATCATTGCCGATAGCGAAGTACAAATGATAAATGGTTTTTTGAATTAAAAAAAAAAACATAATTCTCAGATGATCGACAGGTATTTAAAACGTGTGAAGAAAGTGTGATGACGAATGAGATGCATGTATGAAAATTATGTCGGTTATTCAACGAAGGGAAGAAACGTGAATGATGAACATTTACCTCTCATCAGCGACATTTTTAGATAAGAAAAATCATTCTTCTAACTGATTAACAGCCTCGATAGAATACCATTAATGTAGACGGGAACTAAAAGAATTTTAAAATTTTTCACGCACTGTACAGGTCTCGGCGTGAGTTTCCTTCAAGATAACGCATCCTCATGTTTGCTAAAACACATAAGAACATTTGTAAATGTTGGGATGCGAGGTACTGGACAATCCTTCGTATAGTGAGGATCTGGCATTATCTTATTATTATATTTTTCTGAAAGTAAATAATGTTTGAGCGAGTGACTTTTCAGACCAATGATGAGAATGACTATCAAAATTTCAGAGAATAGTTCAAGAAACAGACTGCAGACTTCTTCAAAGAGGTGATCATTAAGCCCAATCTCTCGACCTCAAAACAGCTTGATTGTTAACGGATATTTAAAATAAAAAATATTTACGATCTATTTTTGTTGATCTATTCAAGATCTTTATAAATAAATATATATATATACGAGGTCTGTTCAAAAAATAACCGAACATTTTTAATTACGCGCCAACGGAGATATTTAGTCATGTGCGGTTGGTAGCATTGTGTTTCGCATAACCTCCTCTGTAACCACATGTTCTTGGATTGTTGATATCTAGTATATTTTTTTGTGTTATTGTTGTTTAAGTGTTAGTAGCGATTTATGTAATGTGCGTTTTTCGGGAGCAACAATACAACGTAATATTTTGTGTGAAACTAAGGAAAATTTGCACAGAAACTTTTCAAGTTTTGAAACAAGCGTACAAAGATGATGCTCATGTTTCGAATGCCACCCTCTAAAAGTGGTCGTCAGTCAATTGAAGATGACCCTCGACAAATGAGGCCTTCAATTTCAACTGATTTCACACACGCTCAGAAAATTAAAAGATTTGGTGCGTGAAAATCACCGATTGACTATCAGAGAACTTGCAGAAAGGGTTAGCATCTCGATTGGATCACGCCATGACATTTTGACTGGAAACTTTAACATGCATCGAGTTGCAGCAAAGTTTGTTCCTCGTTTGATAAAAGAACAGCAGAAATAACATCGAGTGGACGTTTCTCGGCAACTCCTTGAACAAAACTATGACAACGAAACATACATACAGAAGATCGTAACGGAAGACGAAAGCTGGGTTTACGGCTACGACAGTGAGACAAGAGTTCAATCATAAAAAAAATCGCAGATTGCAAAAATCGCTACTAACACTTAAACATGTTGTACTCAAACAACAATAACATGAAAACTAAACAAAATATCTACAAGCC